>NC_087521.1:9641042-9960238 GCF_963921805.1 Phalacrocorax carbo | reverse complement strand
TGGCTATTTGGTACTTTTGAGAATAAATTGCATTTGAAATGGAATCTTTCTAATGACTTATCTTTCAGGCAGGTATTGTGCACACCTTTTTAATGCATTTTACATGTTTGGAGGGGGAAGAAAAAAGATGAATTATGAAGAAGTTAAGAGGAAAATAATTTCAGGAGGTAATGGATGAGCTCTGTCTGGAAGATTAATCAAGGCAGTTGCAAGAGAGTGCCAAAAGCATAACTGAAGTAGAACTAAATATCTGATTGTAATTAAAACTTTAGCCTTCTAATGGCTCCATGAAAGATATTTTAATAAACGTGAAATGCACTTTCTAAATGGCACGCTAACTTTTAATGACTTGGGTGTTTTGTTTGATTAGTAACCTGGACTGTTAAATTAAAGCCAACTGCAAATGCATGATAAAATATTGATGGTTTCAGGCAAATGAATTGGGGGAGTTATGCTTGACAGATTTTTGGTATCATTAAGGATTTTAACTGGTGGAAAATATATATTGCTGGTGCTTAAAGATAGTTAAAGAGGATCTCGTCATTTATATGCCCTAGTTTTAATTTTACAGTAATAATGGGAAAAAAAATCTGAATTATTCACAGATGGTTGGTCAAGAGAGGTCACTTAATTTAAAAAGTGTTATTTTAATTACACCTGTTTCTCATTTCCAGCATAGAAAATTAAATATTTGGTGGTATTTGGTTATTTCTTTTCTTAGAATGCCTGGAGGTTTCTTGAGGCTTCTGTGTGTTTCATATGTGTGTTAAAGAAGGAAGAGTGACATGGTAGAAAGAGTTTTATTGTTTCCAGTATAAGCAGCTTTATTGGAAGTTAATTAAATTAAAAAAAACATAATGGTGTCTGCAGGTTCAGAAATAACACATGGGATTTCCAAAGGAAATGAGGATGGTCCCAGAACTCAGACTATTTTTAAGACAGATTTATTGTATTATGAAAATTCAGCAACCTTTCTGATGTCTTTGCTTGTCTGAAAAAGAGAGAGTTGAAGGACTGTAGGGAAACCTGTAAAAGTGTATGTGGTTCCTATTAGTTCCCATCAGCTTAGAACTGGTTCTTAACCCATGGTGTGCTCTGGTTTTATTATAACGCTTTACAATTTACCCTCCTCCCCTCCTCCCCTTCTTTCTCCCCTTCAGAGTGAAATCATGCTTCCTTTGAACTCAAAAGATGCCTTGTCAGTGTTTTTTCCTAAAACTGCTCCACCACCATTACATCTCTCTGTCTCCTTCCCTCATTCTGGTTTCACGTCCCTGAGCCCAGGCAGCTGCTGGCCGTGCTCTGGCTGCTGCTGTGGCGGTGCTCCCCGGCCCCTGGGAACCCACCTTCTCCTCACAGGCTCTGTGGCAGCACCTCCACTTTGTTTTCTGTCTCTGATTTTCCTTCTAGATACAGGTAGCCAGGCTACAGCAAAGGAGGAGGAGGTAAAAGACAAGTCCTTGGCTGGCTGAAAGTGGACCTAGGGTCAAGAAATTATTGAGGGAGGAATCTGGGGAGACTTTGGATGAAGATACATGCGAGTACCTTGGTGGAGTCTTGTGGAAGAGTAACTGTTCCCTTGGCTTCCCAGGGGTCCCAGACCTTGGTTAGGACCAAGTTCAGCCCCTGGTAAGGGGGAAGCTGGGGATACAACCTGTCCTGGCCCTTTTTGAGGAAGCCTGAGGCAGAAATTGGGGAAGACATCAGGAAGAAACAGTGTAAGCCAAGGCAAAAGTAGGCAGCTGCCATCTAAACCAGAATCTTCAGTCACAGGAGTAGTTGAGTTATCTTATAATGCCACCTGCAATAATGGGGAAATACCACAGCTGAGGGACTACTTAGAGGGAAGCTCCAGGGCCAAGACCAGTTGGAACCTCCACAGGGAAAGTGGGAACCTGCTGCATCCTTCAGGTAATGTCTAATGGCCATATAGTCCTAGGCAGAGGGCTGCATGGCTCAGTAGGCTGTGAACTGGTTTGCAGTGTCTTTTGACCAATAAAATTTATCCTTGGGGGGAAGAACTTGTGAATTAACAAGGGGATAAAAAAAATCATTGTATACACTGAAAGAGAGCCCTAGAGACGCTGAGTACAGTTGTGTATCTGATGGCAACTAGTTACCTGGTGCTGGTATCCTTTGCTGTTAGAGAAACCCCCAGACTGTGTAACCATAATGTTAGTTCTTCTGTATTTCATGTTATGTTCCACTTACTTTGTTTCTCCATGGACATGAAACAACACTCGATCCAACAGACACCTCAATTTAATTTTATGCACGTGAATATTTCAATGTGAGGACTTGCAAAATCAGTACCTTGGAGTGCAAACTCTTCAGGGCCATCTTCTCATTGAGCCATGTGCAATACTGAGCACACTGCTGGTGCACAACCGATAAATTAGAACTCTCTGGAGACTCCCATTTGTCAGAGAAAAATGTATCCATGTTCAGTAAAAGATTCTGTCACTCTATTGCTGTCTGCAGCTCTTTCAGGTTTATATATTCAGCTGATGATGAGCCATTCAGTATGATGCGTGTGATGTGTCTTTCCAGTTGGACAGGATGACCACAAATGTTATTAAATTCCACCAGTCTGCTGATGGAAGACAACATCTGTTCCCACACAATATCAGTAGTACCAGCATAGGAGATAATGCAATATTTATTTATGTACAGGAGGCCATAGATAAATTTCCCATATTGTGAGCCTTGTGGAATCTGAACGCTCATAAATGATGTACCAACTTTATCCTGGCAGGACTGGCAGATATAAACACGATGATGTTCCTGACTGGCTCAGTTTTACAGTCATCCAAATGGCTTAGTATATAATGTAAAAGCACGTCTGAGTCAGTGAATGCCCATTTTTGAGTGTAGCCAGATGGATTTCTACTGTGCAGGCCCTTGTTTGATGTCTAAATTTGCCTCCCACGCATTCTCGGTATCAGCACACTTGGAAGAAAACGTTGATTTGAGCTGTTTGTGGAGGTTCCATGCTTGCGTTCACAAATCTTCTGACATTCAGCCAAAAGGCTGGCTTTATTCCTCACCAGGCAGGGAGAACCACACTTTTAAAATTATTTCCCCCAAAAATCACAGGTTAAGTGGGAAGTGGAGTTTCTAATTGTTGGTGTAGCTGGGATGGTGTAGGCTGCGTGTCCTCTTATTTCTTCCATCAGGGAGGTGGGTTTCTCAGGCTCTTCCCTTTGAATAACTTACCTGGACATTTTAAAAACTGCCCATGCAATTTTTTGTCCCTAGGCATGTACGCACCTCCCTCACAAGGATGGTAGAGGTCCTTAAAGCCAGTTGGGAGGAAGCTGAGCCATTCTGGAATTCAGCAAGGAGGTCACCAGAGCAACCTTTGGCTGAGGAGATTTAGACACCTCTCAAGCTAAGGGAAATAAAATTCATGGGTGTGAGTGTTAAACTCAGCATTTTTTCCAAAGTGCATATTGAAATGTTGGTAGGATTTAAAAGCCATTATGTTGCATGCTTGGTACTTCTTGCACTGTTCTTTTAGCTCTATTTTTCTTTACCTTTCTTATTCTAGATCCCCCGCCTTTCCCTTTAATCCCATTACATTTTCTTTCTTTTCTTTCCCTTTGCTCTGCTCTGTCCATTTGTTCCAGATCAGAACAAGAAAATAATGTCTTGTAAATCCCAGCTTATCGTCCTAACCACTGGGTTTTTGTTTCTGTCTGGGTGGGAGTACCTGTCCATGCCATCATGTATTGTTCTCAATTTCTGGAAAAACAGAAGGAAAGAGGCCCTCATCTAGTCACATCATAACACACCTAACATGGTTACAGCAAGTGGTGCCAGTCTTGTTACTATTTTGCATGTTGAGCTTTTCATTCAGTCTCTCACTTTGCTATGTAATTTGTATGAATTTCTAATTGTGACATTTTATCCATTTTTCCTGTCTTCCCGACCTGTTCTTGGCGTATGTTTCTTTCCAGCTATATTCCTCATAATTTTCTAACTGCTGAATATTTTCCCTTTCAGTTCTAATGGGTTTTAAAAATTATTATTATTATTCTCCTTCTCAGGCTTCTCTCTTTCTCTTGTTTTTATTTCCCGTGTCCTGACAACTCTTTGCAAAGTATTTAATCAGCTTGGTCTTGCTTGTTGTCACATGGATGCTGCAGCTCACTCTACCTGTTCTCCAAAGTCCTTCCATATGTAGCTTGCTGCTAAATGCCATATTTTCATCCCTTCTGCATCTTTGACATTAGAGGATTTGGTCAAGCCCTGCAGTCTTCATTGTAAAGAAAAAAAAAAAGGCAGGGGGTGAGGGTGGGTCAAAAGTCCCATCTGAGCCTGGTGGGGTTGGGGAGTGCTGGTCTCTGTGGGCAGGGGCCCACAAGGAACAATGCCAGGATGTACTGTGCTGGGTATGATCTGGGGAGCTGTATCCCCTGTCTTTCTTTAGCCCTTGCTGCCTGGGGATGCCAAAGCATGCCAATGAGGGACATGAGCACTGCAGCTGAATGTAGCGTGGGTACTGGTGATGTGACAAGCATCACATCTGGTCATTCTGTATTGCCCAGCCTAGAAATCCTGCCAAGACTTAGAGACAGGGACCAGTGTCTAGGTGGTGATGGGGTCTTCACTGTTTCCACTTTTTAAACAGCATGGTTGGGTGTAGTAGCACAAATGGTCACTGGCCTTCTTGAGTTGTATTGATGTATGGATACACCCATATTAATTTCCATGCTTGTCAGTGCCCAAGGTAAAACAAATATTGTGGCCACTAGAAAAGGAGGGTGAGTATATCTTATGCACTATGTTTTGAAGTCTGAGGCAACTCTCTTGCTTTCATTTGGTTGGAGTCTGAAGCCTCAAATGGCAGCAGCTTGTCTCCAGTCTCTGCCAGAATCCTTTGCCATTACCCTAGCTGAAGGCAAATTCATGAAACACATGAAAAAAAGATGTTATATAGTCGCTGTTCTTATGGTGAGAGTATTCTTAAGAGACAATATCAAGCAAAGATATATGTTTCCAAAATGGCCACTGAATTTTGACAGATAGCACTGGGTGCACAAAAATTTGAATGAAAGCACTCTTACTGGGGAGACTTTGGTTGCCCGCCTTGCACACGGGCAGCCACTCACCTACAGAAAGTGAAGATTGCCTTTGCTAGTGAAAACATCTGGAGAGGGAGTGAGGGGGCAATATCTGAGGCCAGCAAAGAGCCTATAATGGCAGCTAATGAAGCCAGAAAGGGACTTTTGCAATGAGGCACAGCTATAACCTTCTGTCACCCCAGTCCATGCTACATGACTGGAACCAGGATATACACTTCAGTATCTTGTCAAAACTCCTCTGTAACGCTCTGATTCAATCCGCTTTGGAAGTGCAATCCTTAAAGGGATTTTTTTTTTTTTTAAAGTAGAATGAAAAATGTTCTGTCACGTTCCGCCTTACAAACTGTAGCTGGAGTAATAAAAGGTCACTTTGCCATTCAGCATCCATTTCCTATTCCTTTGAAGTCCAGCATTTACTAGCAAGTAAACCAAGATACTTCAAAAGTTTTACAGCAGTGTGGCGAGGCAGAGACGTAAGTACACGAGTAAAATAACTGATTATCTGGTACTGCCTTTGCTGCTAAACAAAATGGGGCCCATCCTTGTTCTCTCTGTGTCTGTGCTCTGTACACTCTTCAGAGTTGTCTCTGCCTGGCCTTCTGTACTCTATCTTTTATACAAGGGTACATCTCTTTGAAGTGTGTGAGGGGGGAAAAAAAAGCCTTTTCCTGGCATCTCCTTTGTTATGCTGCTTGCTTTTGCTTGGGAGGATTAGAAAATATTTCGTCACCTGTTCCCTGTCCCCTTCCTCTCTCTCCCTCTCTCCACAACTTGTCATATTGTGAAAAGAGAGGAAATACCTAGAAAAAGATGTTTGCCATCCACAAGCAGAAGAAAATAATAAGGGAGGCTGCAGTGTTTCTTAAAAGGTAATTTCTTTTGCCAAGCTGCCCTTGTAAGGAGATAGGAACATCTGGAAGCAAACAAGCAAGGTTACAGACTGGGAGAAAAATGTTATTAAAATCATCACAGAGCCTTTTCTCAGGGATCGGTGCTTGCAAACGCTCCGATTTTATGCGCCGTGCCATGACATGAGAGGCCAGCCCTGTGCTGGGGATGATGAGACCTTTCGACTGCAGGGGGCAATCCAGCACAACCCAAGCTGGTTTGTCAGCCCTTGAAATAATCCAACTATTTCTGACAACAAAGGCCAAAATTGTGCTTGTGGTTTGGGGACCGGAAGGCTGCGTTCTAGTGCAAAGATCAGCCGCCTTTTTGCTGTGATTATGTATTGTGTGAAAAATCCTTCATCAGTCACTGTTGTCTGTCCACTGGATGAGATGGAGTTGCCCATTTTCTCACCAGTGGGTTGTTTTATTTGGGTGGAGAACTTGTGCTAACACTGAAGTGCTGCTCTGGAGACTGGCCATCCTGCCGGGCTCCCTGCAGATGCTCCCATGCTGTGCCATCAGTAGTAGGTGCTAGCAAAAAAGGAAGGCTTGGGTGTGTTGTTTCTTCCTTTAAACTTCAGTCCTGTCATAGCCAAAACAGAAGGTATTTGACAAATGAGTTTACTGTAAGCTTGATTGCTGGAACCAGTCATGCTGGGTCCCAGAAAGTGGTCAAAGTCTATGGGTGGGACACTGGTGTAGGGGCAGTGGCGTGAGAGCTGGTGAGGAGGTGAAGGGAGGGAGCAGGGCTCTGGCAGCATTTGCTTTCTCCATTTAGCCCCTGACACAGTTGATGCAAGACAGTGGAGAAGTGTCTTCACCTGCTTCAGGTTTGCAATGGGATGATTTAGTGCACATCAGGGCAAAGCAGCTCTGTTGGAGACAGGGTAGCTGTCCCAGTGCTCTCCAGAGCTGGGCAAGGGAATTACAGCAGGAGGCCTGTTAAAAGCCTCTTGACATGGTTAACTTTCTGCATCTGCATAAGGACTGCAGGCAGCGCCCTCCTGAGCCACTGCCTACCTGCTGCCTCCTGCTCCAGGCCGCCCTGCCTTTGATATCCAATGGTCCCATCCTCTCTGCCAGAGGATGCTTTTTTGTCGCAGGCCCTGGCTTTCCCACTGTTGCTTGGTTAACGTGCCATGCCATGAAGTGTGGGCACTACCAGCCACGAAGTGCGGGGGCCGTGCTGCTGCTTTCTCTCTCCTGCCTGAGGCAGGGTGCAGCTGGCTAGCGGGGTCAGTGCTCGGCAGGACACATTGGAAAAGTCAGAAGCAGCTCAGGGAGGGAGGGGAAGCTGATGGGGGAACCTTGGACATGGGGTAGGAAGCGTAGTGCTGGCTGTGAGCTGGTGGATTAGCCCCAGGTTGATGTCCATAGAGTAGCGGCCTGTAGAGAAGCTCACATCATCCTGCTGGCTCTGGCTTCTCTGCCTCTGTGGCGTGAGCTGCCCTGGGCCATGCTGCAGAGAGCCTGGCTGGGCTCTGGTCCTGAACCATGGGTCGCCTCCCATGGAGGACCACCGGGGTCAGCACGCTTGCCTGCAGCTGGCCTGTGTGATTTTGTGCTATGGCACAACACTCAGGTAATGCTTCTCACTTGTCTTTGCTCCTGAGTGCTGCAGATGTTTCTTACATGTGCCCTGATATCCAGGCTCGCGAGAACAAGTGCTGGGTGCCCAGCTCACCATCGCTCCTGCTGGTGAGCAAGACATGAGCAAAAGTGTTCAAATTTGAATGTCCGTAGAAGTCGCTGGTCTTCAGCATATCTTATAACAGCATCACTTGAAAAGCCCTGTGTAAGGCTGAAGGTCTTTTCTGATGGCAGTGGAGAGAGGATGTTGGTAAGAGTTCTTTTGAACCGGTGAGTCTCACACAGCGGGATGAGGAGGACTCAGTGCCTCCTGGGCGCTTTCCTCCTGCACGGGAGAGTGCAGTGGGACTCTCTTTTCAGCTCTTGTGCTGTGAGTTCAGTGAGCAGTGGAGTTTATTGCACTTAATTTGCTATGGATTTGCATCTCATGGTGAGGTTATCTCTTGTCAAAAAAATGCAAAGATCGAGCAAAGCTTGTCCTGTGGTTACAGCGCATATGAAGTATCTCTGGTGTAGATTTTCTGGCATCTAATGATACAGTTTTGTTCCCACTAGAAATTCATTTCAGCAGTAGCAGTACACTCATGTCAGATTTGGTTAAAACTGGACAACAAGTTTGCTCTTACTGGCAGGAAGCAGAACTGGTAGATATAGACAGCACTGTCATATCAAAAACATTGCCTCAGAAAGCTGGATTAAAAATTAATAACTGATGTTCTTATTAGGACCTTTAACATACAATGCAATCCAAAATATTAGCAAATGTTATATCTAATGTTCAAGGATGTAGGAGGCTAGCAGGTTTTTGTCTGGTTGTTTGCAACAATCAAGCAATGTAGAAAAGATTTGTGGAGCTTTTTACAATGTAGAGCTTCTCTAATCAATAACAGAAAACCACTGTTTTATTTTTAAACATCAGGAAATTGTTTTATTTGTTTCTTCTTGTGTGCAGGGAGAAAAACCACCCAGTTAGAACTAGAATAACCTCTGGTTTCCCATAGGCTTGTTTTTAACAGCCACAGGCAAGCCAGGTTGCACTTGCAAAATCTGTGAGGAGTTCACTGATCTCATCTAAACTTTTCTCAAGTCTTTGGAAGTACCTATAAAGAAGAAAGGATTAAATTTCCAAAGTTAGATTAATTAATGAGTCGTTGATATTACTGTAAACCTTTCAGTTTGGAACAACAACAAAAAAAAGACTTTTAGAAAGGCTCTGTAATTTCAAACTTCTTGTGTTGGGAAGTGTTGGGGACGCCTCACCCAGCTAAATCCTCTCCTCACCTACCACCAGTGAGTGGCTCCTCTCCCTTCCCAGGACCAAGTCCCCGGCATGGAGGGAGGCTGGTGGTGCCTCCGCCTCCCCTTGCTGCCCCACGCCCCAGCTCCATCCTGGGAGGTGCAGCTCACCCCTCCGGCACGACTCAGCTGCGCTCCTCTTGGGAAGCACTCGCTTTGTCGCTGGTGGTGGTTCTGCTTCAGGTTTTATAAATGACTGCCCTCCCTGTACAGGGCTGGCAAAGTGGAGCTTTTTGTTTCTATAGCTGCTGTAGATAGGATTTTATTATTAATCACATGAAGGGAGGCTCAGAGGTTTTTAGGGCTAGAAGAGACCATTACTCTTATCTAGTTTGGAAAATTTCTTCCACGGTGTTTTTGGGTTTTATCAAAAAGAAAAATGGTATTTGTTTTCCTCTGCCCTTAGGCCTTGAGGTTTAATTTAACTTTTTCATAAGCCAAATAAGAATCAGAGAATAACCATTATCATAGAATTAAAAAATATTTTTTTTCATTTATTGGGTAAGTTTCTGAAAATTATTTTTGCACAGTAAAATAAAAATGTACCATAGTTTTAAATGGAAACCCCTCTCCCCGCCCCCTTCTTTCTAGCAAAAATGCAGACAAACTCTTCATCTGTGATGCCATGGGAAAGTCCAAGGATGGGGCATGGACACAGCACAGCAGGATCTGCCCAGTGAAGTTCAGGAGAGTTTTAACTGTGTCTGAATAACAAGTTGAAATCGGTCATAGAGGAATTCTGCTCACATTTCTGACAGAGCAAAACTTTCAGCTATTCTTGATGTTCAACTCTCAGGACTTGCTTAATATTCAACACTGGTTTCATCATCAAAGAAATTGAGGCAAAATTAAAAATTCTTTTCCTGGGTCTGTTATTTTCACAGCTTCTACTTCCTTTCAATTTTGATACCGCCATCCATTTTGATAAAAGAAAATGATGTGTGAGGAACAAGGCAGGCAGGAAGGAGACAGAACGAGAAGTGCTTTTCAGTGCTGACTTCACCTCTGCAGAAGTTTATAATAAGGTGTCTGATCGCTCCCTGCTGAAAGCTCTCACAAATAACACTCCTGCTCACAGAAAGCGAATTAAACCAGTCCCGCCGTGCACGGCTGCTGCAAGCACCCCGGCACGCTCTGATCTCCGAGCGGGCGGACTCTCTTGTCTAGTGCCGCACAATTTCTTTCTACCCTTTTCTGTAAAGCACATTACTTCTGCGTTGTTCTTGTGTGTGTTGTGTTCTCCCTCCTCTCCAAAAGCTTTTTATTAGCAGGAAAGGCTTCCAAAAGCTTGTTAGACATTAATCTGGATCAAGTCCCTGGGCTGGCTTTTAGGGTCCAGAAGAAAGCTCTTTTCAAGGAGCTCAGTTTGCAAAAGCTTCCTCTCTGCCATTTGTTCCCCAAACGAATGGGTGAAGGAGGAGCCCAGCCCATGTGGGTACCTTGAAGGGCAGCGTGAAGGTGGTCTAGGGCTTTGGAGGGACCTGCTGAAGCTCTGAAGTAGGGTCAGCCCTGGCTATGTCACTGATTCCCAGAACGACCTTGAGCAAGTCACTTAGTCTGTTCCCACATGCAGTGGTCAGGAGTTGCACGAAGGATGTAATACCATTCTAACTTACGGTCTGAGAAGGTATTTGCACCGCAGTCACAGGGGAAATGCCTCCATTGTACTAACCCAGCCGTTGCAAACCCTGGTAGCAGCCCAGCTGCAGCACGACGGCACCCCATGTGTGTGGATTTCCCTTGCAGGACAAGTGATGTAGTGGTGATGGTCGCATAGGCGTAGCCATAGGAAGAGGATGAAAACAGGAGGTTTTCTGTGACGAAAGGAAAACGGAATGAATTTGTGCCAGTGCTCTAGACTTCAGCAGGATGTTTAGTACAAAAATCAATGTTAATGTAACACTACAGCTGAGCTTTTAAACTTGCTAGTTAACCTGTGGAGCTCAGCCTGTAATCTCACAACCCCTTTTTGAACTGTACATAGACCAGTGTCTAAAACATTACTTACACAGAAAAATGGTGAAGTATTTCGCTTTTCTGTAACTCCAAAAGAGTTTTGCAAAACACTAAGTAAAATTTGCCTCCGAACAAATTAAATGTATGGGAAATCTCACTTTAGAGACTGGAGTTTTCAAAAAGTTGTTTTCCAGAATACAGAAAGAAAGCCAACCCTCATCTGTAAGTGTACATTCACACACTAGTATTTTTCAAACCCCTCCAGCAGAAGAAGGTAGATCTCTGAATGTACCTTTGGATAAGATGCTCTTCAGGTTAAGAATGTCCTTCTGTGGCCATACACTAATCAGTATGATGGGATGCCCATTCCTGCCAGTCCTCGAGGCATCACTGTGTTTGCTGGTGTTGCTGTTGGAGTCACTCTTGCTGCTGGCAGTTAAAAGCTGATCTTGTAATTGTAATGCGTGTTCATACTCCATATGGCTATCAGCAGTTTTGCAAATACTGTTCTTTACATGGTGCCACTCTTTGCATAAGTAAAAATGCTTTAATTTATATAGTCTCCAGGGGGATGGCAAACAAAACCTGAAGCCTGATTGTTTTTCCTGTCATTATCTGTTTTTCTAGGAACTTGTTGTGTGTCACTTTGCCAGTATAACCTGATAATTTATTATAATTAATAGACATTAATTTATTAGCAGCAGAACATAGGGGGCATTTGCTGCTTTAGTGACCCTTGTCTTCTCTTCCCCCTAATAGCCCACACAACTCATATGGTCCCAGCTGAGTCTTTGGATCCTCCAAGGCTGCAGAGGAGATAAAAGGCTGTGCAGCAGCCCAGAAGGGTGTGCTACATCCCTTTTCATGTGATCTACTGTGGGAACGGTCCCAGATGCACTTGTCTGTGGTTAAAAAAAGAAAATATTTTTAAAGCTGTTTAGACATTATCATAGCTCATATGTATGGAAGGGTCAAGCTAAGGTTGTCATGGGGATTGTGTCTGAAATCCTGGTGGCACTGAAGTCTGCCAGAGCTTTGACAGCCCCATTAATTGAGTTTCTGTGGTTGGTAAGCCTTCTCTCCTAATGTTATTTTTAATGCCACACAGAGAAATCTGAATGCAATGGAGTTTCTGGAAAGGGGCTGAATTGTCAGTGCCCCCGTGCTGTTCAAATGGGCTGCAAAGGGGTGGGCAGAGAGGGTGAGGACAGACCCTCCATCCCAGCTCTTTGCTGGTGGGGGCTGGGAGGCTGCTGGGGCTGCTTGGACCTACATGGTGCCGTGGGGGAAGCTGCTGTGTGGGAGCCAGAGGCCTAGGCTGGAGGTTGTGGTCCCCTTCCTCCCCTCGCTGGGATGTGCAGGGGTGCTGAGCCCCAGAGGGTAGAACTGGTCGTCCATGCCCTGATGGCTCTGTTTGGGGTGCCACGGCTTGGACTTTGGCGTGTGGATGGGCCGTGCAGCCCTTGGGGTTAAGGACTGGGTTAACTGGCTGGGTACCCAAGGGGAAGCTCTGGCTCTGAAGGGGATCCTGTACAATACCTTCCTGTTTCTTTCTTCCTTGAATTTAAACTCCTTATAAACAAATCCCTTCACTCCCCAAATAAGCTCTTTACTTCTGCCTTTCAACCCTAAATAGCTTAGCATATAAGTAGCTTCTTTTAGAAAAAAAAGTTGATGCTGTCTGTGTTTCTGTGATCAGATGCTCAGAGTGAATTTCAGTCTAATCCTAGTTTTGAAATTGATTCAGCTCAATGTCCTTGGGCAAGTTACTTAACCTCTTAGTGCCACAGTTTTTCCATTTGTAAAATAGAGAACTGAATACCCTTGTGAGCTGGGTAAATAAGTCCTGAAGCTTAATTCAGATATGCATCTTTTTAGAGGGCTTTGAGCTCTGTGTTTGGAAGCATGATGGAAGAGCAAAGCATGCTTTTCGGTGGGGAGCTTCATCTCCTGGCTCATTCTGTGAGTCAGGTGCACACCCCAGTCCAACCAGACCCTTCCCATAGCCATGAAACAACACCAGCAGGAGGTTCGTGCTTGGTAGGGATGGTGGTAGAGCGTCTTGACCCCACCTCTGCTTGGAGATGCAGTGGAGCAGACTCATGTTGCCCCAGCTAGGCATTACGCTAGGGAGGAACAATGGAAGATGAGATATCAGCTGTACTTGACCCTCCTGATTTCCAGTCCTATTTGGTTTGAAACACGACATGTGCAGGCTGGAGGAATTCTGGAAGCAAAGTGGAAGTGTTGGCATGCCCGTTTGCATACTAATACACCCCGAATGCCATTATTTTTCCAGCTTCCACAGCTGTGTTATGACTGTACTAGAGCTGAATTCTAACAACCAGCCAAAAGGTTTGTTTGCATGTGTATGTGCACTGAGGTTTTGCAAGCAAAACTGGAAAGCTTTCTAGTTGTCGCAGTTGTTGTGTTGTGGGGTTGGTTTTTTTTTAAACCTACCACACTTTTGTGCTTACATTAAAAATTATGGATCAGCTGTATTTTAACAAAGTCTGTTCCCTGGATTTATGTGGTTGGTGGACATCAGAGCTTAGTTTGAAAGGTTTTCCCCTCTGTATTGCAACTGGGATTTCTTCCATAGATTTCTTTCTTTTTTTTTTTTTTTAAATAGAAACAGTGTTTTATCTTTGTATCTTTGTCTTGTATAAAAGATAAAAATCTATAGTAATTCTTTCCTATGTAGGCTGCTCTATTTTTCCCGTAAAACACTCTTGCAAATAAGTCTGCAGATCTTTCAACACAATGCCTGAAGCATCATACATGATAAATCCTTCCCTAGTCTCAGCTTTCTGTAACCTTCCCCATTCCTCACAATGACACACAGTTTCTCTCATTCATCTTTTATTACAATTCAATATTGTGCTTGAATATAATTAGTTTGCATGCAGTGTTCCCTTCCCCCCACCCTTGTTTTTTTTCTTCTTGAAAAAGGACAAACTACTTGTTCCCATGCACATTTAATCTGGAAATTGACTTCAGTGTTATAGGTTCCAATATATTTACACAACAGGTAGGGAAAAGTATTGGGAAAAGAAGAAATATTTTTAACATCGTAAACCTCTAGCAAAAATATGTATGTAATAGAATCTGGTACTGTAGTATTACACACATTACAACTGTCACTGTGACTTACAGCCTTAGTTTAGCTGAAAGAAAATCTATAACCCTAGAAATGCAACAATGTCCGAGTCACAGTTCAGAGTAATAAATGTTTTTCACAGAATACTGTAATCCATATTTCCAAAGCTGATACAACAAAGGCATTTCTACTAGAAATCTTTCAATTTCATGGGCGGAGACTCAGAGAGGGAGAGAGAATGGTTAGAAGAAATGATAAGCAATAAAACGCCTGTGCTCAGCAATATTAGCCCTTTGGCCAGTGCCTTTGGTAGATGGTTCTTGCTCCCCGAATTACATCTTAATAAAGTATCATATTTTTTTTGATACCAGTATGAAAAATCAACTTTTAAAGTCCATGCTCTCATTTGAGGGTGGTGAGGGTATTGGGCTGCAGGGAGCTGTGCATGAGCACCTTGGTGTTCCCTGCATCATTGACATCCTGTAAGTTGCACACCAGTCCCTTTGGGGCAGCTGATGGCATCCAGCTGAGGTGAGGTGTGCTTTTGGGGTGATGCGGGCTGTTTTGTCTGCTCAGGGCTTTTGAACGTGCTCCTCTGTGCCTTAGTGCCGGGAGCTGCCAGCCACTGTGCCTCTTTGGGGTCCCAAGTGTGCAATCTCCCTTCACACCCACTGCTGAGCCCTTCGCCCCATGGTGGGTCTACGGCTTGATGGGTGCATTCAGATTCATGGCTTGGGAACCTGGACTGTGAAGGCTTCTCCCAAATATTCATTTTTGATTCACCTCAGCTATATTTTCACCAGGAAAGGTGTTCTTAGGCCAAAGGCAGTTAAAGCCCCAGGGTGTCCTTGTGTCCCTGGCTTTGGTTTGACTTTGTGTATGGGAAGAGAACTTGACCATGTGCCAGAGCAGTGAGGCTATCCTGGCAGGTCTTCCTGCCGGTGACAGCAAACAAATATATCACACTACATATTTCCTTTCTCAGAAGGGTATAGTTTGAGTAGCTAAGTAGCTTGTGTTTTGGGCTTCCAAGACCTTCATTTGTCTCTGCCTTCAAACTTCCTGGCAAGCTTGCTCATGTCTATTAATTTTCTAAAATCCATGAAAGCAAAAAAAGAGCAAATTGCATGAAAGTAATCTGTAATCATTTGAGTTACAGTATGAGTGAAATACTCTCATAGCTGAGCAGTTAAAATGGAAATGCAGTGTTGAGAAGCTATACGCACCATAGTTTATTGCCCTCTATACATGTTGTGGAGTATCAGGTTTGTTCCAGTCAAGGTTAGTCAGACGTTTGTGTTTGGTTTTATGTTTTTTTAAGAGGGGAAAAAAACCAAAAAGAAGAAGGGAAAATGGAGACACTAGTGATAGGAAAAGCGTCTGCTTTACTGGGCCCTTCATTTTTTTCTTTTCTTTCGTGGTGGTGCTGGACAGATATGCCAGCACCCAGAACTGCTGAGCAGGGTGCGTCTCCCAGCAAGCATGCAGGTGGCATGGAAAGGCCAGTAGGTTGGTCTGTGCTGAAGCTTTAAATCAGAAATGCAGAAGCTCAACATATCTGGTTGTATTATCATCCTGAAGCATTGCAAGCGCTTGGTAGATATAGCACTAACATTGCCCCTGCTATGCTGAGACATCATGCTTGCTTTAATGCACAGTACTAAAAATTTCAACTTCACATAAATTAGCTTTATTAGCTACTTTACTCAGTCATCATTCCTATTACTGCTTCATTAGATATCTGATTCATAATCATTGACTTATGAAGAACAGATTGCAAAGAGTTTTCCCCCTCCTGTCTGCTCCTCACCTTCCTGTGCTTCAGTGTGCGTTCAGACTAATGCAATGGTACAACGTATAACACTGATCCCTTTTGAATCTTGATGTGGGACAGCCTGAAGTGCTCTGTCCTTGTAAGGCTGCATTTCCTTCTCAGACCTACTGTAGGAGGCTCTGTCATCTTGATTGGAGCATCTGACTCACAAGGATGAGCTAATTTTGTTGGCAAGATCCTGTTTTCCTGAGCCAGGACAATCATATTTTTTCTGGTGCTCGGGTGGCTGTGATAGGAGCCTGAAATATTGCATGTGTGTAAAATAGTCAAGGCACAAAATGTACTTACAAAGTGGTGAAGCTATGAACAGTTTACTTGCCCTTGGTGTGCAGGAGAGCAGACGTCGTGAGGGCATTTTTCTGTCTCTCCAATGTGAAGAAACAGTTCATCATCTGGTGTTTATGTCAGGGCACTACATGACTCTGAGACCAGTTTTTGCATCCACTGAGGGATGGCTTTAAAGTTGGGTGCAGGATGTGGCCCTTCTGTTGAAACACAGTTATGGAGCAACAGGGGTCTCAAAAAAGCTTCTGTCTTCAAGTACTACGGAGTTTCTCTAGTGACTCCTAACTCTGTGGCAGCACATACGTCACACAGGTGGTCCACATATTTCTTGCTTGGAAAGAGGTTGCTCTTACCAGTGCTTACAAGAAAAGCTGTGTTTTTCTTTCAGATGGCCCAGAAGGAGTTCAGGCTATTCTTTCACAGCGAAACAGGAAAGCGTTGCTAAAAGACCTGTGTGTGTAGCAGAAAAGGATTCTGCTGCAGGGACATGCACATCGCACAGCTAATGCCTGCAACTCATCATGCCTCAGATGAGAGGCTCTGGACTTGTGAAGGGGTTCGCGCTGGTTTTCCTCGCTGCACTGAAGAGCAAATTTGAAAATCCCAAATGCCTTGTAGAATTCCTATGACCTTTTGGTAACTTTTTAGACACATGCACTTGCTAAGCTCTAATATGCATGTGGTCACTGAACTGGCACTCTTCAAAATTAAATAGACCTAATGCAAATTACTAATAATCTGAGAAAGCTTTGTGCTAAAGAGGCTGTAGTAAAATTTCACAGGAGAATCCTCTTCTGCAGGCTATGCTAAATGGCCTTGTTAGACATTTGAGCATTGAGTGTCATTATGTAGTGATTTGAGAAGGACAGAAAAAAATCGTAAAACTGCTAGTAAGATTCTCACAGCAGATCTATTATGGGTAGTCTCACTAGTAATAATTTAGAGTTTTAATTTTCTCAAGTGTCCCACAGGTTTACTATATCCAGCCGAACGGTTAACGGAAAAGTTGGCAGAATAGAAGCATTTTATGACCTGTCCCCACTGGTGGCTTTTAATAGCTTCCCCCACCCCCAATATGTGTGTGCCACACACCCGCACATGCGTGCATGTCCACGCAGACATATCAGGAGTCTCAGGGAGCCATAGGAGTTTGTCAGCTCTCAGCTAAATTCACATGATTTGGAAAGCAGCAGCATCTTGGTGCAGGATCTCTTTTTTCCTTGGTTTTAAATCTATATGAAAAACCTAAACCAAAGTCAGATTGATTGATACAGAAGCTCAAAGGGTGATAGTGGTTTCCCGATTTGAATAGCCTTCCTGAAAAACTGCACCTCTGTCTCTGGGTTTTGCCTATCAATCATTCAATATCCATCTGTTTGAAAAGTGAAGCACCCGCTGAGAAGCTGGTAAGATCCCTGGCATAGAGTGTAAATACCCTGACCCTTGGGTTTATATCAGCAGGCAGGGGGAAAAATTTATTTTCTACCTAATTGGCACAATGTAGGCAAAGTTATCTGTGCTGGGTGCCGGTCTCACAATTTGGAGCCATCTGGTGCTGACAAACGGGGAAGGGAGGGTACGTGCCTTGGCCTCTGCCACAGAGACGTGGTTAGCCAGCACTCCTTGGAGGGCAGAGGGATGCTGAGGCTTTCCCGCTGCCCACCTCCCTCGGACAAAGCTGGCCACCAGTGTGGTGGGGTGAGACACCTGCGCCGGGGATTTTTAAACAGAAGTGTTGAAATTAGCTTCAACATCTGCAAAAACTCTTTGACAGACCCTCTTGCAGCAAAGTCCCCAGAACATGAATTTTGACAAGGAAAGAGCCCATTATTATCAGTGATGTTTCAACCATTATTTTATGAATATATTCAATGACAAGAACTAGCTTGTTTCCAAGACAACAAAATTCAAACCCTGTCCATGATTGCTCTAAAGTAGGCCTCCTGTCATTTCGTTCCTTTGAAGAAACTCACAATTTGATGGGCAAAATGCCAGAAATAATTAGACAGAATAGCACCATAAACCCCAATGGAAGCAAAATATCTGCCGTAAGAATTTCCCACCAGAAATCCTGAAAATTAAATCAAACCCTGGAAAAATCTTTTCTGTTGAGTACGTGAACCAAAAAAAAAAAAAAAAAAGTGGGTGGGAGAAGACTATCCAGTTTTCTACTTCATCAAAGAGAATACTAAAAACTGTCTTTGTGACTTGCTTGTGTCTTCTTGTGAAATAATAAGTGGGCAGGGCAATCAAATTTAAAGCAGTATTCCCCAAAGCAAGGTCAAAACTGCTAGAAATGTTCATTTCATTTTTATTTGCTTTTCCTGTGAGGTACCCACTGTGGCTATAATTTCCCATTCTTTATGGGGAGATCAAAAGATTTGTGCTGTGCAGTGTAAGAATCAATTCAGTCATCCTGGCAGCACGCCAATCTTTATTACGTTATTTGTTAACCCGAGTTATTGCAGAATAGAATAACTGTTCCATGGGATAAATGAGGGAGTTTTTCTTGCTTCCTTGACCTTGATTTCCACGCTTGTGCATTGTCCTCTCAGCACCCACATGCAGATAATGATTGAATGAAATATCACTGCAGATCCTGTGCTGAAGCAAATCGTTGATTCGGTGGCATGTAAGCTGACCAGTAGCCTGCACTGTTTGCCTTTGCTCTGTGCAGCATAGAGAGTCTCAGGTATTTCTTACAGTGGTTGAAAGTCTCCTCTCTTTACCGGCAGTAGAATCAGCTCCAGTGACAAGAGCTGTAGTTGTTCTTTTCTTCCTACTAGGTCACTTCTGTAACACTTAAAAGCTAAATAAATCAGTCAAGTGATCCTCCTTAGAAGAGTTGTGGGGGTTTTTTAAGGAATCTTTTTCATTAAGTTTGTGAACAGTGGTATATTTTGGTAGTTTTGGGATATGCATTGGTATTGTTAAGACCAACTTGGAGTTTTGCCTAAGTAAGCATCACACTTTCAAGTCTGCCAGTTCCTTACTGGGAATTTTCACTTATATTTTCTCAATAGAAAAATGCAGGCTTTGCACAGTCATGTTTTTGTAGAGAAAATGGAGGGTAGGTTCTGTTTTGCATTGAACTGATCTAATTCAAAATACGCTTAATGCCAATCAAATGAGGTAGCTTTGGGATCGAATCAGCATTCATCTGTGTCCCACCGAGCAGCTGCAATGACCTCTGCTAGTGGAAATTTGTGGGCATTGTGCCCCACTGCTGTGCTAAATCTAGGCTCTGTGGCCAGGTGCATTTCCCACGCTACATAGAGCTCTGCAATTGCAAGAGCTGTGCTGGAAGTCATTGCCACAGGTTTTTGTGGGTGTGCCAGGGGACAGAGTGTGAGAGGGAGAAGGGACAGCCCGGAGTGAGATACCTAGGAGTCTAAGACAGACCTAATTTTTAATTTCACTGAGATGAGGTAGCAGTATGTTGATATGTAGCCTGGGCTGTGACATGTCAAACTGGGTTGAAGCCCTCCCTGGCTGATTTAATGCAGTATAACAAAATTAGAGATTTTAGTAAGGGAGAGAGAAGAGGAACAAAATTTGCAGATTCTTTCAAAATGCTCTGCACTGCTAAAAAACAGATTTTTAACCCTGTTTTGAAATAGAAATTATTGTGGAAATCTCAGGATTTTTCATGGGACAAGTATCCTTCATGAGAACAAGTCCCAATCACTAAGTTGCAGACCAAAGTTAATAGCATTAGTTGATGCCAAAAAAAGTGCAAAACACCAAAAAATGGAGATTGTGGAGAGAACCAGGGACTGAGGAGTTGGTACATGCTCGGAAACAAAGACAAGGAAATATCTGTCTTTCATTGCCCCTCCCCTAAAAGCCCCAAGGTGGCTGGGGAAATCCAGGAGATAGTAGCAGGGAGAGACAGCAATGGCTAGGCTGCTGCCGCCCAGTGCTGCAAGTCTGGGCAGGGAAAGGCAAACACTGTTGCAGTGTGTAGGAGAAAAGCAGGGGTAGGGTTTAGGGACCATTCAGGTTTTCTCCTTTTGAGACTCATCTCTGAGCCTCTGTGCTGCAGTTGGATACAGAAGTCAAAGGAGAGTCCTCTACTCACCTGTCAAGGGGACGTTTTAAGTCAACAGAGTTTGGCAGTGCCACAAGCTCGTTCTCCTGGCTGGAGGCTGCAAACCTGCAAGAGGAGTCAGACCAGAACTCAGATGCGGTTTTCCCTCAGGGCAGTCCCAGTCTGTCCCTGATGAGGCTCAGTTTGGGCTGTGCCAGTCACACTGAGCAGAGCAGGGCATCCAGAAAACCGTGCACATCCAGGATTTGTGGTGGGCAGGGCAGGGCTGGGGAGAAAAAGATTCTCTGCCTTCACCAAAAGGCCCAAAAAAGAGCCCCAAATGCTGCTTGTCAGTGTATTTTTTTCCCATTCTGCTCTCGCAGAGTCTGATGTTATAATCTGAAAATACCTCTGCCTCACAGTAGGTTGAGACAAAGGTGTTTACAAAAGCACTGAGCCTGAGAATCCAGCCACCTAGCATCAAAATGGGAACCTTAAATTCATAAGCTCCCTCTTTTAAACTGATGGAAATGGATCAAAAAAACGCAAAGCAAAACAAAAGCAGTAGGTAAACATGTTGGAATGTACAACAGATAATGGATATTGAGGGATGATCTAGTCATGCATGTTAAACAGATACATTTATGAGTATAAATTTAATTAGCATCTGGAAATTAACAAGGCTAGAAAGAAGGGCAATGTGTTTTTAAGTGAAGGCGATGAATAGGTACTGTTTGGTGCATATAGATAGATGAGGATTTAATTTGTAAGACATAATGAGCCAGGTGCCTATAAAATAATTTGTGGTGGTTTTTTTTTTTTCTGCTGGATATCACAGAAGATAATGGTGTAACGCTTCAAGGTCAGTCTGTCTTTACCTGTTCATCTCTTTTTGGGCAAAATATTTTTAAACATAAATAAAATTTATTTCCTTTGTAGAAAACTGCTGGCTTTTTTTTTGTTGTTGTTAATTGAAGAAATTATATGTCTTTGCTAATTTTAGATTCGCAAACCATCCAGCATTTGTCAAAGAGGGATTTAGTTGCTGCTCTGATTTTCATTTTTCAGTCTGTACATTGACTGAGGCAGGTTCCTTTAAAGAAGTGCTAGTCCAAGACTATGTCCCCTATGTGTGCCCTTGTGGAAGTAGGGATGCATTTCCAGAGGAACTGGTATTTCATAATCCTGGAATCTGCAAACATTGCTTTAAAAATAGCATCACTTTAAAAATCAAAGCATTGGTTTAGAAGCAGAACTTTCTGGGTTTCTTTAAAAAAAAAAACAACAAAAGATTAAACTGAGTACTATATGATGCTATGAATTGCCTTTTCCCTGTCACCTATAGGACTTTCATCCATCTCCTTAAGCATTTCAGCAGAGACTACTACCACTTGGACTGAAAAATTAATGATAGCAGGAGATCCTGTTATCTCAGTGATGGATAGGACTGTAAAGGTTATGTGTTGGGTCTTGGTGATGTTCAGCGGAGTGAGGGAAGATTAGAGCAGTCTTTTTTTTTTGGTTTTCCTGTATTTCTGGAAGGGCTTCTGCTGGCTCTGGGCGGGGTGTAAGCAGCGCAGACCTTGTAGCAGGGTAGCAGAGTCAGCCTCTTTGTCTCCATACTGCTTTCCAGGTGCTGCGGCAGCTTATTGGATTTCCAGCAAAAATTGGGGTGCTTGCTTCTCTGTTTACACATTTTCTTGTAGAGCTGCTATTCTTCAGAAAAATGGAAGCCAGAGAAGAGAGAAGGTTTCCCTTTTCAGCTGCTAGCCAAGCAAAGCGCCAGTGAAATTTTATGAGAGAAAGTAAAGGCATTTTTCTTCAAACCAAATGTCATAGGGCTACTGCGAGTAATAGCTGCATGCAAATTTATTCAGGAAGAAAGATTTCTCTCTCTCTCCTTTATAAGGAAAGGTGTTAAGTATCCTACATAGGCATTGCTCCTAGCGCCTCATGCAATCAGTAACTTCACCTTGTACAGGAATGAAAGGGATTCCACTGGGAGTGCAAAGGACTCGAGGAGGATGAGTATTTTGATCAATTTTTGAATGTATAGTTTTGGATTAACACACCAATGATGAACGTAGCTGCTTTAAATGGCCTTGTGGTGGTGGGGGAAGACTGAACACCCTCTTACTGACAGTTCTTTGCATTTTGATAAATTTAATGTGGCAGTAAAGAAGGGTTTACGTTTGTATGAGCGTCTTTTGCAATCAACAGTTTCTATCCATTTAATAATGACCTCGCTTTTCTCATGAGAGTAGCACCATTACCAATCTGTCGGTATGGTTTCTGCAGTGCGAGACGGCACTTCCTATGGTACTTAATCGTCTCGCCCATCTGCGGAGCGTGAGGCTTGCCGGAAGACACCTGCTTTCTCAAATGTTGTTTTTAAGGATCAGATCCATTGCAGTTGATTGCACGAGGCCTGTTACGTTGGTTGTGTTTTGGGAAAAAGATGGGTAAAAGCCAGGCTTCCTACTAGGCATGTGACTTTGCGAAAACAGCCTCTAATTAAAAACCCAAAAGGCACGTGCACAAAAAGCCCACATGCAAACATCTCTCCCTTTGCATAAAGTATTAAAGTTCAATAAAGGGTTTGTCATAAATTGAAGCTAATGGTTAATTTAATATTGCTTCATGCTCACTTGGATATGGGGAGATTATCGCCTAGATTTGCTAGGGTTAACATAAGCAGTGAGGGATTGAGATATTGCCTGTGGTTTAGGCTGTGAGGGCTTGGCTTTATTTCAACTTGTTGTTTTTTTTTTTTTGGTCTGGAAAAGCCCCAGAGTTTCAAGACGGACTCAGGAATGGCAGGCCAGTTTTTGAGTTTGGAAACGTTTCATGGCTTAAACTCTGCCAGATTATTGTTCGGCCAGATCCTGCGAGTCAGGGAAGCCTGTACCTGCGTCCTCCTAAGCCCAGGCCAGCCCCCTTGGTACTGCCTGTGCAAAGGTACCTCAGAGCTGCTGGCAGCCCTGGAGGTGCCCTGGTGTCTCTGTCCTCAGATGTCCTGGGAAGTGGCATCTGCAAGGCCACCTAACTCCTTGTGGTTAATGAGCTACTTGCTGCTTTAGCATAAGATTGACTCCAAAGAAATGCATGGGTGAGAGATTGCCAGAAGGCCTTCACAGGCTGGCCTGCTTATGAAAAAATCTGAATATAGGACAAATGAAAAATTCCTCAGGGTTTCCCTGAGAGCATTGTGGTGCAACAGGCCCCGGGGGACTTTGTGTTTCCTAGGCAAGGCAGTAACAGCCAATTTGTTCAAAGGCCTGACCCAGGAGAAGGGTTTGTGGCCAAGAATTGTGAAATGGGAGTAACTGCGGGGTCCTTGTCCTGGCAAGCAGCATCTGCCACCCCAGCAGCAGCGCCAGCAGCTACACCATCACAGGTGGGCTGCAGACCCTGTTGGGAAAGGCCGAGGGCTGACTGGTGGGAGCAAGGCACCCAGAGAAAGCATTTTTTTAATGGCTGCACCAGCTGCGTTGCTTTCCTGCAAGTGTGATTCTTTTTCTTATGCCTTACAGAGCATGAGAGGACAGGTTAGGTACTGATGTCTACTTTGCACTTCCCTTATCCTCCTGAAAAGTGTGTTTTAAAGCCAGAACTTTGTAAATTATCTGTTGTCCAGTTTCTCCGTTCACTGGAGTTCACCTCTGAACATCTGGCTGGCCAGAGAGGGGTCCCTGCACTCTCCTTCTGCCATGGGGAGTAGAAACACTTCAATTTCCCCTTTGCAGATAAATGTTGTAGAAAAGGTATCTTACTCAGCAGTTATGCCATCCTCACTGCTGCATGAAGAAAACCTGCCTCCCTTGCCCCCAGTCCCATATAATATGGGATGTTTTAAACCTAATTATACAGACCTTGGACGTTTATATAAACTCTGGATAAAAATGCCAAGATATATCTTACGTATTCCTGAGCTTTGGAACTGCATGCCACTGATTTAAACAGGACTGCCACACAAGTTGGTGTATGGCAATGCTGGAGTAGTGTTGTGCGCGAGATGGTCTTATCCTGCACCGTTTGTGTAAATGGTAAAAGCTTACACTGACGAGAGCAAGGGGGAATCAGGGTAATAGTCACCAGAAATTACTATTAACATCATAGTATTAGTATTCACAGTTGCTGAAACAGCCTGTTATTGAAAAGGTAGCTTCTTGCTGCTAAGAATGGAGGTTTTACTGGGCTGTGTAAACCTGGAGTGGAAGGTTAAAAAAAAACAAACCAGAAAGAAGGTTCGGCTGTTGATTTAATGGATTCACCTTATGTTGGCTCAGATTGCCAGCAAAGCCTCAGGAACAGCGATGAATACTCTATAACCTCAGCTCCTAAAGCGATGCTGTGGCACAGCCCAGTACTCGCACCACAGAAGGCAGGGGAGGAGCAGGCTGGTGGCACTGCCCCTCTGCCAGACCCCACTGCGATGGAGCGCCTGTCCCCTGCCCAGGTCTGCCACCCAAAAAGGCTGTAACAAGATAAATAGGGTCATAAATGAGCCACATGTGCAAGCATCTGGTTAGCTATGCTGAAGGAAAGTTTAGGGTTGACTTGCTCACAGTCTGCAAGACAAAACTGAAGTTAGCCAAATTCACATCAAATCCATATATAGGTTGTAGCGGATTTCCATCACTGGAAATTCTTTAAACCTAGAGTGTATATTTCTAGAAAGCTATTATTTAGTTCAAACAGAATCCTGAGAAAACCTATGAGAGATCTGTGTTATTTTGGGGGATCACAAAAAAAAGCCACATCTGTAAATTTTAGCATCTGTGATCTCAGGTGAGTTGGTTGCTGGCTTGTCTTTGGCAAGCAGGAGGGATAGGAGCATGCTGGGTTTTGCCACTGTAGGAGAATACTGAATGAATGACAATATTTAATAGTTCTGTAGGGAGGCGGAAGGGTGTAAATGAACATAAAGGAAACTAACATTATCTTAGTCTATGAAAGAAACACTACAGTAATAGGACATAATAGGCTAGTAAATTTGACTTCAGTTGCAGGCAAGTTCCTGGAGATTTTAAGAGCTGAGATCACAGAATATATGGGAAGTGTGCTCTGATAAAAGTTACCAGTGTGGCTTCAGAGGGAATACACTTTATACGGCAAGGCTAGGAATGTTATTTTGTGAAGCTCATTGAGAAGAAGAAAATGTAGTGAAGGTAAGGAAAAGGAAATTAATGGAAACCACTTGGATTTTGCATTAGGTCAAATAACAGGGACTAGGGTTGAGAAAAGGGACCCATTTCTGAAGATATGAGATCCATGTGATGACCACAGATAAGCAGAAGAATAAGAGTGGGTAAGATGGTATAAAAGAAAGTGGAAGGATGATCCTTAAAGAAGTAATTTTCCATTTAGTGTGCTAAAGGTGGGTTCAAAAGTGCGTGGTGCTAGTATACCCTCTCCACACTGATGGCAAGTGAAAGTTCACTTTTAAAGGAAACACTGCCAGATCAACATTGAGCACCTTTGGAAAGTCTGTAAATGCCATCTGGGTCCTTTGAACTAAGAATACATCACACATTCCTGTAACCTAGAAAAATGGCAGGGGAAGAGGATTTAGGTTAGCCTCCCTCTACAGGCATACTGAATTTGCAGCAGTAGTGACTGTATCTTAAAAAAATATCCATGACCTTCCCCCCCAAATGAAAAAAAACCCTCAAACAAAACTACAGGGCAGAAGGTAATGAGTAGGACAAAATGAAGGCAAATTGTAGCTCTGTGAGACATTTATCAGGTGCCTGATGGAATAAATTAAAGACTCTTGCCTTCCACTCAAAATTTACAAATGAACTGTAAAAGGTATGACTGGAGAATATTATGCTAAAGACAGATCAGGGTCTTTTGTGCCCTACGTTATAGCTGATCCATGGAAAGCTGCCCAACTCACATGAATCCCCTTCCAAAATATTGTGTCCTAGTACTAAGTCCATCAGGGTTGATTCCAATGATGATAATTTTTCAGTTTTGCAAAACAGACCAGAAACTCTAAAATGAGCCACTGATGACCACAATTAAATTACAAGCTGAATCAAATTACTGATGGACTTCAGATATTATTTCTACCCATTCTATTTCTTTGTATCTCCATCTACACATCATGGTTAATAATTTTTATTCAAATTAAAATTAAGACAGGCACGAGAAGTAATTCTACCATGTGCTTTTCTCTAATCTTATGCTTTTTCCATGTAAAAGAAATGCAAAGATGAACAAGAAATGCATTGTTCTAACAGTGAGGTTAGTTTCTGGTGCCAGTTTTCTCACAGTAGCGAGACTTACTACGTAGCTGAACCACTAAGACCTGTTAGTAAGCATTGCAGAGGGAACTAAAGGGATCTGGAGATGAGAGTTTGACCTGTAAATTAACTGCAGTCCTGGACTGTGTATGTTTAGAGGTAGACAGATTAACTGTGTGTTGCCTGCAAACAACCTACTTGCCACTCTTCACATTCTTGTTCCTACCAGGGCATCACTGGAGAAGGAAACCTCCCAACCTGCCAGTGGCCAGCAGCTACTGATCTCTCCCTGGCTCTCTGAGACTGTTGACAGACATTTTATCTTCGGTCTGGCAGCATGATCAATGCAGGAGTGGTAGTAGGGAGACATTAATTCAAACCAAATCACCTCTCTGACTTAGTACATTGGAATGGTTGTATACTACACACATTCCCTGGAGCAATTATTCAGGATCCTCGTCATCTGCAGTGAGTATGTTAAACCTTTCTGAATTTTATTTGGGCCATGTTTTAGCTAGTGGAAGCTCTCCATCACCGCTTTGATTGCCTGCACCTTACCGTGGCCATGAATTGCACGTCAGTCATCCGTGCTCTGTGAAACTGTGGTGGTGTTTTCAAAACACCTTGTACTTTTCCTGCATGTGTGTGAGCAAGACACCTGTGTGAAGTATTATCTACCTTACCAAGTCACTAAAAAGAAATAAGTACAGTCTCAGCCATAACATAAAGAAAGCTGTCCAGAAAAGAGAGAACTAGTGGTGACACAGCAATTGTTATGGCTCTGCAACTGAATGAATGGTATAGGAGCACAATGTATATGACTCCTTCTGTTGTGGCTTTGTATGTTGTATCTGTGGGGCAAAGTCCAACAGAAGCATAGCTGAAACCCAGCAGAATATAATGCTTGGCATAGCTACCCAGCTGGGGAAAAGCAATGAGTAATACAGACTCTGTATTGGCATAAATGCCACTGCCTCTGTTTCAAATTTAAACTATATTTTAATGTTCTCATCACAGAGGCTTCACTTTCTGATTTCCTTTTTTAGCTTTTTCTCTTATTTTTGTTACTTGAGTTAGATTTGTTGCAGGAAGATCACAGCAGCACTTATGATAATGATTTGAACTGGAAATTAAAAAGTTTTGACTGATAAACATTTAAGTTGAACACGTAAATTGATTTTGCAAGCTGGGATATTCATATCCCTGCTAATTCTTTTAAAGATCAGAAAACCCATGTAATTTCATAGTTATATTTATGGCTATGTAATGGGTTACACACTTTTCCAATACATCTAAAATATCATTATAAAAGTCAACATTTCTGTAGAGATGAAAACATGAATGAGAAAGAAATGTTTGTGTAATTCAGGTTGTGGATTTATATTGGGCTTACTTTTCAATAGTTGCTAAGAGCTCAGGTCCTGCCTGACCAGCCTGATATCCTTCTATGACCAAGTGACCCATCTAGTGGATGAAGGAAAGGCTGTGGGTGTTATCTACTTGGACTTTAGTTAAGTCTTTGATACTGTCTCCCACAGCATCCTCCTAGAGAAGCTGACTGCTCATGGCTTGGATGGGTGTACTCTTCACTGCGTAAAAAACTGGCTGGATGGCCGAGCCCAGAGAGTTGTGGTGAGCGGAGCTAAATCCTGTTGGTGACTGGTCACAAGTGGTGTTCCCTAGGGCTCAGTTTTGGGGCCAGTCTTGCTTAATATCTTTGTCAATAATCTGGATGCACCCTCAGTAAGTTTGGAGATGACACCAAATTGGGCAGGAGTGTTGATTTCCTCGAGGGTAGGAAGGCTCTGCAGAGGAACCTGGAGAGGCTGGATCAATGGGCCAAGGCCAATTGTATGAGGTTTAATAAGGCTCAGTGCCAGGTCCTGCACTTGGGTCACAACAACCCCATGCAATGCTACAGGCCTGGGGAAGAGTGGCTGGAGAGCTGCCTGATGGAGAAGGACCGGAGGTGCTGGTTGACAGCTGGCTGAATATCAGCCAGCAGTGTGCCCAGGTGGCCAAGAAGGCCAACAGCACCCTGGCTTGTATCAGGAATAGTGTGGCCAGGAAGAGCAGGGAAGTGATTGTGCCCCTGTACTCGGCACTGGTGAGGCCGCACCTTGAATACTGTGTGCAGTTTTGGGCCCCTCACTACAAGAAGGACATTGAGGTGCTGAAGCGTGTCCAGAGAAGAGCAACGAAGTTGATGAAGTGTCTGGAGAGCAAGTCTTATGAGGAGAGGTTGAGGGAGCTGGTGTTGTTTAGTCTGGAGGAAAGGAGGTTGAGGGCTGACCTTATCAGTCTCTACAACTGCCTGAAAGGAGGTTGTAGTGGTTGTAGGGTGTCGGTCTCTTCTCCCAAGTCACTAGTGATAGAATGAGAGGAAATGGCCTCGGGCTGTGCCAGCGGAAGTTTAGGTTGGATATTAGGAAAAACTTCTTTACTGAAAGAGTGGTCAGGCATTGGAACAGGCTGCCCAGAGAGGTGGTGGAGTCGCCATCCCTGGAGGTATTTAAAAGATGTGTAGACGTGGCACTTCAGGCATGGTTTAGGAGACATGGTAGTTTGGCTTGACGGTTGGACTTGATGATCTTAGAGGTCTTTTCCAACCTGAATGATTCTATGATTCATGGAGCTGTTTGAAGCCCATGGGAGAGGAAAGTGCTCAGCAGTGCTGTAGCTTTGTTTGTGTAACCTGTGAGCTTTTCAGGCAGGAAATAGACTTGTTTTGCACAGTTCCTAATTGTATTTTGGAGATATATATACATACATTTTTTTTTAACCTGCATGGAGACCAAAAGTTTAAATGGGTTCAAAAAATGATAGACACTCTTTTGGAGGGGTAGATCAATTGACGGTTGTCAAGCACAGTGAGACTAATGCAGCTTCTCTGTGAAGAAGTTCCTAACTACCCATCCCCAGGAGCAGAGACAGTGGTCAAGGAGCCAGTGGCTGCCAGCCTCTGTCCCATCAGAGTCCTGCCTGCCTGGGGACCTGCTGCTGTCGGTGGTGTTCGTGTCTGCCTGCACACTTCCTCTGCTGCTGTGCTGAACAGGTCACGGGTCACACGGATAAGGAGTGGCTATCTGTCCCCATCATTCATAATGAAATTCACAGTGTAAAGGGCAGAGCTCAGTCAAGAATTAAAAGCAGACAGTTTCAGATTACTTATTTATGCACTGTTGTAATAAATGCTGCACGCGGCTGTAAAGCTGGGTTCTGCTGCTTGACCCAATGTTAGTGTTAACCCTGTCAAAGAAAACTGCTGCTCAGAACTCTTGTACTTGGTCATTAGTTCCTACAAGTGCTTTTTAAAAACAACTTTATTTTAAAATAGATATGGATATATGTTGGAAATTTACCTGAGAGTTTTGTTGAGAGGGAAAAAAAGGTAGGATAAATGCTGGGCAAAGCCACAGAGAATATCTCTGCATACGTGCATAGACACAGGTGTTGCACAGACAGAAAAATTAAACCTTGGCCTTTATCAGGTTTAAAAATCTTTATGAAGGCTTTAACTGAAAGGTATTTCTTTCTACAGAAATGATTGCCCCTCAAGTTCAGTCTACAGAAAATAAAAAGAAAATTATTCTTTTTTGGAAATCACAAGTTTTGTGTCATCGCTATAAAATTATATGCAGATGTCTTATTTTTTAATTTTTATTGACCTGTGACCTCATGTGATATAAAAACTCAAAATGGATGATATTTTCTGGAGTTGGTGTCTGAGGTGAGTTTATTGTGAAAATTGGATATGCATCTACAGCATCTACGTTGAGCCAGAGTAGCTTAGATATTATGTACACGCCCACAGTTCATACAGTCTTCAAATCTTTTTGAATGCTGTCAACCAAAGTGCACAGAGTCCACCAGTACAGAAAAGTGGGGTTTCAGTGGCACGTGAGACAGTTTTAAGCCTCGTGATTAGTTTACAGGGATACAGGGTTAGAGCAACCCGGCTGCCCTGATTTTAAAAAGCTCTGAAGCTGTGACAGAATGTGCAGGACCAGGGGCAGCCCTACCTAAAGGAGTCAAGTTTACTGTGGGACAGTTTTGTCTCAGTCATCTCATGCTTGCGCATGGCAGCCTACTAGTGCACATTCCTGTCCTCTGAAAGATGCAGCCTGCTCACGCATGCACAGCTTCCATGGTGCAATTTTCTCCAAGTTTCTATCTCAAGGTTTACTTCCTCTGTTCATATCTCCATGGGCTTCAGAAACCAACCAACTGGTTGCTTCGGAAACCAACTGACCCTTTTCTTGTAGCAGTAAGCTCTGCTCCCTCTCCTGGGAACTCTTTTGGCTGTAAACTCAACCAATTTGAGTCTGCCTTATAGCAGGGATGTTTTCTAACTCTATGGGGGCTTGTTTGTCTTTAGCTTTTTGCTTTCTCCAGCATTCAGAAATAATTAACAATTAATGAACAGAAAATAAAAGGTCCTTGAACAGCACAGCAGTCAGTGTAGGCTACAGCACTTCTGCTCCTGGTTCTTCCTTTATTTTGTGATCATGGGGGAGTTGCACTGCCTCTTTCCCTCCCAGCTTTTATCTGCCTTATTTGTTCAGACATTGAATACCCCGCGTTAGGACCTGTCTCTGATGTATCTGTACAGCGTCTAGATGTAACGAGCTCCAATTTTGAATGTAGATTTCAGGCTCTACTGTTGAATATACTGGATTCAGGGGCTGCACCTACTCTATCCTGAAAAAGTGATTGTGATGGAAGATGATCTTGGCAGAAGCTGGCCTAGCTGATGGGTGTGTTTTTGAGACGCTGGCTGATGCGGAGGAGATGCTTCGTTTTCTGGCTTGCGTAGTAGCTGACTTACTACCCCCTGCACAGCCTCTGAAAATCAGTTAAGACCAAGAGCCAAACACCGATGGCTTTTTATGGATCTTCTTGTTCAGGAGAGAATAACTAGTGTGGAATACTGCTAAAGGTGGTGGATGATCAACTCTGGTTACACAGGAAAGACACTGCTAGGATTGGCCCTGTCCCCAGCCTTGCATGGTGCTGCCCAGTGGCTAAGGGGTGCAGGATGCTTAAGCAACAATAGACCTCTGGGCTGTAAGTATGGTCCCCACACTGGCAAACAGCATCTGCTCAAGAATCACCTGAATCAACAGGTAACACTTCGCATACACCAATACCTTATAAGAAGCTTGAAAAGTGAATAGCAGGGCTTCCAGCAAAGGAAGAGAAAAAACAGGATGGAGTAGGATGTGACAAACTTCTAAATTCTCATTTTCACAACTTACACTTAATAAAACACTTAAGAGAAACTCCTTTTAGTCTATATGCATTTTCAGACACTGCCGTTGACTTTAGTGCACCATAGATCAGGGCGTTCTCAGTCCCCCTGCAATCCTGCTCTGAGCCTTTCCTCAGTCAGTGTGTCTGTGTATATGGCTGTTGCTGGATGAACTGGAATTGCGTTAGGATTGGAGTGTTCATCATGGTGAAGATTTGTCTATGTAAAGGAAGCTGAGAACATCCTGAAAGGGTATTTTAAATACAAAGTTTTACTATTTTTGTAGTGGAGTGAGCTGCTGCTGGGTGTCAGGATTGTTGTTAGATCTGCAAGAAGTGAAGCTCGTTTTAGTCACACTTAGCTTTAACTCAGAGTACAAGCCAAAAGCAAATATCTTAACTGCATTTCTTCACACAATGGGAAGCACCTGTGCATGCAAGTCATTCTGCCCTCTTTTGCTTGAACTCCTGTCTTGAGGACTTAATCCTGCAACCCTTCCTAACACAGATAACTTACTTTCTCTGCTGTAGGATCATCACGTGCAGAGGATTTGCAGATGCAGAGCACTTACAGTGCTGTGAGGACTCCAGACTTTTGATACCACTGGTGACAAGAAGATTGCTTTGATTTGCCTATCACCTGGTGTGAGGTAGGCTAAAATGCCTTGTTCCACAGAGGCAGCACTTTCATAGCCCACGTGCTTTCTCCTTACCATGCTTAAGTTTTCTTTCATGTGCTCCCTCTTCATTAATCTGGCTGTTTCATTCTCTTACCATCCGCTGGAAAGATTTGTCCCTTATGGTTTATGGGTATCTACAGGTATAAGACTTCCTCTTGATCTGCATGCAATTTGTAATAAGGATAACATATACTGAAAGCACTTAGAAATGTTTTGAGCCTGTGATTCTTAATTGTGCTGTGTGTATTTTGAGAAATACTGCTACCCCTCATGCCCTTTTTGCTTGCTGAGTTACAGTGTGTTATGTGGTAGCAATAAATGTTAAACAACCTGCCCTCCACCCAGCCCCACTTTGTGGTGCTTGTATAATTACAGAGGCTTTCAGAAATCACATTGCAAGGCACTGATTCGATGGAAACATATGAACGTTTCACTGTAAACACTCCTTCATTACACAAGATTTCATTTCGAGAGGTTTCTGCTCTAATATACTCTTTCCTTTGAGGATCAGGGCCAACATTACGGTAACCCACGTTGTTAGCGAGAGCAATGTGAGATTAAGAACATGGACTGTGTTGATCTGAGAGCTTCAGAGTAAGGGTGCTAAATATTCCTTAATAAGTGGGAGCTCAGCTTGGCTGTGTGCATAATGACTGCATAGAAGCATTTGAATTATGTTGCCTTGAGCATAGTAAAACAAAAAAAATAAAAGAAAGACAAAAAAGCAGAGTAAGATTGAAAGATTGATATCAGATTCTTTGCCGTTTATGTATTCCTGTTATACGTGGGTAAGCTACTAATCTCACATGGGTGTATTCCCCACAGAGGCTGTGTATGCTAGCTGCTGCTCTTCATGGGCATGGGGCTGTGACTCCCCAGCACCTCAGCAATCTGAGTTTTACACTTACAGCCAGTATTCGGACCAGAAAACAAACACTCTTTATGGCTCGAAACATGCAAATATATGTCAAAGACCAGACATGCAACCATTGAGTGTATGAAATGTCATGGACCCCTGCAGCTCCCCACACACCGTGCGGCCAGTTTTACCAGCTGTGTGATGCAGAAAGTGCCGAGTGCCAACATCAGATCCACATGGGCTTTAGCAAAATGCCATTTGCACCAGCCCAGTGTTGGGACCACTGGGCTCTGGCTCTTTTATGAAGCTACTGAAAATGGTTCTTGTTTCCTAATAAAACCCTGTTAACATCCTTGTTACTCCAACATGTGCACCTTTGTAATTAACAGCTCACAGATGCTGTATCTTCTTCCTTGATGTTTCCCTCCCCTCTATCTTTGTCTTGTTTCCTTTTGTGAGTTGGTGAGGCAGTGTTGAGCTTGGTACTACCTTCCCTTGACAGTAAGCATTAAGCTGTTGCAAGCATCTCCCTCAGACTCTTAATTATCTTGGAATAATTTATTAGTGAATGCACTTGCTTTATGCCAGCTACATTTCACTGGTGAAACCCAGGCTGAGCTTGCGTGCTCCCTTCCAGCCATGGCCTCTGCCTGTGGCACCAACCTCTCCATTCAGCAGAAGAAATTATTTCCCAGTTTATGTGTTGTAGAAAGGCTCAGTGGTGTTAGTGCAGGGCGGGGAGGTGGCAGTTGCGGTGGGTGCTGAGCCGGTGCTGGCTGGCGTGGCATTTCGAAGGTAGGCTGGGAGGTACTAATTGGGTTTCTCTGTGGTTGTGCATCCCGGGCATGCTGGGCACTGTGAGTCACATAGTTGCCACATGTTAGTTTCTGTGCTTCAGTACGTTGGCTTCTCTGTCTTGTCAATATTTAATGCAACGCAGATTTTTGAATAGGATTGAGTAAAAGCTGCTGCTAAGTCTGGATCAAGGCAGACTGAGTGCAGATTCTCCTGAGGCTGCATCCCACCTTTCAGGGCTGACCTCCTGGGTTTCAATCAACAGCATCCTCTGTAGCCTTTACACCCGTTCAATAGTTTTCTACTTTTTTTTTTTTTTCTTGAGGTCCTGATTCCACTTATCTAGAACTACTACACTGCCCCTTCCTGGAATGAATTTCAGACCTGTCCCATGGGAGCCACTTTAGGGTCTTGTGTGAGTCACCTAGAGCAGGAAAAGCTATGGCAGATGGCCTTGTATAAAAAGATTGGGACAAAAAGTCAGGAGAGATCTGAGATAGTGACTCAGCCTCTGCAGACAGCCCCACACAGAGCTCTGCAGTTACTGTCCCTTTGGAAACATATTTTGATTGTGCAAGGCTGTGGGGTACCACCTCCCTGCCTCCTTCTCCTCCTTTTTCTCCTCTTCCTCCTCCCAAGACACTGCCACTGACTCACCCTGGTTCCGGCAGCACAGCTGCTTTCCTGGAAGTCGGAGGTGGGCACACAGTCTGTTTCACACATGCCATATTGGCTTTTAAGGGAGCCTCTTTTTTCTTCCAACTCCTCACAATTATACATGGTAGGTTCAAAAGCCCTTTGCAACACCTTGGGAACTCTCCCGTTCCTTCACCTCAGAGCCATCCAATCTTTCTGCAGCCTCGTATCAAACTGCTGCATTACAAAGCAGAGCAAAAGGTGGAAGTTATTGTACTTACAAAAATTGCAGCTCAGCTTTTATGTATATGTTGTTTTCAAGTCTGTGTGAATGAGGAAGTGCTAACGAAACCTAAAAATACAAGGAGTGTTGACCTTCAGGAGATGTTTCCTATCCCAGCAGCTCAACTCAGTCTGCGGCTGCTGCTGCTTTTCCTGGCTGCAGACACAGAGAGAGGCTGAAATGAGCAATCAGCTTGTTTATGGCAGGTTTTAGTGCTTCACTAGTATAATAAAAGAGGCTTTTGCAGAAGGGATTTCGTTCTCGTGTACTTCAGTGTTTTCTGCTCTGTTTTGCTCCATAAAATCCAGGCTCTTTTTTACAAGAATTAGCAGCTTCCCAAGGTTTCTGCTGATTTTGAGGAATCAACCCCTTGCAGCTATGTGACACCACCATGCAGCTCCCACTCCACCCGGTGCTTGCAGAATAATGTTCCCTACGTGCGACTGAGCACTTGGATTAAACACCTGCACAAAACAATTGGCACAAACCAAAGGGCTGTTAGAGGCTCCATATCCTGTTTGGGAATCACTTCAAGTGAAATTAATGATTCTTCTCTGCACGCAGACTTTTTAAAAAGAAATCTGTTTTTATACGTGCAATTAATCCGAAGCGGTCGGTGTGCACTCGGTACAGTTACACATCAGTAAGACAGCAACTTTATGGCTTTTAATTCCATAGGGTGTTTGGCATTTAAAATGACAGCATTTAAGACAACAAAATCCTCACGTAGATGGTAACTGTGACACATGCATATCCCCCTGTCCACTTAGCCTTTCTCCATTTTGGAAAGAAAGGGAGAGTGTCTTATTTGAAAGGCATTTATGTATGCGGTCGCTGCATTACATAGATATTGTATAGAGCTAAATTATTTTCATGGCAGAGATTCAAATAAAGAAAATTTCCAGTAGACTTTGTGTGCTGATTCACACAGTGCTGCCAGCTCTTGTGATGTTATCACAAGCCTTGTGATATTTGATATTCTGTCTTAAAGCTTCAGGCTCTCATCATGTGATTGTTTGAACCTCAACTTTTGTTAAAAAAAAAAAAAAAAAGAAGGGGAGGGGAGCTGTCTCTCTCCTAAGTACAGAGAACATCTTGAAATAACATTTCACTTCCTAAGAGCCAAAACATCAGGCATCAGGAGGCAGGTTAAGTTTTCCCAAATACTTTTTTTTTTAAATCTCTGGAGTTTTTGAAGCCCATCTAACTCTTATTTGTTTGGAGCTTGATTCTGGATTTTCAGTGACTGGGTTTGGTGTCAGGAATGGCCAACCTACGTTGTGTTTGTGGTTTGATGCTTCAGAAGAAGACAAAGTTGCTTTGTTACAGCAGGTAAATTTTGTATGCAAGGATGCTGTTTTAATACAATTAATTGCTATGCTGTAGGTTGCTTCACCACAGCCGCCTTCACACTGAACCAGTGCTTATTCCAGGTTCTTCTAAATGCATAGGAGCAATTAGGCTTCTTTTAGTCTGGCAAGTAATTCAGCAAATAACAGTCTCCAGAGAGAGATGACCTGGCTTTTGTGTTGTAGAGAGTTCTCATATCTTTGTCAAACAGCTAAGGATAAGTATAATGAATCCTCATGGATCAACTGTTCTTACTGCCCTGCTTATGTGGTCCAACATGAACAGGAGTATTTTAAGCCTATACTACAGCAGTAAAAAACTATTGTTCCATTCTTAGCTGAAATCTAGTATCTGCATTTTTACTGTTCTCTCTTGCAGTTCTGGTTCAACTGTACTAAACAGAACTGCATAACAGAAATGCAGTTTTAGTTGAATATTTAAAACAAAACTGAATAGGTGGACCCCCTAACACTGTGTTTTAGAACCAAGAGCACCCACAATTTTCCCACTTCTTGTGAAGAAACAAACCTGTCTGTCATCTGTTACCAAACTATTTTCTCAGTCCAGTCTAAAGGCATTTTGCGCTGTTTACACTAAGCTGGACTGTGCAGTCTGTCACTGCACTAGACATGCCGCTGCAGCCACAAAATATTTATATACAAATCGTGGAACAACCTGCCTGGTGCGAGTTTTAAATCAGGAAAGGCCTGTAGATGGTGCTGCAATCTAACTGGAAAAAACAGATTTACCCTGAGGCTGGATGGAGTTTTCTTAGTCCTTTTCAGAAGTTGAACTCAGATCTATTTTGCCTAACTTCATACCTGCAGGATTTTGAGCTTTAAGTAACCCTGGCAAACTTAGTTCACTCGAGATGAATAGGTACAGAAACCTGCAGATGGACTCGGGTGCCCTTGTACACCACCTTCACCATCTTCCCTCTACTTTGTACAGCTTGAGCCCCACCTCACCAGGCTGGCACCACAGACGATTTTGGAGAAAATCGTGCCATTGGCTCATCTACATACTTTGGTCTCGGAAAGGGCTGAATGTCCTAAAAATTCAGGGCTCTTCATAAGGACAGACTTTCTCCAGGAGAAGGAAATAGGCAATAGAACACACAAAATTATTTGTGTTTTACACCAGCCTCATCTTTCACCGACTCAGCCCTCCTAAGAAGCCCCCCAGCTCTAACCTATGGCTTACATCACAGCAGGCTCAGCTGTGGGTGTGCTGCCTGCAGGAGCTGTGTAGTGCCAACTTTACCAGTTAAGCAGCTTTTAGGAGAAATAATTTTGCCAAAGAGTTGACTCTGTCTAATTATGAGCCTCCCTCAGTAACTGCAGGCTCGGTGTTTCCCTCCCCAACTGTGAGTTATTATTGGATTCTTTACTCTCTTTCATAAACTGCTGATTGGTGGCAGATTGTTTAGCAGCTGCCACCTGCTATAGTGCTTGTTGAATAAATTTCCCTTTTTAGTTCTAGAATAGCCTTGGTCTGCTAACAGCTCTGGAGGCATTTAAGGGGGAAATGGACATAGATAATGGGGTTTTTTGGCAGGGTTCAGCACTGGTGCAGTGCAATTCTTCTGTGAGTCTTGGGCCCCAAAAAAGTAAAGCATGTAAATATGTATTTTAAGTGTGAATAATCTCCTCTCTATTCAGGGAAGATTTAGACACATGCCTAAGGTTTATCCATTTTTCCAGGGTGTAAGTGCTCTCCTGACCTGCAGTTTTTTGTTGTCTGGAGCCAGGCTTGAGTGCTCCACTGAAACAGGGCTTTTGTGAATCCTAAATGGCCATTAGAGGTTGTTCTGTGACTGAGATGATACTTGAAACCCAGAGAGACTATGTCATGCCTAGTAATTTAAGGAGAAACTGTAGAGAGAACACTTGTCTTTTGAGGATATTTATTTTGGGATATTAAATTGGTGGAAGGCACTGATGCTGGAGAACTGTGCTCTGCAGCCTCATCTTGGAAGAGGGAGCATTCCTGTGAGCTCCAGTCTTTGTGCTAACCTCCGTGGGCGCAGAGCTAGTTACCGTCTGTATCTGCAAAGTCCCTTCCTCGGGAAAGGTCCCAGTGACTTCGAGTGCAAAGGGAAGTGGTAGAGATGTAACAGCACACTTAAAAATGCTACATATACAGGAGGGTGGTGGGGGTAAGGGATGTCTGAGGAGACAAAGGGTTTTCCCCTGCATGTTTGGTTTGTCTTGGCTGACAGGGTGAATCCTCCCTGCAGGTTCACCCCACTTGAAGCAGCTCTGAACCCACTTCTTCCAGGAAAAAGTGAAGGATCTGTTAGAGTAGGAAATTTTCAATTTTCCAGCAGAAAATCCAGGAAGAAGGAGAAAACTAGCATGCAGCTTTCCACATGTGGGGGACTGGCCAGTGTCTTCCTTTCGGCCATCTGTCTGTGGTAGGAACCGAGGCTGTATAAATCAAGTGGGTGGGTGGGTGGTGTGAGCAACAAATAGATTCCTCTCTTGTAACAGCTGCTGTTGCTTTTATCAGGGAACTTTTTTAAAAACAAGAATAGGAGGGGCTAATGCCCATTTTTTTCTGGCCAGAATCCAATTTGGATAATTGCTTTCTGCCTACCTAGAATTGTAATGGCATGTTTATGCTTCCCATCTCTGCAATGCCTGAGGATTCTTTGCTTGCAACTTGCTGTTTAAATATGAAGTTATTAGTTGAGTCATCAACATTAATTTTGTTCTGTATTTCAATCAACAAATAATGGTTATTACTCAGGTATTACAGACCCTTCATAATAATATTATTTTAGTGGATCCACACTAACAATACATTATAATATATTACTAATATATAATTAATATAATTTCAATAAGAATGTCTCTTATGGCCTGGGTTTCAAAGACGTGAACACCCACTGATTTAACCTGCAGCTATTACTGCACAGCAATCTGAAAATCAGGCCATTCACATCTAGTAGTTCAAAGACATCATGAACAGTCTTGGATTCGTGTGTTACAACTGACCCACATTTTAGGTTCAGCTGCTTCTTCAACCACATATATGTCAATTTACTGAGAAAGTAGCACTTAAACCAAGATCTAAATATCGTGGACAAGATCTGCACCACCAGATCCAAGATATGGTGGACAGCAGGTTGATCACGAGCCAGCACTGTGCCCCTGTGGCCAAAAAGGCCAACGGTATCCTGGGCTGCATTAAAAGCAGTGTAGCCAGCAGGTCGAGGGAGGTTATCCTCCCCATCTACTCCACCCTACTGAGGCCACATCTGGAGTACTGCATCCAGTTCTGGGCCACCCAGTTTAAGAAGGACAGGGAACTGCTTGAGCAAGTCCAGCAGAGAGCTACAAAGGTGATCAAGGGGACTGGACCACCTCTCTTACGAGGAAAGGCTGAGACACCTGGGTTTGTTCAGCCTGGAGAAGAGAAGACTGAGGGGGGATCTTATCAATGCTTATAAATATCTAAAGGGAGGGTGTCAAGAGGATGGGGCTGGACTCTTTTCAGTGGTGCCCAACGACAGGACAAGGGGCGATGGGCACAAGCTGGAACACAGGAAGTTCCACCTGAATATGAGGAAAAATTCTCTACTGTGCGGGTGCCAGAGCAGGGGCACAGGCTGCCCAGGGAGGCTGTGGAGTCCCTTCCCTGGAGACGTTCACACCCCGCCTGGACGCGTTCCTGTGCCCCTGCTCTGGGTGTGCCTGCTCAAGCAGTGGGGCTGGATGAGATGATATCCCGAGGTCCCTTCCAAACCCTACCAGTCTGTGATTCTGTAAATGGAATTTAATCAGTTATTTTATGTCTTGATCAAGATCACTGATTTTAAATCTCTCTTGATTCCAGAAAGGTGTCTGAAGCCAGGATCAAACTCACATATTGCTTAGTTTATTTGTGATTTAAAAAAAAATAAGGTTGCACTGAGCATATCTTCATTTCGATGTGGGTTTTTGGAGGGAAATACAAATTTAGTTTTAGAGTTTACAAGTAGATTTGATACTGGTTTAAAACTTAGATCCAAACAACCCCAAATTACAGATCAGTATATTAGTTTTAACGTGTCTCTCCAATGCGTCCCACTGGGGGACTTTTTGGATGAATCATGCCTAGGCTCATCCTCATGGAGTAAGTTCAGGTTGGGAACCTTGGTGAAACATGCTCTTTAAAACAGCTTCTGTTGGAAGACCATTCTCACGCCCACTGAGGTCTCCACCAATATTGGAAGTCCCTGCCGGGCAGCAGACCTATCTCAAAGGGCCTGGCAGACTTTAGGCCATGCACTGAGCAATGATACTGCTCCTGCACATGAAGCTTGGCTGGTGCATGGCTTGGAGCATGGCTCTGAGCCATCCCCTTCTCGGCACTTGGAGAGACCCTCCTCTTGCATCTCTTGCCCTGTGGGGTCGGCGCTAGGTAGAGGCAGAGGTTCACATCCCTCTCCGAGGGCAGGCAGGTTGCAGGGTGGGCACTGCTCTTCCTGCTCCCTTTCCAGACTTTAAGCCTCTTCACGCTGGCTGAGATTCAGGCAGTCGGAAAAGCAATCTGCATAAAAGAGCGAGGAAGCCTTTTTAAACCTGTCATCCTTGTTCATCGATCAAAGATTATGATCCTACTTTCTCATTGTTTTATGGAGAGCATTTGTTTGTTTACTACTTTGGCAGCTATCGGTACATAAGCAATGCATATACTATAAATATACCCATTATCCAAAGGCCCAGCTCTGCGAGCACTGCCAGGCACTGCGCTCGCTGCCATCAAGTTGATAGAAGTACTCCAAACAATAAGCGCTGCACTCAACAAGGTATTCATACTTCCATCTTTCTTCAGCACAAAAGACAAAAAGATGAAATCTGTCCTATGGAGACACCAAAGAGAGAGGCCAGTCATCCAGTGCTGAAAAGTTCTGGTGAAGGACAAGGGGCTGTGATGCCGCATCGAGGAAGGGCATGGAGATGCTGCTCAGGCACGGACATTGGTGCAGCGTGGCAGCAGTGGGGGGTGTAGGAAGGGGCTGTGGGAGAAGTCGGTGCCCTGCATCAGAAAACAGGTTGTGAGGAACATGCAAACAGCTGAACAAAAGCTCAGAAAGAAAACAAGGAAGAGAGAAAGGAGATTGGTGAGGAGATAGATGCCTGCACAGTTGGGTGAGAAAGGGTGTTAGAGCTGGCCGAAGGAAGGGGGCATTGTGGTGAGCTAGAGAGGAGGTGGTGGGAGAATAAAATGAATGACCACTTCTTTCACCTTTGCAGGGCTGTGCTCCATCCTGGGGAGCATGGAGTCAGGGGTCCTTGCTAAGCGGTGGGCACAGTGGTGATGTCCCTTTCATGGTCCCCCCCCACTGCCAAGCCCAGTGCTGAACTGTTTGAAACCATTCAAATCCCAGAAAAACTTAGTTCTTTTTCATGCTTTGTATACTTCATCAGAGGAATTTTTCAGATGGAGATTTTGTTGTTGCATGAAGGAATAAAACCATGCATTGTGGCCACAAAGATTAGTAGTTAGACTTGTTTATGCACACAGCCATCCAACCACTGTTATTTGCATCCATATAAACAGAAGCTATGCTAAGGTCTGGCTGAAAATCAAACCCATTGTGAGCTGCCTAGAAGGCTTCAGCAGATGGGAACCATATAAATAAAATGTGGTGCTGTTATTAACTGGCCCAGCAGTTCAGTGCGTTTCTAACAATGATTATTTGGAATGACATGATGATTGTCCTGTCTTGAAGGATGAGTTTATCTTATCTACCAGACTGAGGTATTTAAAAGCAAAATGCACAGTTCTTCCTTTTCAGGGTCAATGATGCTTTGAACCATATTGTTTCCTGCAATGTATGAAAAAGCAAACTGCTGCACAGGTTGGTTTAACTTCAGTGCCGATTACATCAGTGAATTCATGTTAAAACTGTGTAGAGCTGCTTTAATTTTCTCCATCCTAGTTCAGCACCTACTCTCATTCCTAGCCCCAATAATGATAGATTATGCTTTGCTATTTTGACATAAAGATATAGCTAATTTCAAACAAAAGGAACTTTAGTTGACAGTGATCTGTCTGACCCTTATACTACCACTATGGCCTACATCAGAACAAAATAAAGACTTGTACACAGAGCACACCAGCATTCGCTTGTGGAAAAACCAGGCTGCTAATATACATGTGAACCCAGTGAGCAGAGATAAATAATTCAGTTTCCTCAGCATGATCCATGTCTCCTTTTCTAAAATCCTCAGTTAAGAAATACCTCACAGGCTCTTTCTGGAGTGGTGACCAGCCCTTTAAACTTGGGAGAGACACATATCCGTACCTCCCAAATGGCTCTTTTCAGTTCTCTCATGTATGACAGCTCCGTCTCCTTCAGTTCAGCCTTTATCTGTCACAGAATCACAGACCGATAGGGTTTGGAAGGGACCTCGGGATATCATCTCATCCAGCCCCACTGCTTGAGCAGGCACACCCAGAGCAGGGGCACAGGAACGCGTCCAGGCGGGGTGTGAATGTCTCCAGGGAAGGGACCCCACAGCCTCCCTGGGCAGCCTGTGCCCCTGCTCTGGCACCCGCACAGTGGAGAATTTTTTCCTCATATTCAGGTGGAACTTCCTGTGTTCCAGCTTGTGCCCATCGCCCCTTGTCCTGTCGTTGGGCACCACTGAAAAGAGTCCAGCCCCATCCTCTTGACACCCTCCCTTTAGATATTTATAAGCATTGATAAGATCCCCCCTCAGTCTTCTCTTCTCCAGGCTGAACAAACCCAGGTGTCTCAGCCTTTCCTCGTAAGAGAGGTGGTCCAGTCCCCTTGATCACCTTTGTAGCTCTCTGCTGGACTTGCTCAAGCAGTTCCCTGTCCTTCTTAAACTGGGGGGCCCAGAACTGGATGCAGTACTCCAGATGTGGCCTCAGTAGGGTGGAGTAGATGGGGAGGATAACCTCCCTCGACCTGCTGGCTACACTGCTTTTAATGCAGCCCAGGATACCGTTGGCCACTCCTCCCAGTTTTGTATCATCAGCAAACTTGCTGAGGTTACACTCGGTCCCTTTGTACAGGTCACTGATGAATATGTTGTACAGGACTGGACCCAGCACAGACCCTTGGGGAACACTGGTAGTTATTGGCCTCCAACACTCTGCTGTCGATCACAACCCTCTGAGCTCTGCTGTTCAGCTAGTTCTCTGTCCTCGTTACTGTCCACTCATCCAACCCACACTTTCTAAGCTTGCCTATGAAGCTTACATGAAGCTTCCCCAGGCTTTCTCTTATTCATTAGGTAGTTGTTGCTCTTCGTATTCCCCTCTCCATCCCACTAGCAGGTGTGAAAGCAGTTTTCTAGGTGTTTAACCCATTTTATTGCCTGGGCAGTGTTGCTCTCTGTGTTTCATTTCCATTTTTTACCAAAGGCAATGCTTTCCAGTGCTGATGAGATCCTGTTTCTGCCAGGCGGCTACTGCCCTACTGTACCATTTCAGCAGCTGAATTGCCTTTCTGGAATTTTTCAGAGTTCACTTCCGTTGAGAGAATATCCTTGTCAAAATACAGATTGAGAAAGTGAGATACAAAGTCTAACAGCAACAGCAGGCTGCAGAGGGAGACCAGTGCTGGACGTGAGTTACGCTTACCTTGGTTTCACTGGTTCTCAGAGGTGGCTGTTGCTATGGCTGGAAGCACGGCACTTCCATGTTTATAAAGGCCTCATTTTGATGGGTAGTTAGACAACAACTGAGTAATACAGGTGTGTTTCTACATGATGACTATGAAGTAAATGGTGGCAACACATGAGCTCAGGGAGAAGACACTGCTGGAGGTGGGCAAGGAAATTGTTGCCTCTGGGAGAGCCACCTTAGGCTCTGCTGTTCTCATGTCCTCTTTGTTTGAATGTCAGCTGGATGGAAAAAGTCTACCAGCTCTTAAACCGCTGCCCTATCAGTCCAGTACCGAACTTCATGCAGTCATCTCTATACTATCCTTTCCATACACATGCCTTTGTTGTGGAACTTAGTGTAGAAAGATCAAATGCTGGGGGAGTTGGTGTGTAGGGACTGCACAGTAGGATCCAGCCTGGGCCAAGGATGTGTAGTGCTTAAATTGTCATAGCCTTTAGCCTGCAGCTTGACTGGGTTTTATCTTTCTCCCAAAAGTGCCTCAGAAATATAACCAGAAAGACTAGTGCTTCACTGCTAATAAGAAAGCAGAGATGACTCACTACTACTAAAGGTGAGTTATACAGAGTAATTAGATTTTAGTGGATCTGTTTATGAGTTACTTTCCCAGACACAGAGATATTAAAGCTCATCCTCACAGCCCTGCCTGTCTGCCATCTCTTCCAAGGCTGCAGAAGCCCAGCCTGCCACAGGGTTAGCGCTGCCGCTGGCCTTGGCACACGCATAGCATCCTGTCCGTGGGCACACACACATGCATGTGCGCACACACGCACGGACTACAAAGGTGAAGAATATTTTTATGACATTATTTTTATGATAATCTATTTCAATGGTTAATTTAGTTTAGGGGATTGATTTATAACAAGTTTATAGATCTTTTTTACTATTCTTTGTTGAATTATAGAGGTGGCATGTGTGAAATGGAAGTACTTGCCCTATTGTTCTGCTTCTCACGCAACCAATATAGTTGAGACAATAAAAAGATCTATAAAATTAATATATACAGAGAGAAAGGGACAGAGACAGAAAGAATATGTAATGCTCTAGAGTCTGATAACGCATTTATCTCTCCCAGAGAGGTTAAGACTCAGAATTTACATGTGGAAATACCAAAAAGATCTTACTCTCTTGTGTGGACAGAAATTACTTCTAAGCATCCGGGCTATCATCTCCTTTATTTATAAAACCAATTTTCACAGTGTAATTTTTTTGGTATTTTTTTTAGGCTAGAACCATATTGCTTTGCTAACAGCTTGGAACTAGGCCATCTATTGCTGAGGGCTTGCTGGCCTGGAGTTTTTAGGCAGGCTTTTATGGAGACATAACTGCACTAAGATTTCAACTCCCATTTTTTTTTATACCAATACATTATATCATATTTAAATACACCTGCATGTGCACACACACACACACTGTAATAGACAAATATTTATACATCTCTCAACAAACCCATTATGTACTCACACATATTAAATGTGATAATAGCATTTTTATCTTACCTGTGCTAAAGTGTGTTCAGAGTATACTGCTAACTACACAGATGTATTCAGCTCCCTATTCTACCTTCACTGAGGCTTTTTCTGCTATTTCAGGCCATTGAGAAGTGATGTATTTAAGGCCTGGTATCTCAGGCTATTTTAACACTTACTGGTTTTCCCTTCCTATTTACAATAAAGCGGTTCTTGCTAGTAGCCTTTATTCTATCTGTAACTGTGTGACTAGGGAATAAGGGAATTTTAGCTAATTTTTCTTTAGAATTTTCTTTAGTTATTAACTTATATGAGATGCTAAGGAGATGAAAGCAGGTATAAAACACACACAAAGCAGTACAAGTCCTGCGTTTTTATCATAAATGCAGTTCCTTTGAATGACTTTTGGCTTGCTCTTGTATCAACAGCAAGAGGAGTGTTCTTTTTTTTCTCCCTTGTTCAGAGGTATACTAAGATAATTCTTAATCAAGGGTTTAACAAAACCTTGCAATGAAATATGGGCAAGGAAATTAATTTATATTAAAATGGTGGAGTCACTTCAGAGCCATGGTATTTTGTCCAAGATGTACAAATCTTTCAGCTCTCCAATGATGTATTTGCAAACTGCTGCTCTTTTAAACTCTCCTCTTTCTCCAGTCTCTCCTCGCTGATTAGTTCTCTCTACGTTAAACTGGGTAAAAAAATAGGTAGTGGGTAGATAATTGTGAAGCTGGTTGATGCCTTATTCTCTCATGTGTGTAAAGGACAGCAACATTCTTTAATAAACCTATTCATGTACCATCGTTTCTTCTGCAGATTATAAATATATGGTAATATGAGGTCTGTCTTCTTGTCACAACACGTCACCACTTCTATTTGTACAAAACAGAATAAAACCACCAAATGTAATACTGCATTCAAACAGAAATAAAATTCCTGGTTTCTACTGTCAGACAGAAAAGGCAGAACAACGACCTGAATAGAATTGCACTTTGTCTCATTAGGTGTTAAAGAAAACCAATTTGTTTCATAAACTGTGAGTCATTTAAAGGTTTCAGCAGTTTTAATGAAGTTTAACAATTCCATGTAAGATGGATATTGTTTTCTTCATTTGACATATCCGTCATCCTGTGCGACAGAAAACAGGGTTGTCCACACAGCAGAGTACTCTAGGTTGGAGGTTACAGACACTGTCAAATGGTCAAAGTGTTGATTTTATTTTTCTTTTTAATAAACAATCTCCTGGAGTTTTTGTGTTTTTTTTCTCTCCAGAAACATAAATAATAAACCTGCAAGATCTGGCAAAGTCAAACAGTTGGAGAGAAAGACCAAATAACAGAATCTGGCTTAGTGCCCAGCAAATTATTGAAGAAGATTATTTGGTAATGAAAAAGGAAATAGACTTGGGCTGTACATCATTCAAAGATACAAAGATCAAAACAGCCAAGTATGGCTTTTCTGGGGGGGTGGTGTTTTATTAACTAACAGTTCTGTAAAGAGATTTACCATAGTGAGTACTGATGCAGACAACTAGAGCTAATGGTGGTACATCAGAACTTCCTAACACTTTTATAGTCCAGGTCAGCTCATTATTTCCATCAGAAATCAAATTTCAAATATTGAAGTAGTAATGCCATAGACTACAGACATAAGTAAGGCAATATTCAGGTATGAAAATTTTTGTCAGAGAGTAAATGCCTGCAGGTAGCCTCAGACCAGGACAAAAAGGCTTACGTTAGCTTTGCCTGCATTATTTCATTTTATTTGCAAACATCTGCTAACAGAACAGTTGTGGCTTGCTTTCTGAATATGTTGTGTCCCGCCCATTCAAGAAAAAGTTTTTTTGTTTTTATTTTAGAAGCTGCTGGTTGTTGGGATGCAAAAAAGAAAAGCTGCACTCGCATCTCCTAAGGATATAGTTTTTCCTGTACTCTACATCTGAACCTAGTGTCAGCAATTGCTTTATAGTCAGCTCCTATCAGATGACAACATCTGGTCAGGTTTGTAATGCCTGCCAGCTGATAGCCAGAAATTAAAGGATACAGAACCAATTAGTTAAATGCCCCATCCAATGATTAGGTTTGTTGACCTTGCATCAGAGTATTATAGCGGTGCAAATGGCTGGAAGCTGGGCAGGATCACTCAATTATCAGGAGGCTGGAGAGTCTCCCTGCCTCAGGGCCTGTAGTAAGTAACATAAGGGCCTTCTGGTGAGAGAGAGGACAGATTCTGAGCCTTCTGCATCCTGGTTGTAGTGGAGATGGGATCCTATGGTTTTGTGAAACATTAATATTAAAAAGCTAAACTTTCCAGAGTACTCTAGTCTTAACAGCTATGCTTCTAGTTGCAGTGAGGATCTACAGTCTGTATGGGGGATGTGTACCTTGGAAGCTGGGTTGCTTGTGTGTCTGATGACCCACTCACCACAGGAATGAAACTCTAAACTGTGACTTGAATCAACTGTTAGAGTCATCAGGGAAGATGGATAGGCTCACTGTCAGCTGAGATCTTCAAGTTAAGGTGAGTCTTTCCAAATCATATGTATTTGTTTTTCTTCCCTTGCTTTTGTACCATTTTGCTTTTGAAAGTAGTAGAAACTATTATTTTTCTCTCTCTAACAAAATTTTTTTGTATGTGTAATAGGAGAAAGATGGCAAAAAAATGAATCAGTTTCCCTCTGTTAAGGAAAACTGATTAAAAATATCTATTAGGACTGAAGAGCACTTATCTGAACCCCTTTTTAGCTAGCTCATCTTGTAAAGAGCTTGATCCACAGGGAAGCAGACAAATCTTAATCAACTGTCTTCTGTAAACCCTTTACAGAGGAGCACACAAAGGTTATAGTTATTTTCACTTTGCTTCTGGCATCTGTGTGTTACTGCCTTTGGTGTGGTGCCTAAGGTAGCTGCCTATCCCACCTGAGCCTTACACAGCCATTACAAGACTTGCCAAAAGCCTTCCCTCTGGCTGGGTGAGGAGCTTGTTTCATTTTGAGTCTGTTAACTGCATGATGCCTAATTGTGTACTATGATAACGAACACTGTGAGCTAATCGCTATCCACTTAGGTATGAACAGTACATGGTTTTCTACCTATCTCAGTTATATTGGAGGTTTTCTGTTCTCCCCTATTGCAACGTCTCTTTCTGGCAGCAGATACAAGTGTCTTTCAGGGTGGATGAATGGTGCCTACAGCATGTTTCTTCCACACAGACAGTCTTCGCAGATGAAATTAATGCCTGTTGTTTGGAATTTCTCCACGCTCTTCTCCGTAGAATTCCTTGCAGGAGCCTTTTGACAACAACTTTGGGTCTGTAAGGGGCAAATAACGTGAAACACGTTTCTAATGAGCAATAATTACAGGTTTAAATAGCTGGCACAATCAGTGTTCAGTGATTTCATTATTAGATGGCACCGTAATTTATGCTAATCCTGATAACGGTTCCGGATGAGAGAGGTCCAGACATAGGCAATTGCTCTGAAATTATTTACACCCTGTATTTCTGAAACAATAGATATGGTAATTTGGAAATCAGATGACTGTGATTTCATTTATTCTGGTAGGAAACACATGTAACAAGTTGTGTCAACAACTATAAAATTAAATAGGATTATTTGATTTCCAATTCTAGGTTTATTCATTGTTAGCTTTCTCTGCCCTAAAAGACCCATGAATCAAAGGATGTCACAGGAGGGGGAAGGGAGCTTTTCTTTAGTGGGAACCTGAAATTTTGTTGTTTTTCTACCGTTTTGTAAAGCTTGCCTTTTGCTACAGGTTTTCAGTGCAAGCAGAAGTGGGGGGTGAGCTTTATGAATCTGCTAGCTACCAGCTTTGTGATTACTGCAAAACAAAAGCCAAACCTCTCAACCTTTTCCAACCATTCCTAAGTGACTGGGGTACTCACTCGTGCCTTTTATCTCCACTGGGCTCTTGTGCAAGAATATAAAATGTGTGCTGTGAATTTTCAAATTAAAACATGCTAGTCTGGTGGGTGGCACGGCGTCCCGCCAGCTTTGTTCAAGGAGGTGGTTGTGGTAGACTGCAGTGCTTGGAGGGAACATTCAAAGATGGCCCTCTCTGTAATGGTTGGTGTTTTCTGGTGACTGTCAGCTGGGGGCTTGCATTGAGTGAGCTGTGTTATACGTAGCTGGAGGTGACACTTGTGATGAGACATACCCATGCGTGCAAAGTCACATCCCTCCATCCAAATGTAGACCTGAAAAGTGATATATTGGCTGTTTAGCAATCAAAACCTTAGATGGTAAAATGTATTAAAAAATCCCAGGCAGTCCCCTGTAACCAAAGTGCCAGGGCTCATATCCCTAACTTTCTGTCTGTCTCTCCTCCTACAAGCTGCTGCCAATGGGACCTGCTGTGTCCCTTTTCTTCAGATTAACCATGATGCTAATCATTCCCATAGTTCAGCTAGACCCACGGCAGGGAGCATACCACAGAGGTTAGGGTGAAAAGAAATGGTGGCTGGAGTGTTTTCAGTATGCAGAAGACCGGGAAAGCCTTTAGCAGGAGAACCTGCACTTGAGTCTCAGGTTCATTCCTCACCACCTCAGTCATGCCAAACAAGTCAATTAGACTGCTCATGTGTTTAAAGTTAAGCCCGTCCTACGTGCTTTGTTGGACTGGAAGATCAGGTCTCTGGTGTGACTAAGTGAGGTAATAGTCTGTTGATAATTTGAAGTTCCTGGAACAATCAGGATTCCAGTCACTCTGCCAAAATATTATTCACTGTAATTAGGACAATCATCATCACTAAAATCCTATTCACTCCACCTCTCATCGATTCCTCCTCTAGTGAACTTGTACAGTCTTTCCTAAATAGACATTTCAAATTTGGAAATTACTGTTTTTATTAGTGGGAATAGATGTGCATGTTCTAGGAAGGAAGTTCTTCCAAAACATGGTCTAGACACTAAAGGCCAGTGTGTGTATATTTTATTTCCTTTCTTCGATTGCTGGGACTTTCTTGCAGTATCTATACTGGAGTCGGTAAAAGAAGTAATGCAAATATGATAGCTGTTCACGAAAGGGAAGCAATGAGTGCTGAAGAGGTCATCAGTTTGCAAGATTTGTATCCTGATGCATCCTAAACAGTGTCTACCACCAAGTCTCTGTTTCATGATGTGATTGAAGAAGGGGTGGGTGGGCCTGGTAATAGGTGGTCAGCAGGGCTGCAAGCACAGGGGGATGTCACAGGGGAGTATCAGGGCAGCTTTGCCAACAGCTCAGCAGCAGCTGGGCTCGCAGGACAAGTTACTGCAATGCACGTATTTGACAGTGGACAGCCACTGAGGCTTGGAAAAATCACATCCAGAGGCTTTGGTAAACCTTATCTGAACTGCCCAAGGTGTTTAAGCTGAGACATCTCATGCAAGAGAGGCTGTCACTGTGGTTTTGGTACTTGCTGCTTTCAGCATAGCTAGGATTTCTGGGAGTAGCCATTTTTTTGTGGTATTTAATTTTCAATTTCTGATCATAGCCTGACATGGAAGGACACAAGCAGAGAAACTGCAAAACAAACAAACAAAAAGATGAAGCTGTAAAATCCTCTTACCATAGCTTTTTAGATCTGCCAACTTTATTCTTTTAAAGTTTTGGACAGGTGAAGTTCCAGATTAATTCCGTCTTTATAAAAAGAAATTTGCTTGTGTGTTTGGTAGAAATATAAGTAGCTGGAGGAGGAAACCTGACTGTCTTGTACAGTGTGTTGACAGCTACCATCCTAACACTGACAAAGGTGGACTACAATATAAGGAACTTGCCTTTGGCTTTGTATACAACCTATTAATATACCAGCTTTGACTTGTACAGTATCTTGCGATGTTTAGAAAAGAAACACTCCAGTGTCTTGATCCCTTCCAGGGAAATTGCTTCGTTTACAGGCTTATTTTATAAATACAGAAGTTAATTCCACAGAGCTGCATCTTTACTTCATAGGAAAATATTCTGTGTTTATCTTCTGAAACCAGTGGACATAAAACATTCCATGTCGGAAACCTACAGTATGCAACTTTGAGTAAAGGGGCCTGCTTTTGTAATGGTTAAGATAAACAAAGATCTAACTGGAGGAAACATCTCCTCTGGATGGAGACCATTCTGGAGTTGTTTTCTGTGGAAATTACAAATAGCTTTGTTGCTGTGTAACATACACTGTTTTTCAAAATGCTGGTGTTGAGCTATTGATATTTAAGATCACATCATTAGTCATCGTGGGGAGTAACAAAGGTATCTAAGTTCACTGACTGGCTTCCTAAAGTGGATACTAATAAATAGTAGAGAAATAACATTTTAAAATATGCTAGTGGACCTTTGGCTGTGAGTAAAGATTGGTTTGAAAGGAATAGGTACATCATAAAAAGGTTTCATAATGTTGGGGAAATGATCTGGTCAAGGGTCAGGTGTACAGTGTGGGGAACCGAAAGAAAACTCTGTGAATGCAAGCAGTGGTGAGTGTCATGCAGAAAAATACTCTATGCTAAAATGTCAGTGCTAGATTATTTTAGTTTGTATGCATTTGGAGAACCGAGACGAAGAGCAGGATCAGGTTGGCCTCTTGGGGTTGAGAGTATAAAAAAAAAAAAGTGAAAAGCAAACAGTTTTCTTGGAAGAAAAGGTACAAACCTGACCCTTGTCTCTGTGATTTATGTGAACTCTGGCAGGAAAGATCTGCAGAAGAAAAGCAGTTCAAGGAGATCTAAGCTTGATCAAGCTGAAGGACCAAGGCAGTTGCCAGGGTTAGAAAGAGGAACCGATCTCACCCACAGGGAAGCACAGAGGATAGTCAAGAGGCTGTGGAAGCATACAGAGATGTAGTGGGGAGGAGCAGTCGTTTTTCAGTATTTGCCTTTGTCCCTCTTGTCACATAAATATACTGAAGTGAAGATGTTCTCTAATCACAGTGGTCAAGTTTTCCACCTGCATCACCTTTACTTGGTATAAGTGCAAACAGCTGTGAAAGACTAGCTGGGGAACTGGGAATAAATGTAGATATTTAGGGATGTTCAAGAGCTTGTGGGAAAGAGAAAAATAAGGACTACGTTAAGAACAGAAATAGCTGTTTGCTTTTGACCCTGAATACCTGTGTAATCCAGGATGTTAGTAATATTGCATGATAATCTCATTTATGAGGTTTCCTCAAAGATAAAATAATGTAGGTTCCCAAGACTAGTGCCTTTGGAAATGAATGGCATTCAGCTGAAGATAAAAGCCTTTCTTAAACCACCAAAGCAGAGTTGTGTATTGCATTTCTGGCTGTTCTGAGTGATTGAAAAAACCCCTCTTTTCTCTCACAGTATTTGGAAGTGACTCAGGAAAATGTGTAATATGAACACTTAAATGAGAGCTCAGGTGTTGGTAATCAAAACTGCACGTTTACTTTTTTTAGGGTGAACTTTTTTCTGTTAAAAAGAAAGACAAAGCTGTTTGCTCAGGTGCCCTTTAAAATGTTTGTGATGGGAGGAAAAAAGTGAAAACAAATGTTTTGTCTCTCTCTTCCCTGATCATTTCTAAAAGAAAGGCTGCTATTTATGAAAGGATGTCTTAGTCTCCATGTCTAAGATGCACATCAAGACCTGACCTACTCCCACTATGGGCAGCCTGGGGGCTAGCTCTATTAATCTTTCTTGATTCTCTAGGAATCAAGGTTTGGCACCAGAAGCTATTGGATAGGATAGTTTGAGGAAGGTCTGGCAAAAAAGTCTTGGGTCTGCTTTTGATATCACTTAACCTAGAGCTGCTTCGGTTTACTTCCGCTGGCATCAGCTGCTGTTTTTCTTCATACAAAACTTATACAGGAACAAATTTGAGATTTATGTTCAAATTGCTTTGTTTCCTGAATCTGCTTAGTTGAAATGGAGATTGGACTATTGAGGGGAAAAATCCCTCCCCTGCTGTGGACAGCATTTTTGGGACAAGAAACTGAAACTTCTATTACTAGTTATTACTATTAATATGACTCTAAATTCAGAGCAGGACTCTTTCATTCTCTTCTGTCATGGACTTGAAAAATTTTATGAAGTGGCAGAAGTTGGTTGTTGAGTAGATCGTTCGTTTCCCCCCCCCCCCCCCCCACCTCTTCTAACTCTTTACAATATTGCATATTGTACTTTTCTTACCTCGTTGACTGAAGGCAAATCTGTTGTGGATTCTGTCGTCTTTAAGCCTGACTCTTACTCCCATCACAATCTTGCTTGGATTGCAGACTTTTTGAGTAAGGAACATCTTTTCATCATGTGTCCTCAGTGTCTGCCACAATAGGATGCTTCCACCTGACTGAGGTATCTGGAAGCTACTGCAATGCAAATAATAAGCAGTAGCAGGAACAGTAGTACTCATTTACCCACCACTGCAACCTGAAGGAACACTTAAAAAGTCCAGCCAGGATGTACCAAATCCTAGCCTTGGGCAACCCCAGGATAAGATTATTGGTGCCAAGCTGTAAGTGTTGCAGAGTGCATAGGAAAGCTTAATACATGAGGCATCTGTCAGAGGGGAAGAAATGGAAAATCTATTGCCAGAGAATGAGATGAAATGTTTATGAATGTTGTGTAAATAAAGAAAAAAATGAAGGTGTGGCATAAGATTAGATTAAGTAAATACAATACCATATTTGTATATATTGTAAAAATAAAAGTTAACAATTGATTCTACTTGGAGACTTTATCTCTTTTCATAAAAAGAATGATCATATATTTTGTTTTAATCACTGGTTTAGAGCAATTCAACAGGCACTCCATAAATGCATTTTATATATTTTTTTTTTTAAGTAAAAAATTTATTTCTCTTGCAATTTTTTTCCTTCCTGTCTTTAAGAACCCAGACAGAAGTTCAAAACTGTAGGTTGGCTCACAAGCATGAGAACACTGCTGCTTTAAAAGTGATTTAATTTTAATACAACTTATTTTTGGTGCAAGATGTACTGAATGGCTCAGAGAATGAGTGAAAAAAAAATCTGGAGTCTAATTTCTGTATTTTGGCATTTAAAAGGGCCCAGTTTTATAGAGATAGAGGCTTGTGTACTTCAGTTTAATAAAAGTCAAACCCTGTAATTAGCATTAATTATCCTTTCTGGAGAGGTCTTTGGAAAAAAGCCAAGGATTAACTGACAGGAGGGACTGACATGCCTTTTCCTCCTCAGGTTGCCTGAGGTCAGCAGGGAGACATTCAGATGTGTGTTGTGGGACCCTTACACTGGACAGCCCCTAATGTAGCTGATTCACTGGAAGATTAACTCCATGTTAACATCTGAGTTTTTGTTAAGAAAAACAAGAAACCAATCAGCTGGACTGGAGGTTCTTTTGTTTGGAGAACAGGCCTTCTTAACTTCTTCCAGTCAAGCCTTCCTCCTCCTCCATTGACATGACTATCTAGAAAACTTCCTATATGAGCCTTGCAGTATTTACTTAAAATTATATTTCCTATATATACCACTGTCACAAGCCATATGAAAGTGATTGATGTAATTTTAAGGAAATAAATATTTAGAACTGTCTACCTCTGGGAAATACATTTAACTAGATTCTCACCCCTTGCTTAAAACATTTCTATTAAATTTCAAAAGTATTATTTAAATTTTAAGTTGCAGATGTACAATACATCAGAAAAGAAAACCATTCAGGACTGAAGAAAAGGGCCCAAAGCAGACCTGTAGCAAAAGCACTGAAGAAATCTACTTCAGGAGTACTGCATTAAAAAGTTATTTTGGTTCATTTGTGGGATTCTTAAATTATGTGGGAAGGAAGTATATTGTATGAACTTGTCTTAATGAAGAAAGATTCCCTCTTGCTCTATAACAGTAGCTCTATTCTAGAAACCTGGTGGCATTCTCTCTGCAGGGCAGCAAGTGCTCAGAAGGATTTCAAGGCATGAGAAGTAAAACTTCTCAAAGCCTATGCGCGTGTATCACCCGTGCTTAAGGGACTTGAACTCTTGCACCTCTTCTGTTTCTTGGCAAATAAATCACTCTGAGTGATTGCACAGATCCAAAGTACTTGTTTACATGGTGTCTGCACCATGTCTCCTCCAATCCCCCATTCTCACCTTGGGAAGGAGGGCAAGGGCCCTAAACCCTCATGCATTCTATGGCTGAGAATGCTTTTGAGAATGGCTTTACTGCTTTTGTTCAAATCACTTAATCAACCTTTGTAGCATAAATAGTGTAGAGTAAGCAATTCTCTAGATAATAAGTACTCATTATCTTTTTTCCTTATCCCTGAAGGTGTATTTTGCTTTTGTTGTTATTTAGGGCCTATAAAAGCTCTATACCAGCTTCTACAATGCAGAAATGTTGTAACTGGGCTTCAAACATTGTCATTGATAGGAAATTATCATGGCTACTAGTAAGTCTACCCATACTGCCTGTGTTGCCTCCACAAAATGCTTCTCAATTAATGCTTTTGTGAGCAGAATGAAAGAAAAAATTATCTGCAAATCCTCCATAGGAGCACTCAGTGGGCTCAAGAGGAGCCTTCAGGAAGGGTGTCCCTAAGGAAATTATTCTCCTGAGATGGGGATTGCATTTTGTTACCTCTAAAAGTGCTTGTCTAGCTCTGATCACATTCCTTGTGGATATGGAGTCTCTCTTTCCTTATCTGGTTCTTTTTCTGCCTTGATGTCCTGTTTAGACCTGAAAGGTCTAAAATGGCAGCTGCTCTGTATGAGAAGACATCTTTAAGACCAATATTGACAAGATTCAAGTGATATCACCCCCTCACACACCCCCACCCCCAATTTTTTATCTGAAGCAATCTGAGTTTCTACTTACTCATTGGTGTTTTTTTCAGTTGGGTGGGGGTTGGTGTGCTTTCATTGTGGTTTGTTGTTTGTTTGTTTTTTTTTTTTTCCTCCTCCCTCCTACCCCCTCACCTTTCTCCTCTCCCCTTCTGTACATTTACTCTCATAAAATTGAGGCTGGACAGAATGATGAAAGATAAGCAGCTTCTGTATGGAAACTTTTGAAATCTTTTGTATGCAGCTGTAGTATCTTTTCTTCTCTTAGGCTACCATCTCATCCCACTATATCCTTTACCACTTCCATGGTTTTCTTGAAGCATATCAGATGCCTGTAAAGTGGCAACATTTTTCTATACACATTAATAAATGATATATGACCGTGGTATTTTGTAAACATTACATTTGTTAAATGCTATGTGATAAATATTATATGACCACCGCTGCTTCTTTGCCAGATGCAAATATCTGGATATCCATTCTGCAATCGGTAGTCAGATATTTTCTGAGCACTAAAAATAGGGGTTGCTGTCTACTATGGAGTGTTTCCTTGCCACTAGGCAGGTAGCCTTTTCTTTGATACCTAAGCTAAATTTAAAACTAGCTGTCTCTGAAACACAATGAAATTTGCCTGAGGCACTTGTGAAAGCTGTAGTAGAGCTGCAGTTTAGTCTGACCAACAGAATAGCTAATACTTACTGAAGCTTCTCTTTTTATGTATCTCAGTGTGTGCTGTTCCCTGGTGTTTTCTGTCACAGATAAATGTACTGCATTTAAAAACTGGGTTCCCATCCCAGGTATGTAGCTCTGATCTCATTAGGGGATTTGATTTATTATGATATCAAGCTCTATTTCCAGACTGGATTTGTAAGTCCAGAAAGGCCCATAAGTTGCCTTTTCTTGAGTAATGCTTATCTAGTAGCAAAGAAAATGGAGTGAGCCCAAGTATTTAAATGGTGAGTGTCTGTGCCTGTGAGTTTGCCAAGGGAGGAGAGTCAAAAGGAAGCATAAGGGTGTGAAAACTAGTACATGCCTTTAGGCAATTTTTGAGTTTAACTGCGTAGGTTTCAGATAGTCTTGATATTCATCTTGCTGTTTTCAGTCATTCCAGCAGGTGAAAATTGTTCTGTTTTGCTCCTGGAAAAGTGGATGTACTAGTTTTGCTAGATATATTCAGCACAGGGATGTGAAAAGTAACTGGAAATAGAAATTATTCGTGCTGTTAGTCCCAGCTTTACTCAATTAAACTGGTTCTGAAACTGGTATGATACAGCAAGGGATTCTGCATTAAGGGAAGCTGATGGAGATGTTGCTCTGCCATACTAAGGCTGCTTCTTAAGCTCATGCTTGGCTCCTTGAAGGTGCCACATCCATATCATCTGAGCTGAGGGTTGTGCAGTAAAAGGGGTGTGGTCTGGGCCTTGAGATGATACTAAGTCAAACTATCAGTGTAGATGGTCTTCTGGAACCCAGTGTCACATGAGGTTGAATGTAGCTGCAGTGTTGATGGGGACGTGAGGGATGACAGGGAACTGCCAATTACAATCTTGTGTAATATGCTAGTTGTTATACACTCTTTACCTCACTAAATCTGCCTTTGAAATTCCTCCAGATGAATGTCTCTATAGGCCTCCTGATTAGGTCTTTCATGCTGGTCTATCTTGTAACAGCACCAGTGAGTCCTGACAGAGACTTGGTTCTTTAATTCCTGCCTGCACCAAAATGCAAAACTTTCCTGCAGTAGTTTAATAAACCAACAGATATTTACCTAAGGATTACTGAAACATGCCAGAGTGATGCCACTGGAAACTGGTGCGTTTTGTTTACAGTGTGAACAGTGTCAATACAAACTTCTCTCTCCTTTCTCTGTGGGGATGCCTGTGTTTTAGAGGCCCTAGCAAATTCAGCCCTCTAGATGAATCAGTCATGAGCCTGTTGGTGAAGTTTCCATCAAGATATGGAGTTTGCTAACTGCAATTGTCAGGTCTATGTTCTTGTCATGGCCTTTACAACAGCCTCAGAGTGACTGAGTTGGACCTGAATCATTCACTCGCCTACTTCATACATCACAGAATAGCTTAGATATGTTTTCCTTCGAATATGTGTTTATCTTAGACATGTAGAAGAAGGAAGTTTCTTAAAGATTGGTCTTGCGTAGTGGTATGGAAGTTGAGCTTGTAAATATTTCAGCAGACACTTATCTCCTTTGATGCTGTGTTGGTGGGTGTTGCAAAGTTGGCCTACAGTTACTATTTGTGATGCCTAGGGGAGGAAATCTTGTTTCTCAGGAAGGGTGAAAATGAAATCAGATGAGGTGTGACTCCAGGTGAATGGAATAGCTTTTGATAAGGGGAACATTAGTATAAAATGCTTATCTAGATTAAGTAAATCCAGACACATGGGGGAAGCAGTGACATTATTAAGGTATTTTACGTCAGAGTTCTGTATAAGTATAGAGTGAACCTAATTATGTAAAAGGTAGCACCTTTTTCAGCTGCTTGCTGGCTATCCTGGATTCAATTTTTGTGTATAAATATGCCAAAGGGCTAAATCCTGTGGTAGCAAAAAGGATGGCATAGTTCTGTGTTGCACCCATTTCTGAAGCAATGGCAAAAGGCATTAAGTGTCCTAAAAGCCAATTTGTGATATCTGTCAAGATGCAGAATGTGTTTTAGTTGCTTTTTCCCTCCAGTGTTGTGCTTGGAGGTCCTGCCAGTTGGTATTTTGGCAGTCCCACGGCAGGCCAAAGAGTAAATCTCCAAGTGGAGGTACTGCCTATCTCAAGGGGAAAGAAAAGCATTTAATCGTTGTCAAAATAACTGGTTTTCAGAGCTTTGGATCATAGATGACTCTCTGGTCGAGCCCTGAAATAATCTTTTTGAAATACTGAGCTCCACTTCTGTAGCTCCTTTGGAGTATAAACCATTGTGGGAAATCTGAGAGAGACTTTTTTGGCCTGGAATTAAATGTGGCCATGGTAATGAAGTAGTTATCAGTAATGGATGCTATCTGCATGGCTAAAAGGCAGCAGATTATGTCCTGAAGGTTGTGCTTGCTTTTTCTTTTTAAACCTGGCTGTTCTGATCTTCCACCTGTATCCTGTGCAACTCCAATTCTCAGGATGCTTCAGAGTCCAAGAACTTGCCAGTAGAGCTGGCTCTAGTTTCGTACTTTATGACATAACATCAAAAATTCCAGATGGTTTAATTCTAATATTTGTATTTTGGCCTCTTTGGAAGAAATAAGCAGTGATGCAAGAGTTCAGTTGCTAAAATTAGTTCATTAATTTCCATCTAAAGAGTAAATGGAAGTGAATGTCCATGTTTCCCAAAAGCACAAGATAATTTGGTCGATGGCCAGAAGGTTTGGTTAATAACTGAGCTTGTGGTAAACAGAAATAAGGTATTACAAGATGCCTTAGAGCTATGGAAGCTATTAAGCCAAAATTTCTATTAGGTATTCCTGCTGGACCATCAAATCCCCCGGAACTGAAAACCGTCTTTCTTGAGGCCCATGAGGAGAAATGTGAATTAAGGTCTATATTTACTACATGGGTCTGATGCAGTATCTCAGGGTATGGAAAATATCAGTATTGTTTCATTGCTACAATAGGAAAACAGTGAAAATATTCAGACAAAGCATCAAAATAGCCACAGGAGAAATTTGGTCTCGGGCATGGGGATTCAGGAGTTGGTCATGGATGATAATAAATTATTTAGCATATCATACTGAATACTCAGGAATTGTTGGTCTTGAGCAATTCTGAATTTTCAAATAGTGCTGAAGATACATCTGAGACCAACACTTTGTTTGAAGAGCCTCGGCTTCCTATGACTGTTAGAAAAAACCAAATATTTGGCTTCCATAACTTAAAGCACTTTTCTCTGTGTGGGCCAAAGTCCCAGGTCCCTGAGCTGTAATTTGCTGGCAGCAAAACCTTGATGTTTCTTCAGAAGAGATGAGGAAAAGTCTGCCTAAAACTCAGTTTTGTTCCTGGCAGACATCAATGCAAATCTCTGAGTATTTTATTTTCTGTCAAAAAATGTGGTCTGAATTGTCATCCCCCTGGAATAAATTAGGTCTGTATATGGCCTCATAAAATGAGCTGCAGGAATTTTTGGTTCTTGGCACAAAGCCATACAAAAGGTGCCTGAATATTTCGTTTAGCTTAACTACACTCATTCCACAAAACTCACCTAAGATAAACTCTCCATTTTTTGCTATTGGCCAAAAGCCTATCATTTAGTGTTCAAATATACAATTTTTTGCTAAGCTCCTCTATTTATCTTTCAGTCTTTTATTTTATTCAGCTATGCAGTAAACATCTCATTACAACTGTCACTGAAAGTTTGCAGCTTGACTTTTGTCTTGGGTATCTATGAGGAAGAATCTTAGACAAATATTATGTAGTGTCTAACGCTGCTGCATTATCCCATGTTGTGTGCTGGGGTTTATTCATCCTCAAAAGCCCACCTCTTCATCTGACTGAAACCCAAGTTTTCTAATACATGGTTTTGTTTTACCGTAAGAGTCCTCTGTTTCCCAAATATGCAATTCGCTTAGCTTCTCAGACTATTCTCTGCTCATCCCTATCTGGTTGAGGGTGGAAAAGAGCAATAACCTCAGAACCTGGCTTTTAGCTAGACTGCTTGTTTTCTTAGTTGTAAATGTAATTCTCCCAATTGCTTTGGATATCTCTAGAATGTTTTGGATTGAATCACTGTGGACTCCAAAATACCAACTATAATGAAGTCCAAATCTAATGTACTGTAGAGAATATTTTAATTACATTTATCTAAGTTTTCATCCTCTGGTTCCACACTGTTACCTCCTGGGGTTTGGGGATGACTACATTTCTATTCTTCCCCTTCCTGCCCACAATGTATCTTGATTTAGAGATAAATAATTTTTAGTTTTATTTGTTTTGTAAACCTTTACCTAACCATTGTCTAAATATGCTTTTGTTTCCCGTTTAAGAAAATGTTCTAAACCTTAAACTATTACTTTTTTTCACATGAACTGATGTCTTAGAGTTTTATTCCTGCCACTGTTGATTACATCAGTTCCGGCTTCACCTGTACATACACCTACACGTGCATCCGTCTCCACCTGCACAAGTTTGCTGCAATGCATTTTGCATGATTTGTGCTGTAAATCAGCACACCTACATTTTGGGTCTTAGAGACAGGAGTGTCATTAGGTTAGAAAATTCAATCCTACGGCCTAAATGATGTGATGATTTCCAGAAAGCTGTTGAAAATAATACAACAAATGTGTCCTCTATGATTTTTCTTTCCCAAGATATTACTGTAATATTACACAGAGAATGTTGTTCTGATAAAGTACATATTGTCAGTAAGGTAGCTAAATAAAACACTTAATGGTGTGATGTGTGCTACTGGTCAGTTGATTTTACAAGTTGCAATGGTTTGTTTACATTTGTTGGAATAACCTAGACCTAGGATACAGTATAATATTCCTGTCAAAGCTTTGACATTGTGAAACTTCAGGGGCTGTCTGTGTGATATATATATTTCCATAGGCACAGGGCAGGGACTTTTTGTTGGTGTCCCTTTATTTTTAGGGGATGAGACAATAGAAATAGTAATAATGTATGGAAGAAGGCCAGGTGGAAATAACAAAAGCCGGGTCATGACAGAGTGCACCAGTTCCAAGTGGGAGCTAAACGTGACATTTGGGAGTAAACTACCCACTTAACACTCCAGTAAGGAACAATGAACCCAACGAGAAAAGGACAGGTATTCTGAACCCCTCACCCCCAGCTGGCTCTTAGCTGAGTTACACAAATCATCAGCTTCAGAAAACGCAAAAGTAACTTGATGTTGGTGCCTGTTTCTCAGGCTCCAAGCCAACCTGGAAAGAGATTACATGTGGGACCCCAAGCCTTTCTGCTAGTCTGGGAGTTTCTGATGATTTGAATTTATCTACCCTTGCTCCTGCTCAGAGAAAAGGCTCCCTCCTTCAGAGGGAAAACAGTCCCCAGCATAGAGAGAGAGGAGATAGCCAGGCAGAGGAAAAACCGTTGTGCTTCTGTGTGGATGTTTCCAAAGGCTGACTATGCTTTAAAACAAAACAAAACAAAACAAAAAAAAAAAAAACAAACAAAAAAACCCAAAAAGAAACCCACCAGACTGGATCCACATTTAGACTTTCCTTAACTATAATTTAGGAAAGTAAAGTGGTGCTGAGTGTTGTCTATGTGCTCAAAGCTATGGTGCTCGTGTGATCTCTTAATAATTTCCAACCAAGTAAAGTTCTGTTGACTCTGTTTGCCTTCATCAGTGTGAACCATGATTTGTTTGGCTGTGGTTTGAAGCTATTGAACTGGTAATTTTTCCTATATGTGTATTCTTCTAAGCCTTTGCACTTTCATTCATTCTTATACTGGTTTTGTCTAATTAAATCAGACCTATTCAAACTCTGAAATAGAAGAGCAAAGGTCAAAAAATGTCAGACACCCTTAACAACCTCTATTAAGTCTTGTTAAACTGAAAGTGCTCTTGCTTCCAGTCCAGAAATGGCATCCTAGACTACAATAATTGATTTGACCTCCAAATAGCTACATGCTACCAAGAACTTCTCTGAACAAAAGGAGAAAGAACAGGAAAAATGAGCTGAACAGAAACTGTTTCTCAGCCCAGTCCCTCATACAGCACTGGGAAAAGGAGTGGTTGTTTTATCACACTGTGGAGCTTTGAATGTAGAGTGATAGAAATGAAGCCCACTGAACTCATTGCTCCTTCAGGAGGATCTAATTTTAAGCTGTGGAGAGAGACTGAAAAGCACTGTGCTGTGTTCTGTCATCATATCAAAATTGTGCTTCGTATGTATGGAGTAGTTTGATATGATGTGAGGGGAGCCAAGTTGTTTGGGCCTGAAAAGCAGCTAGTAGGATATTCTGTGAGGCTTAATTTAACTTTAATTGTCACAGGCTGTCCTGTGTGTGGAAGAAAGTAAGTTAGGCAAATCGAAGGCTCTTCTACCACCATTTGATATGGATGCTTTCCTGAAAAGTCTGAGACTCGGAGTTCAAGTAGCTTTAGACTCTTGTAGCAAGAGGAGGAGGGATCTCGCATCTGGAAGTGGTGCCTGTGCCCATGAAGGACATGAGAGAAGAATGGATAGAGGTTTTCTAATAGCTAGGATTTGAGGATGTGTTTGTCAGGAGTGGAGTAGATAACCTGATTCTCTTCCCATCCACCCTCATTTTCCCAAGTCTTAAGGTATTTAGCAGTTGGCACAGAACAGCCTTTACCCTGCTGTTCTGTGACCGGGAGCATTCCCAGCTTCCCTGACAGAGCTCCCATTACTGGATGTCACTAGAAGCAGCAGAATTTGCAGCAGGGTCAGAATAGATCTCTGAAATCAAGCAAGGTGATTGCCGTGTATACCTAAGGAGAGGCTCTGAGGGCTGGCTGGCAGCTGAATGAAGTGAGAGCCCGAGAACTCCTCCTTCCTTTGAGAGCACAAGAGCTCATTCTGTTTCCAAAACACAACCGTAGAAAACTGGTTTTCTTCTTTGTTTAATGTGTTGATGAATGTGAAGAGAACATGGGAATGGCATGAGCAACACTGTGCTTGGCAAGCTTTAGTCTGCAGAATGAGGGTCAAATACAAGTTATGGATTGAAGCTCTTAAGAGGTTTAGAAGTAGAGAAGCCTGGGACTTCTTTTTGATCCTGTTGAGGCTGAGACGAACAATGTATGTACCTGTCTGCCACAAGGGATAGCTCAGGTTGCATGGTGAAGTTTCATCCCAAAAGAGTCAGACTTGCTTATATGGCTTAGATCATAAGAAAATGCTGCAACACCATTCTGATTATTTAATTTTTTTTGTGAGTTTTGTTGAAGTTAGGTGTAAATCACTATGCCAAAATGTTTAGTTAAAAATCCTTCTGAATAAGATGTGGGGTTAGAAATGGATCTGGACCTTCAAAACTGGGTTGTTTTGGTGTGCTTTTTTCTTTTTTCCTTTAACATGATTACTGGACACTTTTATGGAGTTAGAATTCTATTTCAGTGATGCAAGTAATGAAAAACCTGAATTTCGATCATTCAAGCTTCAGAAAACAGGAAAACATTTTTCTGAAATGCGAAGTTGCTTCTCAGATCTTTGAAGCCACAACACAGCATCAAGGCAGTAAATTCCCTGTGTTTCTCAAGACTAGCAGGAATGGCAAAAACATCACTAGTGAATTGGGAAGAGGGGTGATAAATTCTGAAGGTCTGTTGTGCTTGTATTACCACCCTCCTTGGTGTTTTTCACCAGATGGCAGTGGGCCGGAGGAATCCCTAGGAATGTGCTAAATTACCCGTACACTGGAATCCTTTTCTACTTGAAGTAGTGACAACAGAGAAAGGAAAGACTGAACACATCTAAGAAAATAATTTTTAGCCCAAGCAGCCAGCGAGGTGTGAGAATGACTGCCGTAAAATAAAAATGTTTTCTGACAGGAAAGGAATGGATTGGTTATGTGCAGAAGTAAATCAACTGCATAGAAGCTGAGTATATGGTGAGAATCATCTTCATGGAAAGCAGTGTTCCCTAAATGACCTTTAGGTCTTCATAGCTAAAGGTTCGTCAGTTTAAAATTACTGTTTTGGATGAAAATGGCAAACCTAGCATGCACCTCTGAAAATATAAGAGTATTTAAAAGTAGCTTTCTGAGCACTTGGACAGAGAGGTGTTTGTAAAGAGGAAATCAGCTTGATAAATGAGAAATGAAGCTGCCTCATCCAAGCATGTATAATAGCTATTGCCATTCAATACGGCTGAAAGGTTTTTTTCCTGCGGCTAATGGAAAACGCAGCTTCCAGGGTGTCACTAATTTTGACACAGACCTCAATGTCTTCAGTTAAGTCTCACACTTAAATGGGATGTGCAAATATTCTCTCACGGTCTCTTTTGTTTTCTTGGGTGTTAAATCCAAAATGACCGTCCCGTCGTGCTAAGACCATATTACTGATGGTTGCTTGAAAGGTGGCTAGTGGTTAACCTAGTTTTTGTCTGGACTTTAGATTACATGATGGGATTGTTTAATGTCTTTTCCTCCTATCCACATCCTTGACAAAAGTCTTCTTCATTATGAGACCCTAGATTTTTAAATTTAATTTAAAAAACAAACCCCTCAAAACTGCCACACAACTTATTTCCTTTTCTATTGTTCTCATTCTGCATTATAGACAATACTTATTCCACTTGATCATAAATGGAATTGCAGGTGCCATGGAGTAGTGACTGGCTAAGGCTCAGGTTTATGTGCAATTTCTACTGTGTCCACTGAAATCAATAAAATTTCAGTACAGTTAGGAGCCTTAATACTTTTAATCTGGCCCTAAGCATTCATGCGTTATGAAGGACAATAAAGTCCAAATATTTATTATAAGGTATCACAACATGGATGATGTGGGATGCTTTGAATCAGTGTAAGCCCTTTGAAGCCACTCATGTGATGCTAACTTTCATGGGTTGTGTCTGGCTTATCACCTAATATTTTTGCAAAGAGAGGGTCATGACAAACAACTTCAGACCCCTTTTAATCCTTCTATTCAAACTCTGCACTCTGGAGAAGTGTATTTATTTTGTTTCACTTTTCACTCCATTATGTATTGTTTGTCCAATTCAGATATACCATTATGAATACAGCATTAATATGAAATGCTTGTTACTTCATGCATGCTAAGCACACAATGTTAAATTATTGTATGCATTGTAAAGTGACAAGCTCAGTATTATAAGAGGCTCTGCTCCACTTTTTTTTTTTTACTTTAATCAAGAAGCACTGCTATCTCAATAAAAACATGTTTCTTAAATTTAAAAATACAATGTACATGATTCATCTGCCTTTCTCTGAAGCCTGGGGTGGAATTCTTGGAAATGTTAGACCAATTATTTCTAAGTGGTTTAAGAAAAGGGACCACATACAGCAGTGTTTAGCTCTTACTCTTTTCCATTCAGAAGTTTTATGCAAGGCCTCAACTAAGAGCAAAAGCGTAGAGAACAAGCACAGGTTAGATGTGTTCTGGAGCTTAGTGATTAAAGTTTTAGTTAGATGTGTGACTGCCAAGAGTAGGAACAAGGTGTCTTTTTTTGCCTGCTGCCAAGTAGAGAGGCTCTGCATAGGGGCAGCTGAGGGTACACTTGAGAAGCTCAAAATATCAGAAGTGTCCCATGCATCAGAATACCTTACCATGACCCTTATTGCAAAGTAAATCTCATGTCAGTCCCTGCTGCAGAGTGATATGAGAAGTGGCAGGGTGTGCCTTCATTGCCCTAGTTTTGTTGATATGTTTATTACCTGCTTTTAAACAGGACCTAACCACTTTTCTGGATTTTTTTCCTCTGCCTCTCATTTTCTTTGCCTGCCTTTCTAGAGCAGGATTGGGCTGGTTTTCTGTTTTACGTGCTGCAGGGGACAGTGCTGCCATTCTCACTTGTTGTTAAGGATGTTTTGTCCATAATTCTCTTGCTGATGGTTTTCTTTGTTAGGGGTCTGAACGAGAGGTAAGTGTATTTTAGGAGATGAATGTAGACTTTCCTTGTGATATAGTGAGGATCCCTCTCAGCTGCAAGGATTATAAGGTCACTAAGGAGTACTGTTTTCCCTGCTTCATTCTTCTGACATGACAGGGACCTTGCGTTAAAGGTAAAACAATGTTTTGCTGCTTGCATGAGTTGCATGCATGCACGAGTTTTTAAATATGCACTTAATCTGCACATTAAACATTAAAGTTCCTCATAACAACTGGGTTACTGGGTTTTAAAATGCACATGTCTCAACAGCACAAACTGGTTCTTTCAGTGACTGCACCTTTATTGGCTTGTTATGCAAAGAAAAAGATACCAAGCTTTGTTACAGCTGGTGACTGTCTAGGAAATCTGTGAGTTCATATGTTTGATATCCCAGGTTTTGTTCAGACAATGCTCTTGCAATTCAAATAATTACATTGCCCAATAAAGTCAGAGAGAAAAACAATTTTCAGAAACAACAACCTGAGTTGGCCAGAGGGTAACTACTTTTATTATACACAGAGGAAACATGAAACCTGCTTGTATCGCAGGAAAAGAAAGGGATCAGCGTATTCTGTCATATAGATGTAAGACTAAGAAAACAAACTCGGCCACAGTTAGAAGTCAGCACGGGATTTTTTTTTTCCCTCCATAAATATAATGGATGGGACTCTACACAGTCACAAAAAATGATTTAGTATTTGTCAGTATTTTCTAGAGGCAAACAGGGGAAAACTAAGAATGGACTGGTAAAATATGCTTTCAGGGTTAAACCTGTTTATCCTGTGTTATACTTGGATGAAAGCAATCAGGTTGACTGCAAAGGAATTTGAGAACTAGTGTTACAGATTTGGCATTGGAGTAAGACCTTGGTCTTCTACAGTCTAGAGCCAAAAATCACCTGGGTCTAGTTTGTCCAGAGGCTACCCCACACTGCCTCTTGAAACAGGCTTTAAACAAGTTTTAGTTGTCTTGATGAAATGTTGGCATTTTTGTGCAAAGTAACAGCTGAAAAAATTTCCAGACTTCTTCACAGCAGATCTAACAGGTATTCTTAGGTGGATTATTTGTGAATGGTAACCTTAAGAAATCAGGAGCAATTATTATTCATTATCAGCATGATCATCATTGTGTCACTGGTCATTCTTGGAAATAGCCACCAGGGCTGAACCCTGATGTCTATACAAAGTAGTGGTGCAGCTCTTGCTTCAAAGAGGCTACAGTCTGGTTAATGACACTGATGCACCGGTTTGGGTGGGGGTAAGTTGTATGATTATATGAACATGTTTTCTTCTGTGCTAACTGTACACACAAAGTAGCTTTCCATCTTCCTGGCTGCTCTGAGTAGGAATAACACATGCTTACAACTTAAGATGCATTAAGGAAGTGAACCAATAGAAGGACTTTGCCAAGCCACCCTCCGTCATTTGTCAGCAGTCCTGGTCAACTGAGGAGGTCCCAGACGACTGGAAACTAGCGAAAGTGATGCGCCTCTACAAGAAGGGTTGGAAGGAGGATCTGGGGAACTACAGGCCTGTCAGCCTGACCTAGGTCCCGGGAAAGGTCATGGAGCAGATCATCTTGAATGCCATTATGTGGCATGTGTGGGACAACCGGGGGATTGGGCTCAGTCAGCATGGGTTTATGAAAGGGAGGTCATGCCTCACTAACCTGGTCTCCTCCTATGATAAAGTGACCCACTTAGTGGATGAGAGGAAGGCTGTGGACGTTGTCTACTTGGACTTTAGTAAGGCCTTTGACACTGTCTCCCACAGCATTCTCCTGGAGAAGCTGGCTGCTCACGGCTCGGACAAGTGCACTCTGCACTGGGTTAAAAACTGGCTGGATGACCGAGCCCAGAGAGTGGTGGCGAATGGAGTCAAACCCAGTTGGCGGCCGGTCACGAGTGGTGTTCCCCAGGGCTCAGTGTTGGGGCCGGTCCTGTTCAATATCTTCACTGATGATCTAGATGAGGGGATTGAGTGCACCCCCAGTAAGTTTGCAGATGACAACAAGCTGAGTGGAAATGTCAATCTGCTGGAGGGCAGGAAGGCCCTACAGGGACCTGGACAAGCTGGATCAATGGGCTGGAGCCAACGGCATGAGATTTAACAAGGCCAAGTGCCGGGTCCTGCACTTGGGTCACAACAACCCCAGGCAATGCTACAGGCTTGGGGAGGAGTGGCTGGAGAGCTGCCTGGAGGAAAAGGACCTTTGGGTGTTGGCTGACAGCCAGCTGAACATGAGCCAGCAGTGTGCCCACCTGGCCAAGAAGGCCAACAGCACCCTGGCTTCTATCAGGAATAGTGTGGCCAGCAGGAGGAGGGAGGTGATCGTGCCCCTGTACTCGGCACTGGTGAGGCCGCACCTCGAGTACTGTGTTCAGGTTTGGGCCCCTCACTACAAGAAGAACATATAGGTGCTGAAGCGTGTCCAGAGAAGGGCAACAAAGTTGGTGAGGGGTCTAGAGAACAAGCCTTATGAGGAGCGGCTGAGGGAACTGGGTTTGTTTAGTCTGGAGAAGGGGAGGCTGAGGGAAGACCTTATCACTCTCTACAGCTACCTGAAAGGAGGTTGTAGAGAGGTGGGGGTTGGACTCTTCTCCCTAGTAACAAGCGATAGGATGAGAGGAAACGGCCTGAAGCTGCACCAGCGGAAGTTTAGGTTGGATATTAGGAAAAATGTCTTCACTGAAAGGGTTGTCAAACATTGGAACAGGCTGCCCAGGGACATGGTTAAGTCTCCGTCCCTGGAGGTATTTAAAAGAAGGGTAGGCGTGGTGCTTGAGGATACGGTTTAGTGGTGGACTTGGCAGTGATAGGTTAGTGGTTGGACTTGATGATCTTAAGGGTCTTTTCCAACCTTAACGATTCTATGATTCTATGACTTGCAGAAGTGAGGTTGGGGGTGACATCATTGATACAATGATGAAGGGAAATTATTTTGGCAGCTGGTGTTTCCAGTAGCATTGACAAGTGAGTACAAATTTACAATGACAATGTGGTTTAATATCTTGGCAACCTCTCTGGTAGCCTAGTCAGAAAGGACATACAGAAAAGGGTCATTCAAAGAAGAAAAAAAAAAAAAAACGGGGGTGAAAAAATGTTTGCAGTTCGACTAGAAGGATCCTTTCAATTTCAGCTGTCCCTGGACATCCATGTAGAGATGTTGGAAAAGGCAGATGAAGTGAGAATAGGTGGAGGGAGATAAATAAGTCAGTAGAATTGCCCTGCGTGCCAATGAGTTGCAAATGTACCTCACAGCAGCAGAGAGACTCAGACAACAGACTTGGAGGGAAGCATTTTGCAGAGGGGGAGAGAATGGGGGCTGATGGCATACCCAGAGGAGGTAGGCTGGACAACCTAGATTTGAATTATCTGAACCACAAAAAGCCAAAAATTCCAGTGTTGCAGATTCCCTTCTTGATTTTTTTTTTCTTTAAATTAAATTACAGGCATTAAGCCCAGCAGCTGAAAAGTCTGCTGAATGAATTTCTCTGAAGGTAGAATGGAAAATCTGTAGTCTAAGAAAAACATCATATGTGACAGCTTTGACAGAGGGCTCATGGACAGAATACACCACTTGGGTTATCCTGTCTGCCCATCTTCATTTTGCTACCACTAGCTCTCTCAGCCTTAGCTGGCCAGTACCCAGAATCACAAAAAGACATAACCATATAAACATTTTCTGCTAGGTGAACTTTACATGGAAAATCCCAGAAATATCATATTTAATTACCTGAAATTGCTTATGTTCTCTACATCTTAAGAGAGTGGCTGTCATCTTGCAGTGTGTGACTCAGGGTAGGATTAGATTTGCTGTAGATAAGCAGCCAGTAAGCTGACCACAATTCTGTAGTATGCGGGTGTTTCAATGGCGTGCTGCCACGTGCTTGGCGCTGGTTGATGGCGATTGTAGATCTGCCTGGAATACAATAGTGTTGTGGTTAGATTGGTTTCCTCAGAAGGAAACCAAATAGAGGGTGAGAGTAACAGAAAACTGCCTTTAAAATAACCTTTGACAGTTTTCAGGTTTCTGACATATTAACGTTCACTTTGCACAATAAAGGGAGAAGATTATAGCTATTAATGCAGACAGAAATATTGTTAAGGGTTTTAACTCTTGCTCTGTGATGTAGCAGATGCTAAAGCTGTAGGTATCTGTATATTGTTATTTGTTCCTGCTTTGGCTGGGGAAGTGCTGCTAACGTGTGCTCCTGGGGAGAGCTGGGCCCAGGGGACGTGAGCAGTGGAGGAACAGGAACTCTCAAGTATGGCAAGAGCCCAACTGGAATCCCCTGCTGGAGAGGGTCCAGCACACGTGCAAGGCACTGCTTCCTTGCAGTGTTTCTGATAGCCATATGCTGAGGGCTCTCTGCTCCAGAATTTTGCCTGCATTTAGGCATCTAATATTTCTGCAAGATGTCTTAGGTGGCAGAGGGGAATACTTCTTGCTTCAGGCTCTTCTCCCAAGATGAGGTGATGAAAGAATGACATCCCCAAAATACTGCTATCCTTTTAAATGTAAATTAAGGTGATTAATGTAGTTTCATAGAAGATTTCCATCTAGTGAATCAGGCATCAAGGTGGTGTTCAAGTGAAGCATTTTCTGTCAGTCTGGCTTTGAGATGGAATGGATAATTGTAACTAGACCTGCATGCAGGAAAAAACAAATGACGATGCTCTCCAGATCAGTGGCAGGTATTGGTCTCCCTTTATGGATGAAGCAGCCTCAAGTTATTACCAAGGTAATGGACTTGACTAACAATTGATTGATGTATTCCTTCAGTTAGAGGCATCTGTAAGACTCCATGAGGAACCTTTGGCAATTTGCTGCTGTTTACTATTCTACTTTGTGTAACCTAATAGTCATTGACCAGTTCTCCTTGGGGTCCCCATCAGATAGGTATATAGGAGTCATAAGCTGTGTGCTCTTGGACAGATAGGTTATGATGGAGGTATGCCAAATCAGGTGTAGTGACAATAACATGAATTACTGAGTTTTTTCCCGTTCATTCACACATACGCATTTGCACAGGAAATCCCAGCAGAAGAAAGCTCTTGGTGCAGAAGAATGACTTGCACAGATCCAGTCTCAGATTTTACTTGAATTCAGAAATGGAACTTCCCAGGAAATGCTGGTTGGAAATATGTCAGTGATACTTCTCAGTCAAGAGTGCAATATCTTTGAAACTGTTTAGGGAGCACAGGCAAGTCAAAGGAGATACTGGTAATTTCAAGTAGATGCTGGATTCAGTGTTTCCTTACTAGGCTCACTCATTAAGAAGAATATGCACTGAACTCAAAGCTATTGACCTGAGTCACCTCTAGCATTTTAATAATAGCAGTTGTAGACAATATGAGAAAGCCTTGTTTTAATGTTTTTTAAATATTAATATCTCTCCTTGGAAGCATATCTGATAATATGTAAAATATTTTCTTAACCAAATAGTATGAATAATTTTAACTGGAAGAAAAATCCAGTACAGTAAATCTCTGTATGTGAGACTTAGTGAATGATCTCACGGAGGAGAAAACCCACTTGTTTGCACTTGTGCACTGCGTGAGTTTTCAAAAAATCTTTACACTCAAGTCAGCCAAATTCAACTGAATACATCTGTCAATGTTTGGTCTTGGCCACCTCTTCTCTTATTTCATTATCTCCTGGGCTCAATAACCCACAATCTAAAGAAAAAAGCTAGTGGAAAGGGCAGAGACGTCTGGTCAGTTATGAAGGACAAGAGACTATTAGGTGACCTGCCAAACATAATAACTGGCTAATTCCTTTTTTCCAAGGCTACCTGGAAGCTTACATGTCTCTCTTACTTCGTAAGTCATCTGATGAAAACAAGGCTTTCCTCACCACGATAGAAAGAGTTGAACCTAATAGTCCAGATACTCGGGATATAGAAAGAGTCTTGTGACCCCCTGTGTCTTTATGTGGAGATATGCTAAGAGGATGAATATACTATTAAAAAGTCCACTTTTGTGGAACCCTGCATAATATTCTGCTTTAAGTCAAAATTCGTAGAAATCTGACAGGCTATAAAGTACAATTAAAACTCTGCACATCAGTAATAAGAAGCCACAAAGCATGCATAATCATGAGATAAATGACCTCAATGGACAGATGATGATGAGCCAAGGAGAAGCCAAGGTCAATTATCAGAACTTCTAATTTTAATGCTGTAATTAATAATGAATATTTCAAGAAAGAATGTTTAAAGAATAATTGTATTCTGGTATTAAAACGTGTTAAACATTAAACTTATGCAATTTATGCAAATTAATCTGATAAGAAGAGACAATTAAGGTTTATAATTAACAGATAAATACAAATGATCCAGTGATGAAGGACTTGGTTTCTCCTCTGTCTTATGAGACAATGTAATTGATTTTTATAAATGCTAATTTATATGCACTGCTAACCATTAATACATTGAAAAGATCATTTATTAAATTAATGATGAATAGTGCAAAGATAGTACCTGAGTTTTCAACATCTTAAAGATGAAAAGGAAGCAGGATGAAACCAAAGCTTTGAATGTGATTTTGCTTTGGTCTTTTTTTCCAGCAACCTTTGACATGCCAAGTACCAGGTATAGGAGAAAAGTTTAGTGGAGACAAACAGTCTTTGTTCAATAAGTCTTTACATGACATGAAGAGGGATTTTTGGCACAGTCCTCTCCTTTTAACATTTGTTCTCATGGACTAGAAGTAATGTGCGTTCTTATTTTGCTTTGCTGCACTGTGCTTTTTCTTTGTGTTCTCGTACGGGAAGATGGCACGTTCACTCTGGAATAAAGCTGCTTGTAACAGGGCAGGGGGAGTTTTTCAGGTGAGTGTGCGAACTTGGTATTCCCTTACAGTCACCTCCTTACTTTCTGAGGTGTTATGTTGACTGAGTGCTTTTTAAAGAGTTACTGACTTCTCCTTTTAAAAATGTACAATGGCATTTTGCCAGCTGCTGTACTTACGAGTAAGTATAGTAAGTCTCTCTCCTTTCTTATGTTTAAAACTCAGTATTAGCAGGAGTTTTGAACCATCTATAAATAGGGATGCATTCCACATTATTTTATTTCACATTATCAGAACTGTAATACTGTCTAGCTTTGTAAATGCAGTTGGAAACAGTAGTTAAAATTAATTATGTCCAGCTTTGTCTTTCACAGCTCTTCCTCTCTCCTCTGTTATTTTCCAAGGGTCAGGTTGTTTGCTGAACTGCAGTAAAGCAGGTGCTTGCAACGCAGCTCCAGGAAAGTGGCTCACAATGGCCCAAACAAAGCCCTAAAGGGTCAAGGAAGGGGAATGAAGCAACCACACTGCTATAGATTTGATTCTAAGATTAAATTTCAAACAAAAACATAAGAGATCTTTGCAACATCTAAATATAATTACAGTCTACTATCAAAGGATACTCACTAGTCCCGCCCCCGTTTTGCTTCTGACATCTGTCCTTGGTGTTGTAGTCTGTGCTGAGTGGCATTGACTTGGGAGGTCAGCACTACAGGAACTTCAAATGTACAGCTGCTTTTGCAGACGTAGGCAAAATTTGCACCTACTGATGCAATCAGTGGAAAATCCATGGTCTGACATCAAGGAGTGATGTGGTCTGCTGACTTCAGTGGGGCTTTTTGGTCTAAATCTATGCAGAATTCAACTTAAAAAGACACACATTCATTTTTTGCCCCTAGCATATATGATACAGCCCAGGGTATTCTGAACACGCTTCCTGTGCTGTTACAACCAAGTAAGGAACAGCACACTTCTCTCAGATCATCTTCTAACACAGGTTAGCTGGAGATATTCACAATAAATCAGAACTATGGCACTCTGCTTCTAGATGTCAGTATGATATGCTTCTCTCAGTTTCTGATTTCCTTGAACAAAAAGCACTGTCGACAATTTGTGATAATTCCACAGTATCTAGCATGCTACTGGCATACGTGTTGTTAGTGTGTCCGCTTCCAGTGATACATTGAAGAAATGTTTGTTCCCTAATTTTTTGTTGGACAATAAACCCAAGTGGTAAGGCAGAGTTTGTTCAGTCAGATGCAGATTTGTTCTCTCCTGGGAGTCTCATATTTTGGTCAGGCCTCCTCAGCAAAGTGCGGTGATGGCAAAAAGCAGCTTTTCATGTCTGTTGCCTGCTCATCAAGTACATCAATGCTCAGAATAAGAGAATGGCAAACTACTTTGAATACTTTTTTGAGTGACCTTTTGCCTTGCTTTTTAATCCCTGGTAGCCAAGCGTGCAGAAAGCATGGTTAGGAGGAGGATGGTATGTCGGAGTTGAACCCACCTGAGGCTCTCAGGGCTTCCTAACCCCTGGTGCAGCTGTAGTAAGTGTATAAAATGGTGGGGGTCTCTGTGCTCGGGATGGTGCTGGGCACTGGAAGAGCCTGGCAGATGATGGGCTGCAGCCCAGGCAGAAACCCTTTCAGGCTCTGTCAAGGTTTCAGCAGGACTTCTGTTGCTGTTGCAGTGATTTAGCATTTTGCAGTGAAACCCCCTTTCACAGGGAAGTTGCAGATTGATTCTAGTGGCAAGTTTCTGTAAAAATCTAGTAAGCAAGTCCCTTGGGAATTTTGAGTGTAAAGCCTTTTTTGTTTCAAGTCTTTAATGACCCTTAAGGTAATCAATAGATTTGTAATGAAAAAACTCATTATCTTTGATTCTGGAGATGAAACTCTATATTCCTGAAATATTAAGTTACGTAACAGATGCTGCCTTTGTATTAAGATGCAAGAATGTGACGTTGATTTTAAAAAAAAAAAAAAAAAAAAAAAAAAGGGGTGGGGGAGGCAATTTCAGGACACATTTTAAAAGTGACTTACTAAGTTTTTTCATTCCTTCCTCACCCCTCAAAAGGCACTAGAGTTTTGTATCTGTCCATACTCAATTATAATAACTTTTAAAAAGAGCCTCTAGAGCATGTAGCCTCTTCTGGAAGCTGAGTACTCCCTGCAAACAATCAGTAAGATCAAGCTGTTCTTCCTGTTCTAACGAGACAGATCGCAGCCACCCTGAGGATGTCTTTTTCCATTTCTACTTTCATGGAAATCACGTAGTAAGGACTGCTTTTAAAATTATTCTTCCTGGAAAAAAATGCTATAATGTAAAGTCCTTGACAAGTGTACAGCCTGTTGAGTTCACAGAGTGGGTTCTTGGCTACTTTGGAAGCCTGGAAATGTTTGTCTTCTGCTGCTCAGAAATCTTCTGGGTGAAATGATAATGCAGGATGCAGTTCAGTGTGAGCATGGGTGTGAGGGTCTGCTAGAAAGGAATAAAATCTCTAGAGACATCCTTGCCTGTACTCAAATCTCTTCTTTACAAAGCATGAGATGTCCTAAATAGTGTGTGTTTATTTTTCCTGTGGCCACTTTTTGCATTAGTATCACCTAATATGGATGACTTGGTAGAATCAGTAGGCGAGGAAGACTATGCCCAAAACTCCCAATCTTTTGTGCATGCCAGGAAGAGTTTTAGGGCTGTCAGCTGCACAAAATATTGATTTAAGGAGAGAACTCTAAAACATCTTTGTGGAAATAAGACTAAACCCAAATGTCAGTGACATGTTGTAAACAGGAGGGCAAGGTCCTGGTGAGGGAAAGGGCTGTTTGGCTTTGTGGCAGTGGCACAACTTAATGAGACATAGTGGGACTGTGTCAGTCAGTGTACGTGAAGGAATTTGGGGATATGAAGCTGGTTAGCCCCAGATGAGCATCCGCCTATCTCTGGTGTACAACCTGCAAGCCGGGCAGAGGCAGTGAGTTGCCAGTCTGACTTGAGTTGGCCTGAGCATGGGTAAACACAACGAATAGCAATTGGGTACTTTCAAAGAGTGAGGAAGAGTATGTCTGCAAGACACTTAAAGCATGGGGAAATTTCTAATACATAGTACCAAAAATATATTTAGACAGTAAATAGATAGGGATTTTTTTCACCAAGTGCTAAACTTTATTTCTCTGAACTACTGTATGATGGTAATGATAATGAAAACATTCTAATAATTTGAAAATTATTTTCTGAACCTGTTGATTTTGCATCTCATCAGTGCTTTACATGCTTTGTAGTTATTAGTTACATGATAGGAATTAAAATTAGAGGTGTTTAAATTTAGAAAGCATTAACATTTTTTAATAATGTAAAACCAGTATTTCAGAAATTTCCTATGAAATTGCAAATCTGTTTAAATGTTGTCAGAAAACTTTTGTTTAAAATTTCATTAAAGTACTGGCAATTGTTCATTGCATTTCAGTTTTATAGTTTACATAATCCATTTTGAGAAAACATCAGCCGCCTTCATTCTAGCCACCAGGAGACACTTGCTGTACAGAAGTGATAAGGTGCTTTAGTTAATGTAAAGCAAAAGCTGCCCAGAACAATTTGAAGAATAAAGTACAACTGACAGCATTGGAATTGTTACAATGGACCATATTTCAGCCACAGAGTAAGCTTGGAGGGAACCTGTGGTGGTCACTTAAGTCTGACATGCTTCCCAAAGCATCACCGGTACCTCCTGGTTGCTCAGGCCACGTTGATCAAGCACAAATATCTCTGCAGAGGGAGATCCCACAGCCTCTCTGGGCAGCCTTTTCCAATTGACTGCTCCTATCGACATTTTTTTTTTTCTACCCTTGTACCCAACTGGCATTTCTCTTGTTGCAGCATATGACCTTTGCCTCAAGTCTGTTGCTGTGCACCTCTGTGGAGCATCCGGCTCTGGCTTTTCGAGTTGCTGTAGGTGATGGAAGCAGCTGGAGTGCTGCTCTGACTAATGTGCCAGGAAGAAATGTCAACTGGTACTCCTTAAGTGAAACAAACAGGAGGGCTTCCCTATGGTAATATTTTGAATGAGATTTTTAGATTTTCAAATCAATCTTTACTCTTATATTCTAATTTTAAAAAAAGAAACGGAGTGTCAGCATTTCTGAAATTTTTCTTGCATTAAAAATAAGAATTTAAGCATCTTTTTTTGAAACCTCTCATTCATATGTTTGAAAGTTCAGTATTTTTTCAGGTTAGGTGCACACTATTTTTCTGCTAAGGGTGATAAACTAGTGCAGGGCATCTTATTGTGCCTTTTAAAATCCTTCTTCACCTGCTTGCCAAGGACATCTGCAGCTAGACCAGTGCTAGCTCTGGGACCAGAGCAGGATGGCTATCCCCAGCAGAGCAGTGCTTGGCCAAAGTACTCCTCCTTTGAGGCAAGGCTAATTGTTCCAGTTATCAGTCAGGGGTAATTAGCTGGATCCAACCCTATGTTAATGAAGCTGCTGTGTTTCTGGCAGCTGGGCCAGTATCTCTGTGTGGCAGCATTCTTGGGGGTGCACGTGGCCTGTTCATAGGCAGCAGAGGTGTTTGAAGTCGGGACAACTGAAGCTCTGTTAGAAACTGTGTCCTGCACCAGGAATTCACCTTTTTTGGGAATGAGACTGCTGTTTCTGCTGAGCACAGCAGGGTTGAGGCTGGCCAGCAGCAGTGTGCAGAGGGGAGCTTTCCCTTCAAATTTGTGTCCCAGAGGGAGGAATTGCCTTTTTGTCCCTGGCTGGTGGCTGGGCCTCATATCTCTAATCTCTCCACCAGCAGGAGACACGCTGCTCCTCTGCCTCTTGCACCAGAGATATGCTGAGATGAAAGTGTTGGGCTGCTGTGCAAGGGGCAGCAGGGCTGTCTGTGAGCGGCTGGCGCCAAAGGAAGGAGGGGGGTGGGGGGTCTCAGCCCAGGCCAGAGGCTGTAGGAGAAGGGCAGAGAGAGGGAAGGTGTACAATCACAGAATGTAGGGTTTGGAAGGGACCTCGGGATATCATCTCATCCAGCCCCACTGCTTGAGCAGGCACACCCAGAGCAGGGGCACAGGACCGCGTCCAGGCGGGGTGTGAATGTCTCCAGGGAAGGGACCCCACAGCCTCCCTGGGCAGCCTGTGCCCCTGCTCTGGCACCCGCACAGTGGAGAATTTTTTCCTCATATTCAGGTGGAACTTCCTGTGTTCCTGTTTGCCCATCGCCCCTTGTCCTGTCGTTGGGCACCACTGAAAAGAGTCCAGCCCCATCCTCTTGACACCCTCCCTTTAGATATTTATAAGCATTGATAAGATCCCCCCTCAGTCTTCTCTTCTCCAGGCTGAACAAACCCAGGTGTCTCAGCCTTTCCTCGTAAGAGAGGTGGTCCAGTCCCCTTGATCACCTTTGTAGCTCTCTGCTGGACTTGCTCAAGCAGTTCCCTGTCCTTCTTAAACTGGGTGGCCCAGAACTGGATGCAGTACTCCAGATGTGGCCTCAGTAGGGTGGAGTAGATGGGGAGGATAACCTCCCTCGACCTGCTGGCTACACTGCTTTTAATGCAGCCCAGGATACCGTTGGCCTTTTTGGCCACAAGGGCACATTGCTGGCTCACGGTCAGCTTGCTCTCTCTTCTCTGGAGGCTGAGGTGCCTGAGGACCAGCCTTAGCAATGAAGACTGAAGGCATTTAGTAACTCTGCCTACTCTGCATCCTGTGTCACCAGGTCACCCACCTCATTCAGCAGTGGGCCCACAGTTTCCCCATCTTTCTTTTACTACTGATGTATTTGAAGAAGCCCTTCTTGTTATCCCTGACATCCCTTGACAGATTTAGTTCCAAGTGGACCTTGGCCTTCCTCATTGCATCTCTGCACACCCTGACAACATTCCTATATTCCTCCGAAGTGGCCAGTCCCTTTTTACATGTACTGTAACCCTCCTTCTTCCATTTGAGTTTTTTCTAAAAGCTCTTTGCTCATCCATGCAGGTCTCCTTGGTCCTTTGCTTGTCTTCTTCCTCACAGGGGTGAACCGATCTTGAGCTTGGAGGAAGTGATACTTGAATATTAACCAGTTCTCTTGGACCCCCCTACCTTCTAAGGCCCTAGCCCATGGGATTCCTCCAAGCAGGTTTTTGAAGAGGCCGAAGTTAGCTCTCCTGAAGTCCAGGGTTGTAATCCTATTTGTCACACTGAGATTCACCAAGAGGTTGCTCTTGCTTAAACAGACTTTGACACAAGTTTTACTGGTGTTTTCAGTGAACTTCCGAGAGGCCTTTTGTCTTTCTGAATAAACAGCTGGCTGTTCGTTGTAAACTAACTATTTAAAAAGTAATATCAAGAGATGTCCTCTGCATGACACAGAAAAGAAATGTCCACTTCTAATGCACTAACACTTATTTTAGCACTGAACACTCTGCTCTGGTTAGTGGAGGATCTTCAGCGTATGTTTACGTTCATGTTTCTGACTAAGCATTGCGATTTTGTCTGCAAAAAGATTTTGTCCTTTTTGGCATGAATGCACCAGTTTATTCAGCTTCAAGCAATTTCGTTGAGCTGCAGCACAGGTTTGACTGACTCTGCTCCTGCAGCATTGCTGTAAATCACTGTGAGATGCTACTGGAGGCACATCAGCCATGCAGGCTGCAAGTGCTGCACGGAGGTGCAGAGAGGAGTTCCCGTTGATCATCCTGGCCCTGAAATCTGAACGTGGCTTCAGCTGGGAAGCCACAGCCATACAAGGGTTGAAGTTCAATTCCCTCCTTCCAGGGGAGTGCTCGTGTAGCTGCTCCACAGATGTTCAATGTTCACTTGTTAAAAATTTTACCTGCTGCACTGCTGTATAATTTGGGATTCCACCAGAGATCCTAACTGTCCTGTTAATTTATGTAAGAGTGGACTCAGCGTTGTTATGTTAACTTCAGAATGAAAACATGAATGGAAACATGAACCCTTGAGATCAGCCTGAGTCAGATGAGCAGTAAAAAGAATATTTGATTTGTTCCCAGAGATTTTGTGAATTGGACTACATCTGGCACTGATGATATGATCCAAGACCTTATTAGTTTTGCTAGTGAATGAAATAGCCAGTTTTAATGAAATGAGTGTCAAAAGAAGAAAAATTGCTTGATAAATAATTGATACCTAAGTGAACTGATTAGTAATTTAATAGAGGTTTGACCTGTTAACTTTGTGCATCTAGCAGGGGAAAAAAAATTTTCTCATAATCTTCGACTCAGTTACGTTTTCTCAAGATTGCAGGCAGTGCTTTCATGTACTGGTTGTTTACTGTTTGCTTTCAGCCGGTCAAAACTACTGTGTATTGTATTTTAGCAGGCAAGAAACATCACAGTGGTGAGGCAGAACTTTGGACAAATACTTGAAACAGTCCTTCTGAGTTTCAAAATGTAACACAGGGAAAAACCTGGTTTTTCTTTACTCTTCTACAATTAGATGACCAGCAGCACTGCAGAAATGTCCAGCAGGAAGATTGTAGCTCCAGTCACATCTCACTGTTACCCCCTGTTGTCTTTCAAACAACTGGCCTTTGCAACAGACCAGGAGAGACAGTAAGGATAGATGATGTGGAAGTGCAGATTTTTACTTATGTGAGGAAATTAGGAAATGTCAAATGACTTTGACATTAAAATATAGTTTTTGGACGATGACTTGTTTGTGTATAGAGGCAGATACCTTCCCCTCTGTTCCAGTCCCACCTTCCTCCTGTGGTATGCAGGTCTCTGAACTTGCAACACTGTGCCACATGCTTCTACAGGCAGTGGCTAAGCCCTAGCCCTTAATACCTTAAAATGATAGACCTACACATATTCTGTTCCCACTTTCCACAAGATGCGCGTTCGTTAGTGATGTGTTTTTTAACTTGATGTACAACCTATTGACTTTCTTCCAGGTAGATTTAATTAGGTTGTTTGATAGCCAGGACTATTTAGCTTCAAGTACTTGAGCAGATGATTGGATTCCTTAACCTTGAAAGAATCCTATTTGTTCTCTTCAAGAACAGATTTATATCTTTACTCTTCCTTATATAACCAAGAGATGTTTTTCTAAAAAGCAGTCTGTGGAAAGCATTATTAATAGTCACCAGGTGTGGAGCATGTGGTGAGGGCTTGGTTCTTTTAGGTGTCTGTAGATGCTTACATGATGTATATCACAAATTAAAGAATCAGTATTGGCATTTGAGTTTTCAGCCTATCATTTTAGAATGCCTAAAACAAATAAAAACAAGGCAAAGAAACCTCTAAGTGGGACAAGTTAGAGACCTATCTTATTTCTGGCTCAGCACTTGTGAAACTTTGTTTTCAACCAAGGAATTAACTGCTTGCTTTAAGGTCACCTGCATTTCTTGGGCTTTTCACAGGTAGACAGATTGTGCTTGAGTGGTGCTGTTAGGCCAGTGGCTTGATGTGATATCTGTGGTAGCATGTATTTTGCGTTTTCTGTAGAGTCTTGAAAGCATGCTGGGCTTCTGAAGAAATCCAACCTACCCCTTCTGTGCTTGTCTGCAGGAGCTCAGAAAGAAAGCAGGCATTTAGGAGCTGCAAGACAAACATCTGAAGCTCATCTGTCAATCAGGTCTAGATATTTTAATATATGGAAAGGAAATTAAATCACAGATTGGGGGAAAAGATTGGGGATTTTTATCAAAGTATTGCTACTCCTTTAGAGCAAAGGGAGTGGCTGTTTGTTTTGCAGTTCTGCTTTTTTTCCTGGAAGAGAAGTACTTTGTGCATAGGGCTCACACTTGAGGGCAATCTTTGTTGTGATAACATGTTAGTTCTTATCAAAAATCAAACTACCGTACTTGATTTTACATGTGTAATGCCCCACTCTGAGTATTGTATATATGGTTTCATTGGCCCAAAGAGCTGGAGGGCAGGAGTGAGGAGGTAGTAAAAAAGTAGCTGTGTGTCCCTCCATGCACATGGGGAGGAGGGAGCTCAGACAGAATTGGGGTGTTATCTTATTGCCTATGGGATGTACAGATCTGTTCTGGATCTTGCTAGGACTTTTTATTTATTTATGAAGAACAGCTCTGGAAGACCAAACTCAGCCCACTCGACAGGACTGGGAATGGGCTGAAGCCAGTCTTTGGATGATGAAAAGTTTTGAAAACCAAATCTGCCTTTGCTACTTCGTTCTGCAGAACCAAGGTGTGCTTGCTGCATCCCAGTGTTGGCACCACTGTGTGTAGGTACAGGCTGCAAGTCTGTCTCTGTAGTCAGTGGGAACTGCCAGCTGCTGTCTCAAGGATTTTCATATTGGAGGGTTTTTGCTGGAAAAGTTTGCAAATTGGTTGAAATGGCTGAGATGCCATTTATTGTGCTGCTTGGCACCCAAGTGACATGGTTTATATATTACTAAAAAGAGAGAGACGTGTATCATTAATGAGCTTGTAACAATAATGCATCTCTATTTTAGCACAGAAAAATATTAAAAGTTTTTGTGAGGATATAGTAGTAACAAAGAAGTCAATGAGTGGAATTCCTCTTTACAAAAAATTTCAGTTTAAAAGTTGCCTATAGTATTAAAAATAGCACTCAATATGTTGTACAGTGTTTTCTAAGAAGCAGGGGGCTTTAAAGTTTACTGAGAAGCAGAAAGACTTCCTTACCCCTGCATTATATGCAACAGTTCTGAACTCTGACTTGAGAGAAAACACCCCAAGCAGATCTGGAAAGCCAGAACTTCGGTCTGCATTGCAGCCAGGAGGCGTATGAAGAAGTGGTAGTATTTACATAGGATATTATTCAATATCCAGTTATGTAAATCTATTAATCAGCTCTCAGATCCTCCTCCACTGTTTCTGAACTGACCTGAGTGTCTCTGTAGTCTATGCTTAGAGTAATTTAGCTCCCTTCCTTGGCTCTGGATTTCTAGTCATCCTTTATCTGCTGAGCCTCCTTTCTGGCTGGAGGGCTGTTCATTATGAGTTGTCACCTGAGGAGATCTGGGAAAGATTTCTGAAGTTTGCATTGTAACTGCTGCTTCTAGATACAGCTTATACTTGTAAGTGCTGCTATCCTCATGCTAGGGCACTACCCACTGTAGAAGGACTATGCCCTGCAGGAAGCTAGAGGTGCAGAATGAGAGCAGCACCCCAAGCAAGAAGTGGGCACAACTGCTATGTCTTTGAACCTGGAAGAAATGTGCTTGAGGTGCTCAAAACTGTCACGCATTCCTGAGGCAGATCTTCAGAAAAAAAGGTAAGTTGAAAACTGAGACATGCAGGAGATAATGGCACTTGAGGGTGGGAGTTAGGGATGCAAAAGTCCCATTTTTGGGTCTTATTCTGAAAAGTTATTTTCCTGTATTCTGTTTACAAAGCCTGGGAAACTGTGGTGCATGATGCATCAGGTCTGCTGAAGTAACTGTTGGAAAGTATATAGTAAACAAATCTTACAGTATTCTTGCATGTTGTATAGGGGTATTAGTGGTGTTTGCCATGAGCTGTTCATCCAGTCAGCATTGCTGTTCTATCTGTTTATTTTCTTCTGGTAAGTTGCTAAAAGAGGCTCAGAACAAATGGCTGTTTTGCAGGGAGCAATACAATGGATGAGGAAAACAAACCTGTTTAGCCATCCCTGTAAATGCTAATGAGTTCAGCTAGATAATACTTTAGTTTTTAATTCAGATGTACTGTTATACGCTGGTTCCCTGAGCACTATTTGTACAAATTTTATCTGTCTTGGTAATAAAACAGACAGTAAAACGGGTGTTCTACTTGCTAAATTGCTGTAACTGCTGCTGTAACAACTGAATTGCAGCAGGTACAAACAATGGTGCATTCTGGCATGGCTACCCAAGCTTTATAACTCTCAGACGCAGAGGCAAGTTGCCAGAAAGCCAGCGGTTGCACCTAGTTCTACGGACTGTATGTAAAATACCAGATACCCTCTTGTTATCTAAAATAGAAGCACAATAATGTAATTAAAAGGATTATTGAAATTTGGCAGTGAAATCCTCTAGGTTGAAAAACCTTTATTCATCCCTCTATATGAATATTTTTAAATGGAATCTGGATTGTACCATGCTTCTCTTGTGAATCTCAGCAATGTCATCCTCCCCCTTGATTAGCCCTTTGTGCTGCAAAACCTCAACATTAGAAACAAATCAAAGTAAGGTGACCAGGACACAATTCTCAAGTCTGTTTTAATATAGGCAAATTGTTTAAGTGAAGGTTCCTACTAGCTGTGTATATTTCGATGCTTAATCATCCAGCCAGAGATGTCTACAGTTTTTGTAGAACAAGCAGCACTTTCAGATTCTCTAGTCCTTTTTTTTCCCCCCCTCTCTGCAAAGAAAAGATTGAAGTGACTTAAATTAGCTGATTTTTTTTTTTTTTTTGTGAAAGTTTATCCTCTGAAAGATAACGTCTTCGTCATTATAGATCCGGACTGAAGTTGCCAAATTTTAATTCCAATTTAATTAAATTTTTCTGGAAGGGGAAGATGTGAGGTGAGAGAAATGAGTTTTCACTTGCAGCCATTCAGCAGTTTCAGCCTTTGGGCAGGCAGGGAAGCCCCAGGCTCTGTTCCTGGCCCAGCCACTAAATCTCTGTTCCAGCAATGGGAGGAGGACATACCATGGTGGGGCTCTCCCACGAGGTGGGCACAAGGCCTACTTTCCAGCAGAACAAGCTGGCAGATGTCACAGCTGGCAGGGTTATGGCAGTGGCTTCAGTACGAGGCAGCCCTGGCCCTGTGGACTGCTGCTCCTCTGGGCCACTCGAATATGTGGCCACTTAAATATACATCTGCGTGTTTGAACAGAAGGTGACAAGATCCTTCTGCATGTGGCCCAGAGTGTGTAGGGGCTGGTGGGCAAAGTCAGGCATCTGGAGGGGAGGAGGGCTCGGGTGAGTGAGAAGACAGGGGGCCATGGTCAAGGGAGGGGTTGTGTCCACCCATGTCAGCCCAAGCATGTGGGGTGGTTAGTGGAGGGAGAAGTAGCCTCATGTCATCTTCACAGCCACACTGACCTCCTCTCTTCCCTTCCTGTCTGAATGCAGCTATTGGTTTCTGTTGTGTTATTCCAAGTGCATCTAGTACTCTCCATTTTGAATGGAATGAAAAATTAAATTAAATTAAACCCCAAAGGTTTTTTTTGGTATTTCAGCAAAAAGTGTTGTTTATTTTTGTGGCTTGATACATAGTAATTTCTCCCCTGCTCTCCCTCTTTCACACACTTACTTGAAGAACAAAGTGATTCTCCACACATAAGTGTGAAGCATCTGCGGCTCCACTTGCTTTCAGGTGGAGTGGTCTGCACTTCTGGAGTACTGGTGTGTAGGTATCCTAGGCTGTAGTGATTCTCAAACGATTAGTGAATGCATCTCACAGTGAGCCTTCACAGCTGTTCCTCAGTTTCCCTACCCATAAAATTAAGATGAAGTATCAAAAAGCTGGAAAAGTATTTTTTGATAGCTTTAGATAGAAAGCTGTAATAAATGGCAGTGTTTCCTACCTTTATTTTTTCTGCTAACTAAATCAGAGGGACTTATTTTCAAACTTACTGTTTTTTCCAGTCTTTTTTCCACCTCTCAGACACTTCAGTCTGAGGCTGGAAGAGGCAGGTGTAACATCCTGTTTAAAGTACTTTCATAAACATATGAGAAAAAATGTTGGAAATGATTAAAATGAAGACACACATTGTATACCCAACTGCCAGGTCAATGCCAGAGCTGCTGGAAACTTTAACATAAATATTAATATAGCAGGCACTTTAATTAGCTGTGCCTTTCAGTCACTAGTTGCTTGGTCCCTTGGTCTCTATCTTGAGCCTTCATAGAATAGGATGACCCCTGCTTGTCAAGTCAGATTTCATTCAATTTATCTAATTACTTTTGGGACCATTTTAATACATGCTCCACAGAGTGCTAAGATTGCCCAGTGCTGGCTCTGTTCCTGGACTCAAATCTGTAATACAGGATGCAAAATGCAGAACTTCATCTTAACATATGCACAGCCCACTTCTAGCTGCAGATCTTATTAGTGATTCCTCATTTCCAGTCAATGGAAATATATGGGAACAACTGGACTTCATTTTTTTCCTGTTAGTGCTTTGCCTTTTTATTTCTGTCTCCCTCCCTCCAAGGCTGCTTTTGCTCCAGAGTTAATGGGAGGAGAGCTGAAAAAAACTGTATGAGAGAATATCACTGAAGTGTAACCCTTAGGGAGGCGCTGGTAGCGGTGCAAAACCACTCTTCTAGATCTGATCTCGCCTCGTGGCAGTGATGGGTAAGCTGCAGTCACAGTCCCATTGGTGGTCTTTTCCACATTGTGTTTGCCTCACTGTTCTCTAGTAGCAGTACCCATTGCAACTTAAAAGAAAATAAGGTTAGTTTTTCTTACCTATCGTGCAAATTCCTTAGTAGTAATCCACAGATTTCAAGCTCTCTGCAAATTGCATGTTAAGGGTCTGATCTCTTATACAATTAAATGCTAGGACCTTATGAAACTTTCAGATTTAAAACGCTGTTCTCCGATTTAATCTTGGATCAAAACGGATTGGGGTAATACGCTGAGTTGTAACAGTACATCCAAACACCCCTGACTTTAATACAGTTGACAGACACAGACCCACCTTTGTCTATTTTCTATTCTTCCTCTTTAAACAGGGTTTGAGCTGTTTTTAAGACAGGCCTAGCATGACCAAAGTAGTGGTGGGAGGTGAAAAGGAGAGGTAAAGATAGAGTGGAAAGGTAAATGAGTCAGACTCACCACAAGGGTTAAAAAAACCCAACCTTGAGAGCAAAGGGTGACGCCTTGTGATATGCAACTCTTTCTTTTTTAATCCAAAAGCTCTTGTTTCTAAAAATACCTAGTATTGGAAGGAGAACAATTTGCTTGCTATGAGGGGAAGGAGGCCAGCTGCTTAACAGGACATGGCAATTCTAAACAGTCCTAATCAGGAGGGGAAGCAGAATATGCTACTCAGCTGAAGTTCAAGGGCAATTTAGAGAAGCAGAAAATAATATCTATTACTCTAAACAGAACATGGCTAAATGATAAGGGATTATAGGTTTGGGGGTGTATGGGAGGGGGAATGCCCAATAGAGTTACTGCAACCTGGCTGTATCTTGTTGAAAGTTCATAGCTTTTGTTCTGGATCCTTTTGTGTCATTTAATATTTTAAATGGTTCATGTGAGATTTGAGGTTTTCAGCTGCACTGGGTAGTATCCGTTGGGATGCTGGGCTTGCTTGGACCAGTGAAATAACCAAATCACTTCCCGCAGAGGTTTCTGCAACCTATTACAGGCCTGTGTAATTAGTGATATTGGATGTCTTCACATCTCTGGGTATTAGGATTGCAGTCCTATTATATACCATAATTAAGAGGAAACAGCAATGTTTTAATATATTACTCCCTTCCCTTCCAAAAAGTTTTGCTTTTTTGCCTCCTTGCCCTACCCCAATTACACACACACATATAGCGTTACCCCAAATCTCTGCCCTTATTTTCTTAACAGGATACAGCTTTGGGAAGTGGTTGAACATGCAGAAACCAAAATTAAATTGGTACAAATTCCTGCAAGTGAGACACAGGCACCTGCAAAACATATGCACTGTGATCTAAGAAACCCCTGGCAATAAAGGCAGTGCATATGTCTCAAACATGGTATCACTTCTGGTTTCTTTTGATACCTTGTATTATCTTAATGCTTTTTTATTTTAATGCCTTAGTGGAGTGGAACGAACTGAGAGTAACATCACAAGAGGAGTCTAAAACTGTGTTTAAGAGCCTTTTCAATTCCTAGTTATACAGAATGTGTTTCTGCTGTGATGCTGCTATTTTTATATTGTGATATTTAGGCTGGTTTCATAAGTATGCATTTTTATATGCATTTACTGAACACAGTGCACAGATCATACTTGAATGCATGCATATTTTTGCATGGACTTCATATTTATTGAGATGTGTCAACATTTGCTGAGGTACTTGTGATATTACATTCTGCATCCAGACAGTCCTGCAGGCCTTTCTAAGGGCAAAAAGGGGAGAAAAAGGCATTATTATGTGGTCCTTATAGAGAAATTATTGGTTAGAGGGATCATCTTTTCTTCAGCTGAAATTTCTTGAGATATACAAGAACTAAGTAAAGTTGGTCAAATGTTCTTTTAAATTAAAAGAAAGAACGGTTTTCTAAAGGTCTGGTTAGAAAAAAAGAATTGTTTTTGGTGGAAAAGTGGTGACTGTTAAAAATTCAACAAACTGAGAGCTTTTTTCTCCCCCAAAACTAGGAATATTACTGTGTTGTCTTATGAGGTACCTGAACTTCTGTTGTCCTCCTCTGTAAGTCGGTGCCTTCTCTCTTGTCTGCAGCTTTTGATGTACAGTGATATGAGAGTCTCCAGGTGGAAGGTGCTGCCAGCTCCATTAAGAGGCAAGGCCACAGAACAGAGACTTCTCAGGGACTCCAGTACATGAGTGATGAAGGGAAAAAACAGTATTTGAATTGATCACTGAGGCTGTGTTTCCACACCACCTTTTTAAAGTGCAAGTGTTAATTTTCAGCCTACCACTGAGAACATTTTCTGAAAGATGAAAACTGAATGTCCAAATGCCCAGTGGAACACTCATTTATGTTCCTACCAGGGCTGTGGTGAAACCTTTGGACTTTATTGAGAGCAGGTTTGGTAGAGACTGATTTAGTTTACTTAGTGGGAACTATATCAGGCCCTTAACTGAAAGATTTGAGCCTTTTCAGTGCTAAGAAGACAAGTAAAGGGCTTGCAATTATGTCACGAATGCATCCAGCACAAAGGCGAGCTTTGCCTTTACTTCAAAGCTGCAAGTGAAACGATCTAATTCCAGGCCCGAAAAGTTTAAAAATTATCCTTCCTCCTTTGCCATTTTATGGAGTGCTGATAATACGGTGGAATGGGCACGGGGAGGCTTCCCTGTGCCAACTTGAACACAAAGGTTTTGGCTGCCTTTCAGGCTGAAAATAGTAGGCGCTTACATTTTTAATCACAGAATGAGCAAGAGCTCACGTACACACATATACACATGCACCTAACACAGAGACACTCCGACGTGTGAATGCGGGTCTGGAGGTTTGTTGTTGACAGGAGGAACACATTCAACAGTGGCTGTCTGATTAAACAAAAGTAGGCTACAGCATGGCAAACAAATTGTGCTCTGAGTTTCTGATCTATCAGCAGCCTTGCCAAAATGCCAGCTAGCTGAAAAGGAGATTTCATTGTTTCTAATGAAACATGCTGTGCTTGCTTGTCTAGAGCATGCTTTAGGAAGCAAATGCAACTGGACTCCTTTCATTTGCACTCTTCCCTCTGCACTGCCGCTGCCACCACCTTCACACACATGAAACAACTGCATTAGATGCTTTCCCAGCAGCTTTATGTATAGCTTAATCTTTAAGAGTGGGCAAGTAACTGTAGGATAGAAATCCTGCAGATAAGATGTGCTGATTTCTGTGCAATTTGTGGTTACAGAAATGCTAATTTCGTTGGAAGGGAGAAATCTAAAAAGAAGCATTGTGTATTCCTAAGTAGCCACCATTATAATCTTAAAAAAAATTCCTTGCACACATAGACATAGATTTATGTGTATGGGCTTAATGTCTTAAGACTTCTGAGTAGTATAGGATGAGTACAGCAGATTATTGTTGGGTTTTTTGTTGCCTAAATGCAACTGAGATGGTGGAGCTTTATGGTAACGTAATGTTCAGCTCCCTGCAAAGAGACCTGTTGTAGCCCAAGACTCTCATGCTTAATACAGTAGATGAGAAACTTGTTAATTTAAGTAATTCATATTTAACTGTGGAGTATATCAGATATCATAGAAAAGGCGTGATCAGTCTCACTGTGGCCTCCAGGCTCAGACAACTCATTTCTAAACCCTGGAGATTCTAGATGGGGAAGTAGATAAGGAGCAAGCATGCATGAACGATAGATGATACCAGAAGATCTTGCAAGCAGAGTCTGTCCCTGCATGCGCTGAACAATTGACATTTGGTGGGGATGATCAACAGTGACCAGAGAAGGACAGCAAGAACTTTCAGTTTCAGAAACCGTGATCTGTGTGGAAAGACTGGAAGAACTGAGGCTGTCTAATCTAGAGAAATTACCTACCTTTGGGTAGGTTTAACATGGTTCAAGTGCAGAGGGGAAGAACCAGCACATGCCTGTGTCTGCTGCAGCAGTGTGACTAAAGCGCAGCAAGGGGTTCTGTGCGATCCTTTTCATTGGAGGTTTTACATACAGCTTTAGAGTCCTATAGAGACGTGGACCGATCATGCTGGAGCAGAGCAAGGGGTATGGACTAAGTGTCCTCTTAAGAAGGTCCTGGTTGGGTATGGGGCTGTGATTTATACCTGATGTTCATGTGATTGCCACATCTGTTGCTACCACAGCAAAAGGATCGCAGTCAATTTGCTTTCCCAGTAGTACCATAGATGTGTTTCCAAGTCAGAGAGTGTCTTTAACACTTTCCTTCAGAAGAATAACAAATGCTGCTCAAAGTGACAGCTTGTGGCAGATGGTTGGTTTCTAGAGGTGACTACAGCAAAGATCAATCTCTGTCTTTACTGGAGGGGCTTTAAGAATGGCAAATAAGTCAATTGCTAGTAAATGTTAGTGATCTGGAAAATGTACATATTCAGGGGTCACCTCTTAGAATTGTCTTCCTCTAGCAGGTAGGCATCTTTTTAAGAAATGTTCTGATACCTAACTAAATTGACTGTGACAGCAAAATACAGCACTTTCTAGCTATTCACTTTCGTGGCTGATTCTGGCTTCAGCTGATGCTGTTGGAGACACTTCCTGTGGTTTGTTATATGACCAGGTAAACTTATCAGAATATTTTAAAGCAATGTGCTATCTTGTCAAATGCAGCATGTTCTTCAGAATTGTATTAGTTTTAATAAGGTTGGAGGGATGAAAATTCTGACTTGTTTTCTAGTGTTTTACAGTTGAGTAATGAAGTCACTGGCCTGAGATGTGAGAGACCTTTTATGGGGAATGAGCTGCTGAGAGACATGAACTTGGCTCAGCAACCTTACAGGACAGTCCCCTAAGCAAATATTTTCCTCTGGGGTTTTCCTCTGGGTGAAAAAGACATCAGAATACTTTCTGGTTCTGCAAAAGAATGTCAAGTCTTATTTTTTTACCACTGAGGGGAAAAAAAAAAATCTTGAAAACTACCACAGAAGAGAGGGACATTTTCTGCATAGCAATTTGTGAAATTCCTGAGGTGTTTGCTGCTTTCTTGTGATGCTGCATTGCATTGCTCCCTATGCTTTTAGTGTGTTTCTTTGTCTTTCCCTTTACCCAGGTCTGGATGGAGATAGTGTTTTAACCTTCAGGGTTGTGCAAGGCAGATAAAGTTACTGTTACTCTTTTCACAGTTTGCAAGTCAGATAGAATCTTCTGGCTGATAACTAATGCAAATTAGCACTTCACTGTGAAAAGAAGCTGATCATCCCATTTATTCCTGTAGTAATTCATATTAGACTGTTGGGCCATCTTAAATCAAGATCTCAACCCTCTTCTACACTCTCCCATTTCTACCCTCTAGCCCCTGCTTTTCTATTCCTGTTCTTGGATTATAAACTCTTTAGGGTTGTCTTGTTTATGAAGTAGGTGTGGTGGTCTGCTGCTTTTCAGTGTGATTATATCAGCTTCCACACTGCAACTTGGCTTAGAGCTTGTGGGGATGGGAAAAGATAGGGCTCCTTGTTCACCCTCACCTCCCATCCTGTGTGTGACTGTCAGAGTACATGTCTCTAATGCTCCTGTGGTTGGACTGAATTGTAGTCTGGGCTACATACTCAATGACATACTATTATTAACACATTATAGATTCTTGCTAAATTAGGATATATATATTAATAATATTTCTTCTTCTGTCTTTATCTAAGAGATACTTGGTGCCTGTATGGTTGGGATGTCACTGTGGCATCTGCCACAGCTCAACAGTATACCTGAAACTGGACGTGAGAAGAAGTAATAATCATGCCACATTTGGGCGTGAAGGGCTTTCTAAACTCTCTTCTAAGTGAAAGTTTAGAACCTTACCCTTCTGCCTACATCAAGCAGAAACATATCTGCTTCTTACCTTTATTCCCTGCTGACTTTGTTTCTAAGCTGTGGCTGTTTTGGAGAAGAGAAACCTCTTTGAAATGTAGAATGCCTAGACATTAATTTATTTTTTTTTAAAACTACTCAGCTGTGTTGTAACTTGGGATCCTGAATAATGTCCCTTCAGTTACGGGTCTAGAGAGTTGGTGTTCCACACTGTGTTGTAGTGTACTGTCACAGGAAGGGTTTTTTTATTTATTGAATTTCTTACTGAATAAACATTAAAATCCAACAAAGGAAGTATTACTGTAGAGATAGGCAAGTGATGCTCACAATAAATGCATTCTCTGCAGGTCACCATTCAGGTCACCATTTTAATGTTAGCTTTTTCCTGACTTTAGGAATAAGAGAAATAAATTAAAAAAAAAAAATTTAAAAGCATCTTGAAATAATCTTTTATCATGTAGGACTAGTCTATACACAAGCTGATACCAAAAGATGTAAAAGTATTTTGGTGTTAAGTCTGCTTATAGATTGGTCTTTCCTCTTAGCTTTTAAGTCTCTTGCCTGTACAAAGAAAATCACTGCTGATGGCCAGTGAGCAATGTATGCAGTTGAGCTGATAATGAACATAACTTGTCTGCAAGTGTCAATGAGGATAAACCATCTTCTACTCCTTACAGGAGTTGTAGCTGAAACACAGTTAAAACCAGAGATTTCTTAGTGCAGACTTTACAAGCTGTGTTTTCTAACTGCAGACTTTTGAGGATGGTGTGCTTTTCCCCTGAGTGCTTGCCTTCTACTTCCTCTCATGCTATTCAGGAAGTGTAATGGTCTCCAAAGCCCTTGGGTCTTTCCAGTCCTGCAAACACCACTGTGCTGGCTGGGGCAGGAGGTGATGCTCCTGGCTCCACAGGCAGACATCCCACAGCTGATAAGGACCATGTCCCCTTGAGATTGCACGTGCATTTCTTGGGTGATCTATTTTCTAAGGTTACTCTGGCAGCCCAGGTATGAGTGAACAAAAAAAATATGGTTCATTCTTGTTATACGTGTTTGGTTGCCTTGGTAACCAGAGAATAATTCATCTGAAATGGAACTGGATAGGATAATTGATATATTTTGAGAAATGCCTACAGGCAATAATAGGGATTTGTCTGTCACCTACTGTTCCAGGCTTCAGAAAAAATAAGGTTAGGCTCTGAAACAGGAACAAGTGTGTCTTCTACAAGTCTGGATGTAAAGGTAAGGCTGTCTTTCCCTGTGCCTTTGAGGGATCCTAGATGGAGTTCTCTGCAACTTCAACACAGATCAAATGGCTTCTATGATTTCTTTTGAATATTTATTTTAGGCAATCCAAAGAGTTTAGAAAACCTCTGAAGTAATGAGTTCCCACTGTTGTTTTGTTTCTTTGTTCTATGAATGAAATGCCTTGCAGTGATCTTGGATGCTCCTGTACAGGAAATTCGCATTGACACTGATGACCCATTATTATAGATACTAATGACTGACTCTCAGGCATTAGGGCCCCTGGTTGATAAGCTGGCTCACTGTACTCCAGTCTCCATGGAGAGTTTATGAATCTTGATCATCCAGTACCTGACATTTACTTAAACCACCTCATGTTTTCAACATCTCATAAGCTTTCCTCTAATCCCTGTGCAGGACACAGTGTAAGACCTACTTCCCAGTGAATGAGAGGTTAAAATCTGATCTGCTTTCATCTCCTTCTGCGCAGAGGCTGACAGGAAGGGGTGTAAGAATGGCATGGGAAAACAGATGGGGAGTGCCTGTGGGAAGACTGAACAGATGACCCTGGGGTCCTGAGACTCGATGGGTACATACTGGAGTACAGCTCTGTCTGACTTCATAGCTAGCTAATTTTCTTCTTGTAACACTAACCTCTTGAGAGCAATATTTTTTCCTACTAAGCTGTTCTCCCAGTGGACTTTGTTCCCTCACCTGACTCAAAGTCTGCCCCTCCATGACTGGTGTGAGACCTCTTGCTGGACAGCGTAGGAATGTCTTATGGCTTCTCCCAATTGATTCTTCTCCTCCCAAACAAGAAATAAAGCTGGCATCTAACTTAAATGAGGAATGTTCAGCCAGGTTTTAAGTCTATTTATGTGAATTCATCAGAAGCTTGACAGTTCAATAACATTTCTGGGGTATAATATCAATTATCTCTGACATTTTATTAATTTCACCTTTTTCATTCTTGATATGAAATCTGATACTAAGAGAATTCTCCATTCATTTTAAACTAGCTCTGAATCAGGTAGAGCTCAGAAAGATATCTGTGTTCCTGGAGAGGGAAGCTGTAACTTCTCAGTGTTTCCCAGGAATATAAATTCCAGTGGTGATAGATCACAAGGTCAATATGATTAGAAAAAGAAAATATTTACTTTATTATAGCAAGGCACCAAATGGTGTCTGCTTTCACCTTGAGGACCCTAGAAGGAAAATGTTTCCAGAAAAAGAAAAGTTAGAGCCCTAATGAAAGTAGAAATATTTTTCATTCCCTCAAGACACTGTTTATTGTGTTAGTATACAATCCATCAACAGCAGTAAATAGACTCAATAAATAAGGTAGTCGTCTAACACACTTGGAAATTTTGTGCTAAGGGAAATATGATTCTCTTTCTAGTGCAAGACAGGATCTTTCTTTAGTCACTAGAGGAGGACAGACTGAATGGGTAATGTCTGTTCTTGAATCCTTGTAACAAAATTTGTAACTGGTCAGCCATTGAAAATCCTTCTAAATTTATTTATGCAGGGCTACAAACTACATGAGCCTGAAAACTCATGACTTGCAGAATTCACAAGTAACTTTTCAAGCCATGCCAATAAGTTATATTCATTCCTTTATCAGGGAAAATGTTCAGTTTACTCTGAACAATTATAGGCTTATCAGTAAACAATAGTAATAAAAATCTCAGTTGAGGAATTCTAATACCAGAAAAATCTCCCAAACTAGTACTGAGGTAATAAAAACGCATAAATAATCTAACCAGTCTGAAAACAAACAAAAAAATCTGCACAATAAGCCTAATTTGCTTATTTTTGTTCACATTTTCCCTTCCCTATCAGTCAGACAGCTTTCAATAAAGCGAAGAATAAGATAGAAACGGAAGAAGAACTAATAATAATAAAAAATCAGGGCTTGATCTTGGCACTATTAAAATAATCAAAGATAAGGTAACTCAATGATTGTGTATACATATTTTTCTAGGAAAAGATATCTGGAGCTTTTCAACCTTGCTGACACAAGTAACAAGATCTGGTGGCTGGAAGTTGATGTTAAACAGGTTCAGCCTTTAAATTAGATGTACTTCTTTAGCTGGGAAGGTAACTAAATAGTTGAACTGCTGTCCAAAGGACATCTGAAGTCACCAGACTTTACTATTTTTAAAACAGGCTACACAGGCTTTCATTCAGGTTCTGGCAGACATCCTACAGCCCCTCCGCATGGATGCGAGCTCAATACCCGCATAGGCGAAGTTGTCCACTCTGGACTGAGAGTCTTTGAACTTGTGTTTCTGGTGCTCTGAGAAAAAGGCAAGGGGGAAGAACTGTCTGCACTTCTCTCAACATCCTTCAACCTTTACAGTACAACTATTATCAAATCTCATACTGACTTTCACACATCACCTGCCTAGGTCCAAGGAAAGGAGATTGGCTTGCTCTTGCTCGTCCTTCTCATGTGCAGTTGGCTTGGATGTATTCTGGATTGCAGTTTCTTTCTTCGTTTGAATTACTAGAGATTGCCTGGCCTGTGGCAAGCAGTAATGCAGTAGAAGGTGGCAGTGGGGCCTTGTGGCTACCTGCCTTGTCTTGTTCACACTTTCAGGGTCATGATGAATGTCAGACCTAGGGAATTTTTTCACAAGTTGGCTTATCTGTGGCTTTGGATTTTTTCCCTATTCTGCTACATGTTGGATGATTTACCTCTTGGACAATTGACTACATGTTACCTAAGCAATTCCTTGCATTTTCTTGAGCCAGGTTTGTTTTTTCCCTTTACCTGTAGCATGCAAGAACTAAGCTAGAGAGGAGTAAAATGATTAGGTTTCATTAAGGCTTTGGGGTTTAGTACAGGGTATGTGCATGAAATGTTAAGCTGTGTGGGGGACAAAAGGCCACATTAGACAGTCTAATTAGACTTCAGCAAGCTGTAAATGCTCTGTACAATATGCTTGTCCAAGCTGGGGTGCCAGGCGGGCAGACAGCCAGGCACTGCAGTCCATACAGCTCTTCTCTCTGACAGAGAAATCACTTCTACAAATGCGGTTTGCTCTGCTTTGAGCTGCTGTAACTGCTACAGATAAGTCACTCATGGGGATGTGACCTTCATTTATTCCTGTTGATTTTTCCCTTGAGTTAAAATAAATAAAAGTGGATGGCTCTTACTGCTGTTGAATGGCTCCCTCCTAGAGAAAGCTGAGAGACTTGGGAAGAGCAATTTTTCTAACAACCCTAGATGTTTTTGCAGAAGATTAAGTGATCTGGGAAGAGGAAAAGTGCGTACTGGAACTACTGACTGCGGCCACAAAAGGGGACAGAAAAAGGAGGAAAGCTTGCCATTACTCTTTCAGGCCCCAAATTTTTTGCTGAAACCATCTCTTGTGGTGATCATCAATCACTGCTAACAGCCATTGTGTGGCAGGGTGGAAAGGACTTGTTCTTAGCCTTGTATACAAAGGATGGTGGAGACCTATGACAAAGGCAATGATCAAGGGTAGTGGAAAGCAACTCTATGTTTTCAAAGATCTTGTGCCTATATGAGTTTGTGACTTCCTGCACAACAGTACATGAGAAAAAGTGATTCACTTCAGCTTTATAAAAACATGCTCTTAACACAGGGGAACTTGGTTCTTCTGGGTGTGGTACACCATTATCCTAGCCTGTGTCTAGTTTTGTAGACATAGAGTTTAATTTTATATAAGGGCCAGTTTTAACTGTTGAAGTAATTTCATATCACTGTAGGCATATGCAGCATCATAATCTACAGTATCTGAGCTTGTCTGGGCTCCCCTCATAATCAGTGGGGAGGAATGAGGTGCAATTAATTTGTTCTACTTGAAATCTACTTTAGGATTTTTTGTACACTGGAAATATACGTGTTTTCCATTAGCCATTAGAAGAATTTACTTAAACTCAGATGTGGGTCTCTATACTGTAAAGAGCTGCATTTGATCAAGTGAAACCCCTCTTTGGTGATACAGGTACAGTCTGGAGTGCAATGCAGAAACAATAAGAAGGGTGATATTTCCACCATCTATGCCCATAGTTTTGATATGGCAATGGGAACAGCTGCTGTATGTCTCTTGCCTTGATAAAAGTTGCATACCTTCCTCTTAAGCATCATGGTGGACCTAGATGAATCTGGGACACAAAATAGCATTGTGCAGCACCCTGAGGGGGAGCAGGCAATCCTCAGAACCTGGCTGGTTCACATGTTTCAGATAACACTCCTTGTTTGGCTTTAGGGTTTCCCCTAAATTCAGATAAAAGTGACACTTGGGTGATCTTCCTTCCTCAGAGTGAAGTGCATTTCATCTGTTGCAATCAGACCATAATCTGATGTGACAGATGACTCTGCAACCGTCTTGTTCTCACTTGCAGTCAGAACTGCTCCTCACACTTACTTACTGTGCTTTTGATCATGTTTATTTTTCCTTCAGTTTAAGTGGATAAACATCCCAAAATAGTGGGAAAACAACATACTAACATATTTTGATCTTTGTTAGCCCTTATTCTGAGGAGTGCGCACCTCTTGTCATTGCTTGCCATCCTGTGGAAATGGTGACTGCAACTCCAATTGAGAAATAAGAAAGTGAGGCTACACCACGAACACTTCAGCCATGATCCTTTTACTTGTACTGTGGTCAAAGGGGAAAATATTGTCTAAGGCTGTATTGATGGTAATTAAGAAAACTACTATGGTGTATTCCAGCATAAATTCATATTGAGACTGCAATTAAAGGAACAAGGTGAATTAACTTGGAATGAGATACTAAAACTTGATCTAAGAGTTGTTTCTGAGAAAAGAATGCTGGGGAATGGCAGATAGAGAACCAGGCAATTGGCAAGTTACCTCCAACTATCTTTCAACCCAACAGTATGGTCAGCAAAAAAAAGAGCCTTGCCTCACAGATTCCTTTTCTTCTGCATGTTGAATTACCTATTCTACTCCCACTCACTCTAAAATTTGTCTCACTTTCTTGGATATTTTGTAGCACCAATTCTGTGAGGGAAACCTTACCTCTGTGTTCATGTGCATTCTGACAAGAACGTTACGAGTGCCTCTGTGTAAGCCTTCTCGTCTCTGCAAGGAGGTAACAATGGTCCACTTGTCCAATGCAATTACTGAAGTTCACTTCAATTATATGTGCTCACCTCCCTGATCTGCCTTCTGCATTAGAAGCAGTAATGGAAACGCCCACAGGCTACTACACACCTGGGTAATTCATACCCAAGTTCTTGGCTACTCTTCTCCAAATGGCAGAGGATTCTGACTCAAGGGAAATATTGGGTGTAAGTCTAGAAGTTGGATGTCTTCACCTTAGAATAAGGTAAACCTGTCACAGAGCTGTCATCTATTCAGGGTTTTCAAACAGACATTACAGCTGCCCAGCCTGAGATGGATCAGATCATTTCAAGAAGGATTATAAGAGCAGGCCTGAGGGAAGTCAGGTAATAGGTCTCCTTGCACTCCTTAACAGAGCAACAGAGTCCTTATAAGGAGAAATGAGTATTCTGTACCTCAGACCTAAGACAGAAAAGGTTACTGGCCTCACAAGTAGCTTGTTAGCAGTTGCAACTCTTTAGCTCCTGTTAAGATCTCTATTATTTTATCTGATCTATTGCAATCTATTTTTTGCTGCAGTAAATAAGCATCTTAGACTTAAGTTTTCCTGCAGAAAAAAATGTACTTTTTTTCTTTTTTTGACATTGATATGATAATCTCAACATAAACTCTCACAGGACACAAACCTCAGTCTTTTCCTTGTTCTATCTGGCCACGGGCAATCCCTACTGAAATTTACTTTGACCACTTGCATAGGAATGAAAACAGAAGCATCTTGTCATGTAGAAGTCTTATCCTGAGAAACCACATCATGCTTGCCTGTTGCTCTAAAGCTGAAGAGTACTGTTCTTCCTTCCTCTCTTGGAAATTTCAGAAGAGTTCGCAACACCCAAACATCTGTCCAGCTGCCACAGGGCAGAATGATTTCAACTGAAACTTGGTGCCCTGCTATTTAGCTTATCTCAGAAAATGTTTGGCATTGTCACAAGGTATGTTATGGTCTCCTTAAGTGCATGTGTTTGACAAATATTAATTTGTGAATGGACAGTTTTACCATTACTTTCAATTTATTCTTCCTCTAAAGGGGCACATTATTGATAATACTGGGATGTATTGCATGGTCAGTTATAACAACATACCTGTTATTTTCTCATTACCTTCTCCTTCCAATACATTTGAACTGATTGCCAATTTCCATAAGAGCCTTTTAAACAGTATGGAGTTTCTTGGGAAGTTGGTAGGGCTGAAGCTTACAGAAACTTACAGATTCTTTAAAGATGAATGGCAAAACAGTTATTTTGAAATCTGGTGTGCTATCTGCCTTGATTTCCTCTCACAGTGGAAAAAGCCCCTGACCCTCTGTGGGGTTCCTCTTCAAAGAAAGTGGAACATGAACCTCACACAAAATTGTAGCCTTCATTGAATTATTAAAATAGTCTGCTGCTCTCTGGCTACAGGGTCAGAAATCTTCATTCCTACTCCATATTTTATTTTTCCAGGCTTTCTGTCCCTTACTACAAAATCTGTAGCTGACAAAATTCAATACAGCCTCTGAAAGGCCTCACTGAGTACTGTTATAGTTGTATTGTGTTCTTTGATTGCTTTGGAGGTGCTGTAAAAGGAGGACAGGGATAATATTTGAAAAATTACTAAAACAAAGTTAAAGGTGGCAATTTGAGAGGAGAGAGTCCTTGACTCTTTTCCAAACTGCTTTTAGTGTTTCCATCTTCCCTCTATAGTTTCCCACTCTGCAGCAGATGTACTTTTCTTTAGGATCAAGACAATGATTGCTATTTTATTTCATGGTAAATATTTTTTGTGCATTAGAGGTAGAAGGAATTTACTTGCACTACTTTGCAACACTGCAGAGCAAGAACTGAAGAAAACATCCTGCCCATGGGCTACCTACTTCTGAAAGTCCAGCTCTGTTTAAAAAGAATTTACAGTTTGATAAAATTAGACAAATACTAACCTTATATTTAGGAATGTAGCTCTGGATGGGAACTCCTGGGTCACTGGGAGTGCTACAGCCAGACAGCCTGATCACGTAAATTCTTCCAACAGCTGATCAAGCTCTGTTTGAATCCAGCTTTTTTTTGTAATTTGTATTCCTACTATAAGGCTATGCTAGGGCCTTACTGCTTCCAAGGCTAAAGGAATGATCCTCCATCCTAGCTGCCCTTTCTTATGTGTTTGTTCTGGTTTTGTGTGGCAAGGTTTTGGTAGCAGAGGAGCCTCAGGGATGGCTTCTGTAAGAAGCTGCTAGAAGCCTCCCCTGTGTCCAGAAAAGCCAGCGCCAGCCGGCTCCAAGTTGGACCCGGCACTGGCCAAGGCTGAGCCCATCAGCAATGGTGGTGGCACCTCTGGGATAACATAGTTGAGAAGGGGGAAAAAAACTGTGCAACTGCAGCCAGAGAGAGGAGCGAGAATATGTGAGAGGAACAACTCTGCAGACACCAAGGTCAGTGAAGGAGGGGGGCGATGGGATGCTCCAGGAACCAGAGCAGAGATTTCCCTGCAGCCTGTGGTGAAGACCATGGTGAAGCAGGCTCTCCCCCTGCAGCTCATGGAGGTCCACAGTGGAGCTCATATTCACCTGCACCCAGTGGAGATCACCACGCCAGAGCAGGTGGATGCCCAAAGGAGGCTGTGATGCTGTGGGAAGCCCACGCTGGAGCAGGCTCTTGGCAGGACCTGTGGCCCCATGGAGAGAGGAGCCCACACTGGAGCAGGTTTGCTGGCAGGACTTGTGACCCCAATGGGGGACCCACACTGGAGCAGCCTGTTCCTGAAGGGCTGCACCCTGTGGAAGGGACTCACGCTGGAGCAGTTTGTGAAGAACTGCAGCCCATGGGAAGGACCCATGTTGGAGAAGTTTATGGAGGACTGTCTCCTATGGGAGGGACCCCACGCTGGAGCAGGGGAAGAGCATGAGCAGTCCTCCCCCTGAGGAGGAAGGAGCAGCAGAGACAGCATGTCATGAGCTGACCAAAACCTCCATTCCCTGTCCCCCTGTGCCACTGGAGGGGAGGAGGTAGAGAAAACTGGGAGTGAAATTGAGCTGGGGAAGAAGGGAGGGGTGGGGGGGAAGGTGTTTTATTTTTTTTATTTCTCATTAGCCTACTCTGATTTGATTGGTAATAAAGGAAACTAATTTCCCCAAGTTGAGCCTGTTTTGCCTGTGACAGTAGTTGGTGGGTGACCTCTCCCTGTCCTTGTCTTGACCCACGAACCTTTTGTTGTATTTTCTCTCCCTTGTCCAGCTGAGGACAGAAGTGACAGAGCAGCTTTGGTGGGCACATGGTGTCCAGCTAGGGTCAACCCACCAGTGTTCTTTTGAAATTTATGGCTAGATATGCAACTTGTTGTTGTGTTAGTATTTTCTTTCTTGATGGTTCCTTTTCCTTTATATTTTCTTTTTCCCAACTGCTCACTGACTATGTTTTTATAGACAGCATACCTCTCAGTCATTAAGCTGTTAGGCAAAAAATGTCATACGTCTTAGGCATTATGTACGCTGCTTCATGAGATATCTGCTGTGTGTTTCCCTCCCCTGTTCAAACTGGGGAACCCATTGCTGTATGTCATGGCTTCCTTCTATCCCAGACATCTAAGTTGCCTTCTCATGGAAACTAGGACATAAAGGAAAAAGCGGGAAGCAAGGTTTAACATGGCCTTGTCCTGATGTGGAACTGAGGCAGGGCCAGAAACAGCCCACAAGCTAAAGATACGAAGCAGGCGTTAAGATCCTGCAGTACAGATATAACTTATGTTTGTTTCAACAGATTGAATGGTAAGGGGATAGGGAGACTGATAAATAGCACCTGCTCTATCTGGAGTTCATGTTCTTCAGACATGGAGAACGGATCAGCTAGATCTTACCAGTTCTTTGTAAGTAATTTTGATAGTTTTTTGCACCTCCTTGAAATATATTGCCCGATTAAAATCCTGGTGTACCATCTGACTCTTGAACATGTGAATTATATTGGTAGTTAATCATCATCCAGGAGCCTCCATTCCTCTCAGGTTTTCTCCGTCTGGTTATTCCCAATACATATATTTATAGCAAGAACCCTTGACCTGCATGCATGACCTTGTGCTTAGTACAAATTACTTTGACTTTCATCCTCCAGTTTTCAAGGTCATTCAACTCTTTTTCAATAACAATATCATCTTCCTCTGTGTTGATGTCTTTCTGAGAAAACAGCAAATTTTAATGGAGCAATTGCATTTTTGCACCAGATTCATTAAAGAAAATACGAATAAAACTTATTCTAAGACATAGTTCTGAGAAACAGCCCATTAATTATCCTTTATCTCTAGGCTTCTAATTTCCCTAGAATATCCCCCTTAGCCAGTTCTTCTCCTAATTTATAATCTAATATTATATTAATATCTAGTTTCTGACTTAACGATTCCTCTCTTACGCCACATCATACTAAGTATTGTACCAGTGTCCCGTAGATTTAATCAGCTGCCTCTCCTCAGCCTTAATAATTACCTACTTGTTTAGTCTTGCATGTTCTACTTTTAGTACACCTGTGCAGCATTTCTTTCCACTTCCTTCCATGTCTTTATGCTTTCCATCAAAGTTTGTTCTAAAATGTTGTGTACAATTGTGGTCAGACTAATGATCCTCTGTTTAACTACATAAAGTTTCTTCCTCCTTTGCTCTCCTCTGGCTTTATGATCTCTTTAGAAGATTTGATAATGAATTCTATGGAGTGGACCTGCAACTTCAGAAGCCACTTCCTGGGGCTTGGAGGTAACACAGCCTCCTGCAAGTTGGAATGCACAGAGGTCTTCAGCCACTTTTTGCTCTAACACAGTACTTTTGGTTTCTATATTTGTTCTTTTTTAGCTACCCTTCCTTTACATCCCCACTCGGTACTTCCATCATACTTGATATAAATGACATAAAAGTACCTGGGTTTTGGTCTAAACTGTGGATATCTTTAAACTCTTTCCTACGCCACCACAATTTCAATGCCTGCTCATACTTTCTTTCTACTTATGCCTGAGCATTACACTGCTACCTTTTAGAATGTCCATGCATAGTCTAATTTTGTTTGACTTCTAACAAAATTGCAAACAAAATTATTCCTGTAAGGTTTTGACTTCTGTAACTTTCAGATTTTACCTTTTAAAATGCCTGGCAAAAGAAAGACCATGGCATCAAAGCAGTTGTTGTTTGTTTCTGGTTAAAAAGATACCATGTCAGATTACTGAGTTTTATCTGCTTGGATGTTGTGTTGGAAGTGGTAACCAGTTGAGGGTTTATCTTCCCTTCCCTGAGTTTTTCAAGGATTCTTTGCATGGCTTATGGATATTTTGAGAGTGTTCCCCAGCTTGTTGTTGAAGTGATAGAGAGGCGGAGAGCATAACAAACAGGATTTTTTTTGTCTAGTGTCAAATGTAGTCCCAATTCCTCAAACTCTTAGACAATAAGAAAAAAAAAAAGAGGTTTTCTTCTTAAGCAACTTGACTTCCTTGGTAGATTTGTTGCTATTTACATTCTGGTTCACCATCCATTCACATAACTTCCAAGGTAGCTGAATCCTGAATTGTAGCATAATACCAGATAAGAAAAGGAGAATAATAAAAGGCATGGTTTTTTCATAAATCTCAGCTAAAGCAAGCTTGATGGACTAGTCATTGTGGGGATGGAGAAAGACAGGACAGTCCTAGGGCTACCTGATCAGGTTGGGGTAAAAAAGATTTTAATTGGCCTTGATCCATTTTGCTCCAGTTTGGGACTTTGAAGAATTCATGAAATGGTGGAATTTTCCCAGGATGATAAGAAAATCTCCTGCTCATTTTCAGTTAGCTTATTTGTACCCCTATCCAAACGTCATAATTAATAGTGAGTTAATTTTGAGGCTATGGTCCTTGTTTATTATATCTATTGCCTAAGAGGACATGTGAAGACACCAGAGGAAAAAGAAGCAATCCCTGCCCAAAGAGCTCAGGAACCATTTGGGGAAGGTTTCTTGTGTAATGTGCTGAAACTCAGTTTTGATATATATGTTGGTGTGGTGCACAGATTTTCACAAATGCCTTCTTTCTGCAAAGGGGCAGATTTTACCTTTCATAAAAAACCACTGAGTCCAATACCCAGTGAAATTCATGTCAAAGTTTTTTGAGCTGAGTAGGCCTGAAACGATATCAAAAACATCAGGGTGCTGTGGGGCAAGGAGTGGAGGGCGGTGGCAAAGCAGGGACCAGTAGCCAGGGCCTGTCCCACTGCCCCAGCTGGGAGTGGGGGCAGCCCCAGTCCCAGGCACTGGGCACATCCCTGGGGGTGGGCTAAGGCTGGGCAGGACCCATGGCTGGGCAGGGCTGTGGGGAGCTGGAGACCAGCCTTGCTGCAGTGTTGCTGGGCAGGGGCTGATGGCCCCGGGGTGGCTGACATGGGGTCCTGGGCTGTGGGCAGGGTCGGGGGAGTCCCGGGGCACTGGGCAGGGACAGTCAGGCTGCTTAGTGCCCTCAGCACTGTGAGGGGCATTGAGCCTGATTGTGTGATCTTCCTAGGCATGCTCATTTGAACACAGCATTCAGAGAGATACTTTATATTTGAAATATAAAGTAAAATTGGGCCAATTCAGCCTTATAAATGCGATTTCTGTAGTTCAGCCATCAGAATTTGATGTATTTTCCTGAGCTCAGAGTGATACAGCAATAAGACTCTTCTAGGTTCAGAAACTCACATGAAAAGACTGATCTGTGGTAAAAGCTATTAATAATTTAAATGAAATATAATCAGGATTTGGACATGATGTCATGGAAATATCAGTGAGACAGAAGCTCCAATTACAGAAGCCTGTATTTAATGTTGTAAGGGACTTAGAAGTATGCTATTCTAAAGCTGAATGTAAGAGCCATAAAGTTCAAACAAAATTATTTCCCTAGCTTATGCAGATCCCAAATTTCATGAAATTCAGGCCTATGTTATTACAGTTTTTGATCTTTCAAGAAAAAAGTGAAGACAATGAGAATTCTTTTGCTTCCTTTTCTTTTCTTAATACACTTTATCTTGCTTGGCTTTGAGTTACAACTGTGACATTCAATTAGGTGCTGAAAATGTACTAGTCGATTTGACACAGAAAAAAAATAGGAATAATTTGTCATAAAAATACAATTCCTGCAGGATTTCAAGTCCCTACTTAATAATATAAAGCAGATTTCTTTTTTGTTACCCTCCTGTAAAGATTTTGATGGGAATTTATAGGTATTAAACACAGCCAGAGGAAGGAGCCTCTAATTGTCCTATGACTGCAGTGAAAACCTGTTGGGAATTAGAACGAAGTGAGAGACTTTTCAATTGAAGAAAAAAGCAAGCAAGCAGAGGCCTTTGTTGATTCCTATAGCTTTTAATGAAGAAGCCCTCCATCTAAGCACATTTGTTGTAGTATATTTTTCAGTGACTCTGTGCAATGCCTCTGTGAAATCCAGCCCATGAAATACTTGCAGCTGGTACTGCAAATGCTGCCCAAACGGCCAAAAGCCTCTTCCTGCCTTCAAAACTGGGCCCCTCTCCTTCTACCCGTCACAACAGAGCAGTGCTGGTCCTTCTCAGCTCAGCTTCGCTCCCCTTCTCCCCTCCACTTGTCTTCCTTTATGCCCTTTTCCTGCTTCCAGGCCTGTCCTGATCATGACTCCTGTTGTCTACTTTATATGGCAGCAGGTTGGGATGGGGAGCCTGGCGATGGGTGCTACTCAAGGGCGAGAGGCCAGATGGAGGTAACATTTGCAAGAGCCCAGATAAGCATGTGGGGAAGCAATCCATGGGAGGGTTGTGGTCATCTAAGTCAGATCACTCTGCTTTGAAGAGTGCAGACACAGCGTTCTGTTCACATCCTGAAAAATGATCTAATCTATAGCTGATGATTAGTCATTGCAGCTGTTGATTCCTCTCTGAGACTTTAACTAGTCTCCCTGCATGCAGCTAAATATAATATATGAGCAAAATTTTACTTAAAATTACAAACTTCAGGGTAATTCAGACAGTGTGTGTGTGTGTCATTTCTGACAACTGCAACATTCTGAATCTTCAAATTGCTACACCTATACGATCTTATGATGTGCTCATCATGTACCTTTCCCCTTCAGCTTCCTAAGTCTGGGTAGAAAACCTCAAAAAAGGGTATAGAATTAAAAGTTACAAAAACCTGAAATCAGGCTGTCTGTAGGATTGAAATTTTTCCTCTTCTGTATATGCATATGGCTTAATCTTTAGCTAGGTGGTGCATACCTTCTTTTTCTTTCTCCTGTGAAACCCTGCTTGCATGCTGTACAGAGTGGACTTGCTTTGTGGGTGAACTGGGACTTTGTACTGAATTAGGAGTTGGGATGCAGAGCTCCCTTGAAGAGATACAGTGTAGCTCATGGTTAAGGTAACTGAAGGATGTTCTGAAGAAGTCTTTTTTTGCCTGCTACTGCCACAGAGATCCATATTATATAATGGAAAAACATCACAAACAAAACTTTCCATAACTGAACACTCCCTCTCTTTTCCTGATTTTCTTTGTGCCTTCTGTTAGACTTTTGTCCCAATGTACCTGTGTGCTGACATTTACAACTATATCTCAAGACAGTGGGACCAGTGCTTTCACAGAATCACAGGTTGGAAGGGACCTCAGGGATCATCTAGTCCAACCTTTCAATCATCTAGTCCAACCTTTCCTTTTATGAAGTCCTGTATGACAGTAAGCTCTCTGGAAAGCATTGCTGCCAGGATGTCTGCTTGGCCACAAAAATCATCAGATTCTTTTCAGAATCTCCATGCCCTCATTTGCCATATGTGAGATGAGGCTCACACTGCTTTCCTTTCGCTCACTGCTATAAAACTGAATCTAGAACATGTACGAAAATACCCAGCTGGTGAACAGCACGGATTGGAGCCTGTCCTCTTGGAACTGCACCACTGTAATTGTCTTTGTAGATGAGACTGCCCTTCAAAACTGTTTAGTAAGTATTCTCAGAGCAGTTAAATGCACCTGCTTAAGGAACAGATCTTCAGGTGAGCTGTACTTTCCACTGTAAACAGCATCATTGCACTGACAGTGCTTTCACTACTGTAATGCATTAAAGTCAGGAGGTTTTCTTTAATGGCAGTGCTTGAATACATCATCTGGGTGTAATTTCCCCATTGGTTTTTATCTCCTACATCTGTACTCTTTGATCATATTTGCAATGCATTATGAGCTCGTGCTTATGAGTCTTGCACAGTAACACAAGTGACTTTCACTGCAAGCTTTCCTTTTGCTTGCCAAAAATGCAGGACAGACAGGGACAGAAAATAGGTATAGAGGAAACAAGCTTGGTGGACTTCTGATTTTAGAGGTTTTGGAAGGGTTAAATGCTTTAAAAATCCCCTATTTCTTGTTTTGTTAAACAAACCACTCCTAATTATCTTACCTTATGTAACCATGACTCACTGAAACAGCAGTTAAACAGAAGCCTTCTACAAACTGGATCAGTGATATAAAAAGGACTTCTTCAGCCCTTTCTCAGTGGTATATGAATGACTTCCAGCAAGAAAGAACAATTATAGCTAGAGCTAAAGGGTTAAGACACTGTGATCAAAAGCCGTAACAACTACTATCGTTAATGGACTGGCATTGAAGGGCGATTATAATCTTTACAAGTGAGGTCACTTTTTTGCTTTTTTGCCTTCATTTTGTGACACAGTTATCACACTGGTAAGTTGTTTTAATAGCAATTTGTATTCCATTACTGCCTGGTTGTGATCAAAGCCTTAACATGCAATGAAAATTTTCTACAAAGATCCCCTCCATCTGGTGCTGAACACTTTCCATTTCCTATTTGACTGGAAATCTTTTCCAGGGCTTCTTCCTGCATGTGAGAGACACGTGATAGAAAAACTGCTCCCAAAACTTCCAGAGGAAACATTCATTTGACACTTGTTCATTCTGAGATTACAGGTGCCTGTTTAACTTCCACCACATGTGTGTTTAGTTTCCTTTTATTTGTTCTAACGGATGTATCCAAGTCATAATATTCAAATCCAGATCTTGGATCTTTCCAGAACTTGCAACTCAATGTTTTGCTGTATTCCATTGCTGAAATGGAGTTTTATTTTCCTGAGTAACAAGTGAATAAGGACCCTAAGGATTAGGTGTCAAAGCCATAGCTTCAAAAGTATGCCATACAACTAAGCGGTAGATTCACTTCATAATAAAATCTTTTGTTTGCTTTTAATTTTTTAGCTTTGTACCTCAGAGAATCAGGTATGAACTAATTCTCAAATGCAAATATCTTCTAGCTACTGTAGATAATCAGGTTTCAGATAAAAATCAGGGCACTTCTCATGTTTATCCTCTGAATCTCTCATCCGATCCTGATTTGCTTGAAATTGGAAATTCTCCTCCTTCCAAAGGTCCAGTTAGATGTTCTCAGTCTGTTGCCAGTGCTGCAAGCCTTTCACTTTAGGTTGATCACAACAGTTTTGCCCAGCTGGTGGCAAATATCTATTAGTGCTCAACTTTCACTAGCTGATATGCCTTTGAATGTAAAAGAAAGGAAGAAAATGGGCTTGAAAATGTTGCCGTTTCCTTTTCTGAAAGCACTGCATGAACATGTCTTTGTTACACAAGAGTAAATTGCCACTGTCTGAGTTTCTCAAAACTCACTAAAATCATCTTAGCATGCTGTACTGCAGACAAAGCTTTTCAGTGTTCAGTTCTTCTACTGAAATGTTTTCCTCCCTTGGCTCTCAGCCACAGATTAATAGTCTGTAACCAAGCTTGCTCTCAAAAATGTCAAATTTAATTGAAAAAGGAAAATCAGAAAATAAAAAGTTATCTGGCATGACTCCTCTGGGTCCCACTCTTACAACCTTCGTAGGTTCCTCTGCTTCATTAACCAACCCTGTATTGGAAGGCTAAGCCCTCACTGTCCCCCCTGCAGATTCTGCCTGGAGTCCCTGGGACATGATTCAGCTGTAGTGGTACCAGAGGAGTCCAACTAGGTTCAGTTCTGGCTCCCAGGCTGCATAGAGCAATAGAAAAGGCCTTTTTCCCTTCCCTTCCCTCCATGCTTTGTCAATAAGCTGAAGAAAAGCAATAGCACCAGTTGTCACCTGGCTAAGGACATAGGTGGCCTTCTGTACCCTGTTATTTCTAGGTCCTAACACTGTGTATCCCAAGGGGGGTTGGAATGGAAGGTGCTGAGTACAGAGGTACAAGCAGCAGAGCTCTTAGAGGAGACTCTGGATGGAGTGAGTCAAAAGTTTTCCCAAGAAACAAAGGGTTGAGCAGGAAGCATTTGGTTTAGAGCCTTCTGGTTTGCTGTGCTTCGGGTGAATCAGAGTTGTGAAAAGAGCTGGATGATTATCATGGTGAGATGGGAATCCAAGAAAGTGCTGCTCCCAGCTCACCATGTAGAGCTGTTCTCTAGCACTGAGAGCTGGGAGCTGCCAGTCCCCACTGATCTACAGAATTGCCTGCCTCGTCAAATTTACTGTGTACACAATTTCTGAAACTGGTAGGAATGTCTAAACCACAATCCTGTTCTTGTGTGAATTTACTGAAGAGCAGAACACTGAGTTTTTTGGCTCAATTTCATGCTGGGAAAAACTATTAAAGCGGAAAAGTTTGTCTAGGAAGCAGCTGTTTATAGCTGCTGTGAATGTGCACCAGTCCCGCGTTCTGTTTGATAGATAACATATGCCCTCAGTTATCAAAGCTTTCCAATGCTTTTCTTTGATTTTGAGTCCAGCAGACTTAAGAAGTCTTGTATCTTACAGCAAGGTAATTTGCTGTTATAGGAACTTGGCGTTATGGTAATAGTACCTTGACAGGAGGGAGGCTCGGTATGTAACGGAGTGCCACCCTGCCCTGGGAGGGCCTTTTCAGGTGGGCATTCATCTGGCTGCTGTATTTGGATGCCAGCAGAATCCAAATGATGCCCATTTCTGGCCTGCAGGTAAAAATCTCTTTTGATCTAGAAAGTAGCGTAGTGTTGATTATTATCCATTCAGAGGGAGCACACACACAAGGCATTTCAGTGTTGTTTTTTTTTAAGTAGTTATTTGCCTGTGACATCTGCAAGAATGCTTACCATGCCTCTGCTGTGTTTTATCTTAGAGGGAGGTAAAATGCACCAGAGAAACAGCTGAAGCCAAGTTAAAAATAGAGTTCTCAGTCCAGTGCAGGTGTGCAGTGAGTCCTCAATATTCATGCATGCCATAGACTTTTCCTGCCTTTACAGAGTGCTACAAAATTGCAGAAGAGAAATTTATAGCAGGAGCCATTATTAGAGCTTATTACTTACCTGTTTACTGTTGAATATGTTGGGCAGCACAGATAAAATTTTAAGGCACTAAGACCTGTGTGGGGGGGGAATTCATTAAGAAAAGTGTTCATTTCCTTAGAATTTGCCTTTTTTTTTTTTAACATTTTTTGCAGCATCATATTCTGATAGCTCTTCTCCATAAGGAGATGAGAACACTTGGTACAGACACAGGAGGTCACTCTTAGGTAATACATTCAGAAATGTAGCCTGCATTTTCCTGGTGATTTCCATGATTTGGTTCTGTTGTTACAGCTAGACTCTTCCCCAGAGAGCCCAGTTGGAGAGTGGAAGACTGTATTTCTGTTGGGAACCAAAACTGGAGAGGCAGGGGGGGTCCTCAGCAAGGAGCCTTAGGACTTTCTCCAGCGGTGCCTAAAGCAAGGAGACCTGCCCTGGCAGGAACTAGGGCTTGTGGGACATTTTTAGCAGATGGAAGAGTGCCAGAACAGAGATAAGGCCTTCACCCATGTTCTGTGTTCTCTGTCTGTATGGGGGAGTACTAGACTGTTGCTGCCAAAATACCCTCTTCCTTTAGGACTGGAGGCTGTGCTGATTAGTGGTTAGAATAAGAGTGGGGTAATACAGCTCTCTTCACAACTCTGTCATTGATTTGCCTTGGGCCAATTGCCTCACTTTCATTATTCCTAAATTTCCTAAGCTATAAACCGTGAATAATTGTATCTGTGTCTTTGCAAAATGTCCTTCTGAGAAGTTAAGCAATAGAAACTGAATATTATCTGTGATCTAGTCTAGGACTGCCTTCCTGTAGGCGGGCAGTGTTTTTTCCCAGCATGCCAAACAGCTGCAGCCTGTAATGAATTGCTTTTTTGTTCATTTCCATGTGTTGCATCTCTTCTAGAAGAAGTAGGTTTGCAACGCTTGCCTTTGCTTAGCTCTAAATGTTCTGGTCACTGTAGGTGCTGCTTGGTCTCCTCTCTTGGTGGTAAGGCTGTGTTGCAAGTAAAATCAGGCGTCCACTTTTTATCTTTGTCACAACAGTTTAAGGCAGTTGATCCCAAGGTTTCTTTTGTAAGAACAGAAAACAGCCTGCACCAGCAACAGTTGTGGTGCAACACCTTTTCACAGACATAAAGAACCCGCTGCAGTCTCCCAAGCAGTCCTCATACTCATGGGGAGCTTTGTATTTTCAACCACTTCTAAGAAATGCTGTATTCTCATCAAAGCAAACGATTCAGCCAACACTCAGCCTGAGTCTTCTCATATCAGGGGGAAGCTCAAGTTTACATTAACAAAATTAGGATCACTTTTACAGAGGTTTGTCAGAAGAGGTGGGTAAACTGCTTTCAGTAAAATAATCATCTGTCTTAAAGTAGCACTAGATAGAAGCTGGAAAACAGCACACAAAAACTACAAAAGACAAATAAAAGCCAGATTCCTGCAGAATATAATGTATTTTCAAAGTTAAACCCAAGGGCATTTACTGCCTACAGACATTTTTCAATTTGAACAACTCCATAAAGGCCATGAGAACAATCTTAAGGCATTTATGGAGAAACACCAGTATGCAATCTCTTCAAAGATTGGGGGAATAACTAAATAAAATTCATTTATATGACAACCTACCTTCCAAACTCTTCAAATGTTAAGTATCCTAAAATTAATTTGCAGTCCAGCTCAATATTAGGTCTGTAAATAATCTGTGATTGATCCTAAACCTCATAAAAGGGATTGGAGGAAATGAAAGTAGTTATCTGAAACTAATAATGGTTTCCTAATGAATGAGGACTGTAGTTGTCTGAGACAATGGGGGACCTCACTAGTGCCAATCAGGTGACAGAAGCTGTAGAAACAGATGTATTTCAAGGTATCTTTGCAAGAGATAATATGGTTATGAGTCAAGGCAACAGTCTGTAATCTGCAAGTGCACTGTATCTTTGGAGTGGTGGGACAGTGTCCAATCCACCTCTGAAGAGGCAGGTCGGGGTCATTAGTTGTTGCTGAGGATATGAGAGTTGTAAGGAGCGTCTTCGTTCAAGTACTCTCAATTATGCAAGCAAAAATCTCTTAAGAGATTGGTGTTTCCTTCAAGTTGCAATTAATGTTGTTTTTTGTCAGTATGTTGGACACACAAGAATTTGAAATCTCTTTCAAAATTGCTAGTGACAGTAATAACTACTTTATTAATTATTGGAGAAATAATGAATTCACTTCTCTTGCAGCTCTTTAATAAGGAAGTACAAGCTGCCTTTGAAGTACTAGCAGCCCAGTTATTCCTGTGTTATTCTGACACAACAGGTATTCATCTTCCTTCAAGGCTTTAAGCCGTTCTGTTTATCAAGCGAATCAGCAAATAAGTCAAAGCACAACTCTAAAACTGAAGCAGCCTTATCTGCAATACAGGAAATAGAATTCTGCTGCTATTTGATGGCACACGGAGCCATCAAAGAACAGTCTTTATCCAAATCAGATAAGTTTTACCAATAGATCAACTAATTGTAAATTATGGAGAAAGGTAAATGTACATGAAGGTGGAGGAAAAAGTCCCAGATTTCAAATGTAATGTGCCTCTGCTGTGACATGTCACAGTTTCAAAAAGGAATTTGCCAAAAGAACTGAATGGAAACAAATCTACATTCCTTTCTAATCCAAATGGAAACAGTGTTTACAAATCTTCAGGTATTCATAGGAGAAAAAGTATGCTTCTTATTAAAGTGGAATAATGAAAGAAAACAAGGATAAGTGATGCTCTTCAAGAAAAGTTTGAAGCCTTGTCTACATAGAATTGTGTGGATTTTTGTTTTGTTGTGGTTTTTTTGTTTGTTTGTTCATAATTTTTCCCCATTTATTCCTGTAATGATGCTGGTAGATTTAGAGTGTCTGTCCACAATGTTTACATTGGGTAAGTTCCCAATGAGTAAGCAAGAGATCTGTATTGCTCTGCACTTCCTCAAAACAATTGCTTACCACCCTGGGTGCTATGTCCATCAGATTTTGCATTCTGGGACTTTTTGCATTGTTGGTTGCCTACTAGAACCTGCTGTATCTATCAGTCTTGTGGTCAAATTAAAAAGGTCCTGTGATTCCTCTGACACTGGCTCACTGTTGATGTGGTTTTAATTTCACCACCATTTTCATGTTGCCTAAGGACAAAACTGACCACGGCAAATCAGATAGTTATTACTATAAACAGGGTGAAGAAAGCATACTCTTGCAGCGTGGATGATTTTGGATAAAACTGAAACTGTTTCTTTTGCAGTAGTCACTATTGTGCCGTGTGAATACCAAATGTGATAAGTGGGGCAAAAGCCATAGTGGGCCACATCAAAGGTCCTTCTAAAAAAGTGCCCTGTTCCCAGCAGTGACCTGATAGTTATGCCAAGGGGAAAGTGTAAGGACAGGGAAAGAATACAATGTTCTTCCAGATTTTGAGTTGTGAAGTGTTTTCATACTAATGCATGATGACTAACAGGCAGACGATTGCCTGCAAAATGACAGTAACCAGCAGTGTCTGTGGAACAGCAGGATCTAGAAGGCCCTTTTGCTGAGTGCAGGTGATTTGAGAGCATCTGTGTGCGGCACAAGGCCAGCTCAGGTTCCCTTTCAGCAGAGGAGGGTGTCTGTCATCTATCTTCCTGATATTTGTTGCTCCTGAGAGCTACCTGCTGGTTGCACACCAGTTTAGTGCTGGTTTTTGGGGTGTTTGGGCTGTAGTCACTGAATGCTCTGCCCTAATTTTTGCAACACCAGGTACTACAAAGGAGATGAAGTGATAGATTTGCAGGATTGTTGATTCCAATGAAACACAGAGATCACTTAAGGGACCTGGCTACCAGACCCTCCACTGTATTCAAGCGCTTAACTCCCACTGAAGTTGCCTGCTTATTTGTTCATATGAAATTCCAAAGCATAATCTAAAATTAAACTTCTGATTTTGTCTGTAGTGGAAGTTAATTAGCACATCTCAACTTGGCCACCAATACCACTTTCATTTGGTGTTAAGAGCAAGTTTAGCACTCAAGTCTCTTTTTTTCATAGCAAATGGCCTGTGCTTATTATCATATTAAAGGAATGCCACTGGTTAAATCAAGCAATGAATATAAATAGCTGTATTACTGCCATCAGGCATCAGTGTTTATTTAGTGGATGTGAATCATGCGTGCCTCTTTGATCTGGCTTTGACTAAGCCATTGTTGTTTTCATACAAAAAAAAGGTTATTTGCAAACACTGCAAGAGTATTGTATACATTAAACATGGAACTAATCAATATGGAAGGCGCTCTGCTACTTTGACAACCCTGTGTGCTGCCACAGTCTCTTTAAGTGTTTTGAATTTCTCTGTGAGTACCTGGGTCCCTGAAGACACTCAGGTCTCTACTTTGGACTAGAGAAGATCAAGATTGAAATCTGTGCCCCACTGAAATCAGTGACCTGATCACTCTCAGGTCCCTGTGAAGGGTACATATCTGGCAGCAGAGAGGACAAAAACAATCAAGGACAACACTGATTTATTTGTGGACTGGTTTGATTACAGTGCATGCAGGAGAGTATTTGAAAGAGAAATTTGTGCATAAGCAGATAAGCAGATAGACTCAGACCTACTTGTGCTTGTTACCCGCACTGAACTTTTTATTATTTTTTGCTAAAACAAAGCTCCTGTGTTGAATTTTAAAACTGAATCCAGATGCCTCCCTTTCAACAAGCTATTATAGAATCATAGAATGTCCTGAGTTGGAAGGAACCCACAAGGATCATCAAGTCCAACTCCTGCCCCTGCACAGGACAACCCCAAATTCACACTGTATCTCTGAGGGTGTTGCCCAAGTGCTTCTTGAATAGCATCAGGCTTGGTGCTGTGATGCCTCCCTGGGGAGCCTGTTCCAGTGCTCCACCATCCTCTGGGTGAAGAACCTCTTCCTAATATCCAACCTAAACCTCCCCTGGCACATCTTCCTGCCATTCCCTTGGGTCCTGTCTTTGGCTGCCAGAGAGAAGAGATCAGCGTCTGCCCCTCCTCCTCCCCTTGTGAGGAAGCTGCAGACCACGATGAGGTCTCCCCTGTTTCCTCTTCTCTAGGCTGAACAAACCAAGTAACTTTAGCTGCTCCTCGTATGGTTTCTCCTCTAAACCCTTCATCAACTTTGTGGCCCTTCTCTGGACACTCTCTAGCAGCTTTATATCCTCAATGTACTGTGGCGCCCAAAACTGCACACAGTACTTGAGGTGAGGCCACACCAGCGCAGAGCAGAGCGGGACAATCCCCTCCCTCGACCAGCTGCAATGCAGGGCTTGATGCGTGGTTGGCCCTCTTGGCTGCCAGGGCACACTGTTGCCTCATGTCCAGCTTGCCATCAACCAGAACCCCCAGGTCCCTCTCTGCAGAGCTGCTCTCCAGCCTCTTGTTTCCCAGTCATTATGTACATCCAGGCTTCCTGTGCCCCAGGTGTAAAATCCAGCGCTCGCCCTTGTTAACCTTTACATGGTTGGTGATTGCCCAGCTCTCCAGTCTGCTCAGATCCCTCTGTAGGGCCTCTCTGCCCTCAAGAGTGTCAACAGCTCCTCCCTGTTTTGTGTCATCAGCAAACTTAATTAGCATTCTTTCAAGTCCTGTATCCAAGTCATTAACAAAGACATTAAAGAGTACTGGCCCTAAGATGGCTCCCTGGGGAACCCCACTAGTGACTGGCCACCAGTGCCATGTAACCCCATTTACTATGATCCTTTGAGCCAGACCCTTCTCTGCCTTATCTATGTCCCTGCTTGTGAGGTGACAGTTCCGATCAAGCAACAGGCCAATGTTATTTCTGGCCTGCCTTTTGCCATTAATATATTTTAAAAAGCCCTTCTTATTGTCCTTCACAGTACTGGCCAGCTTCAACTCTAATTGAGCTTTGGCCATATGTATTTCCTCCCTGCAGTGGCAAACTTCATCCCTGCAGTCCTCCCATGTTGCCTGAACTTGCTTCCACTGGCCATATACTTTCTTTTTTCTCCTTATTTGAAGAAGAATATTCCTGGTCAGCCAAGCTGGCTTTTTGCCTTACCTGCTTGACTTCCTACTCTTTGGTATTGCCTGCTCCTGTGCTTTTAGGAGGTGGTACTTAAAAAGCGACCAGCACTCATAGACCCCAGCACCTTCAAAAGCTTTTTCCCCGGGGACCTTTCTACGTAGTTCCCTGAGCAACCTGAAGTCCACAACCTGAACTATATGTAGACTGTTGTGTGCATTGGAAAAGCAAATAGGTACTGCCAAAGTAATGTTACCACAGTCACTGTGATAAACAACTTAGAACCGGACTCATTCTGATGCCAAACATTAACCTGGGCAAAACAGCTGACAGGAATGGTGTTTATTCAACCATGAGACATGACTGACCTCAAATGCCCTCCAATGAGGGAACTGGGGATAGCAAAGAAGTGGAAAAATTGTAGAAATACCCAAACAATTAGGTGATTTCTGAGTCCAAAGTATGCATCCATCCCTCCCTCACTTTCTGTTACTTCTAATATAATACAAGGTCATGCTAAAGTTTTAGGATTCAAAGGAAAGCTGGACCTCAAGGTTTTGGCCAAATTTGGTCTTCATTCCTACATTGGTAGCAAGGTCAGATTAGTTCTGCATAATTTGGGATTTCTTTGTTATCATTTAACATAATTTTAAAAATTAATCTTTCCTCTGTTTATCTGCAGGTGTTGCAGAAAAGGAGTTTTTAAATCATTTGGAATGATAACTGTACTAGGAACACATAGCGGACTTGTGAACTATTTCTCTTTCAGTCTCTGATATTTTGTAATGGACTGAATTACACTGTAATTTTGTCTAACCTAAGAAAAATTATGAGAATAGTTAGAATGAAAGTGAAATGTTGATAATTTTGAAAAGCGAAAAAGGAGAGAATTTTGTTGGGTTCTTTTGTAAAGATCATATGCTCTTCACGTTAACGTTATGATCTTCTCTTGCCTGACTGTGTATTATTACATAAAGTTTTTGTCAAAGAAACCCAGACAGAAAGGCTAAACAATGACCCAGAGAAGAGTCCCTGAGGAAACAACAGAGATGTGGTTATGGGGGAATATCTTCCATCTAGCTTTGTCACTGATTGGAAAGATTTATTCTTCACAGGGACTAAATCTAGAACCCCAGAGGTGCCTGAGTCTTTGAGATTCTTATATTTCCTGATACTGTGAAGGGAATATATTTTACAAGGTTTCAGAGCTTAAATTCTGAAATGAAAGTTTGGGAAGTTTGGGAAATAAACCAACCCCTTCTGAACCAAACTGCTTCTAGCCCAAAAATGAGAAATAGTAAGACTGAGGGGAATAGAGTGACCAGGTCTCAGTTATTTTAAGTAATGTTCCTCATTTCATCCAGTGTTACATGGATAAAGGGAAGGTGGGTCAATCAATCAACGCTTTGTTTGACTGACCCAATCGAAGCAATGTAACTATTGATTGAAGCTGTTTTTCTCTGCACAATTCAGCCTGAAGTAATGTAATCTTTTAACACAATCTAAGCCAAAGCTTTAAGGTATGCATGGAACTGCATACCTTAAATGAGAATCATGGCTGTGACTTCATGAAGGGAATTTAGGCTGTTAAAACATGACATTACTTCAGGCTTCCGCTTCTTGCACCTTTACCTAGGTAAGGAAAAGGTACGCATGGCAGAACATTTCTAAAAACAATGAATTTATAGTTACGTCATTTGTTTTGTGTGTTACTGAACTGTTTTACTGACTCTGTAGAGGTGGCAGTGTCTCAAATTGTGTGAATACCTCCTCACCCTGGTAGTAGATAACTGCTGTGCCTTGCAATTGGGAGTGCAGTCAGAATTTGTTGTAGTATACGTAGGAAAGAGCTGCTACAAACTCAGTCCATTTCTCAAGACATATTGACATCAAAATATGTATCTCCAGTTCATTCATTTAGTCAAAAGCTCTGATAAAGAAAAAAAAAAATCCAGTTTTGAGTATTTGTTTCAATCTGCCTCGTAGTGGATTCCCTCCAGAGCTTACCAGCATGGTACTGAAGGTCAGATTGCAGACCTACTGAATTCTGTAGCAAGTGAAGCTATTACAAAAGGTACCTTAAGAAACAGCCTTTTTCCTGCATTATTCTTGATGAACAAACTGATATTGTGAAAGATATCTTCAACCTTTACCCTCAGCACTGCTGCCAACCCCTCCATGTGCTTTGGCAGCAGCTTCAGTGGGATCTCAACTCAAACGGAGGAGAACTGGGGGGGTATGTGATGCAATAAGAGCATGTTAGGGCTCAGGCAGTGAGGCTGCTCACCTTGTCCCAATTCAGGTGCAGATCCAAGTATTCTGTAACATCATAAAACAAACAGCAGAAACTATTGGTCACAAAAATAAATATTTGCTACGTTACAGAATCATATCAGAGGGACTGTGTTCTTGCTGTTTGTTGGTAGGACTTTCCAGGAACTGGAGATACATAGGGTCAGAAATTCCTGTCAGCTTCAGCGGAGCTGCATTTCTACCCTAAGTGTCTACTACTTGAAACCACAGCTTGCGTGCTCTCTTCCTCTCTCTCTCTCTAACCATTCTGCTCCACTTCTTCATCAACTCTGAGCTGTGGACAAGGCACATAACTTTCATAATTTTCATCCATGCATAATGTTTCTCAGAGCAGGTTTTGGCAATGCTTTTTAAAAATATATGATGCCTTGTCTCTGGCCAGTAGAAACCATTCTGGCCATGTCAAAAACTAGATCCTCTTTACAAAACATTTCTCAAGAAGGCTGGGTTATTTAGATGGGGATATAGATAATATGGATTACTAGGGCCCTAACTCTAAAGTATATTATGTATAAGGAAATAGCTATCACTAACAGGGCCTTAGAAACTACAAAAAGGAATCACTTCAAGAATTAACAACTTAGTTTGATCTTTTTTTTAAATAGAATTAGCCTAGTTTTCTAACAGGAGAGTACTCTCAGTGGGTTTCGAACTGGCTAGCCAGTTTGAATGGAGGAGTGCAGGACTTTAAGATTATTTAAGTCCAAGGCAGTCTATCAATAACCCTTCAGAAGAAAAGATTGTAGTGTGAGTTTAACACTATCATACACCAAAGAATTAATTTATATGAAAGATTTTATGAGTACTCAGCTAGGGCAAAAACCGAAGGCCAAGGCTACACAGTATTAGACACAAGAAACTCCAGCCAGAAGTATCTGCACCATAGGGAGCCAAACTTAACATCTGGTGCTGCTTGTAGGGCTCCATGTCATTACACGTGTAGAAATATGATAGGAAGCTTGTGTATTACCTATGTGTTATGTCCCCCCATTACCACGGCATTTCATTTCCTGATGAGTCAACTGCCTGGTTAGAGAAGAGTTAAAAAAACTGTCTTTCAAGCTGAAGCACACATCACAGTCATTAAATCATCAGGTCAAATCCCATAAAAAATTTTATTGCATGGAGTCCTTCTGAAGTCTGTGGGTCTCTACACACATGGATAGCTCTGCCTTACCTTTTTTTATTGAAGCATTATGATCTAACCAGGTAACTAGGCCCTGTCCCATGAGCGTATTGAGCCAGTGAGAGTTTCTAGATAATATGATAATGTCATAAAGTGTTTAGATAGCTGAATATGTGATCAATCAGTATTGTGCAGGGCAGTTCTATAAGAAGGGTTTATATCACTAAACTGTTACTGATTGGGCCTACCCCTTGTATTGAATGAATTTTCCATAATAACCAACGTTTTCATAATTTATTTCTGAGTGCTCTAAATACAGATCCCAAGAATACATCTGATAGAAATAGCTTGTTGTATGTCGTCGTGGGTCAGTCTCAGTCAGCAACTAAACACCACGCAGCCGCTCGCTCACTCCCCCCACCCCTGTGGTACGGGGGAGAGAATCAGAAGAGCAAAAGCACAAGAAAACCAACTTGTGGGTTGAGAAAATAACAGATTAATAATTACAATAAAATAATAATGATTATGATAATAACAATAATAATATAATAAAATGGAAACGGAAAAAAAAAGAAAAAACAAGAAACACAAACAATACAACCGCTCACCACCCGCTGACCGATGCTGCCCATCCCCGAGCTGTGATTGTTGCCTCCCTCCCCCAGCCAGCCCCTCCCAGGTAACACACTGGGCATGATGTTACATGACATAGACTATCCCTTTGGCCAGTTTGAATCCGCTCTCTCAGCTGTGCCCCATCCCCTCCCGGCTTCTTGTGCACCCGGCAGAGCCTGGGAAGCTGGAAAAGTCCTTGACTGGTACAAGCACTGCCCAGCAACAACAAAAACATCGGTGTGTTATCAACATTGTTTTCATACTAAGTCCAAAGCACAGCACTATGCCAGCTGCAGTGAAGAAAATTAACTCTATCCCAGCTAAAACCATGGCATTTCATAAAACAGCAGGGAAAGAAGATTTCTCATTTGGTTTTTTCACTAAGAGCATTTTTCCTTTTTTACTTTGCTACTGCATGTTAAGTTCTTTGTGCTTTCAGTGTGCATGTAGATGTCTTATAAGTGTTGAACATTTGTTTGTTCATGCCTTCTTGGTCATCCAATTTCCTTGTCTTGGTCTCTACTCTCTGCCTCAGCTTTGGTCTGTTCCCAGACTGAGGAACATTCAGAAATCCCATTATGCCTTACGCTAGTGGTTAATCTCCTGTGGCAGATATGGTTCCAACATTGTTCCCATCTAGTTTCTGCTCCAGTGAAGGCAGAGCAGACTTTATTTCAAGAAACTATTCAGGTGGGAAATAATAAGCCTAAGTTTACAGTTATTTAAACCTTCCTGGAGTGTTTTGCTAATAGTGTATGGAAGAAAGTGCTGGGATGCTACTGACTGTCTAGGCAGCCTTACTGGTCCCGGTTTTAGCACAACATTCTGACACAAAATTAGTCCGTCTTTTACCTTAATGCTGTTGCCTGAGCACGGCTCAAAATACATACCCTGTTGTCATGGGATGTTCTTACTGCATCTAAGCAGAGAAATGCCAAAAGCCTGGTCTGCTTCTGGCCATGGTCCCAGCAGGAGCAAAGCAGTGATGGGCTCTGTCTTTGTAATTGTGAGGCTGCCTGTCCCCCAGGGTCCTCCATTGATCTGGAACTTCCCATCACCTCCCCCACAAGTGCACTGTCTAACCTGAAGAAGGTGACAATTATTGGAATTTTGAAGTCACGGTTATTCACCTGGGGACAATTTATATGTTTTAATCTTGCACCTGTTTCTCATGTTCATAAACCTGAGTCCCTGAAGCCCAACTTTTTGGCTGTTGTGTCTGAGATTTTAGCAATAGTCGAGTTTAGCAATGTTACATAGATGCATCTGAGTTTTTTTAACATGGATATGAAAATATGGGTGGTGATGATGACAGTGGTAGAATTATTCTGTCATGAGGTGTGAGGGGGAGAGAGATGCAGATGGGATTGCCTGTTACCACCAACTGCTTCCTGGTTTTATCACACATTGTAAGTGTCTCCTGATGTTGTAATGAGTAAAAAACCACAAACAGATTTTCAGTTCTGTAGAATAATTATGTAAAATCTACAGGGAATGCTGGGAATAAATGAATTTGCTGGCTTTATTGTTCTGAAGAACTGAGCTATACTTTGTGGTTTGAGATGCCTACAGGTGTAAATCTGTCTAGACCAGAGTCTGCATGGTGAATATTTAGTGGAAATAAAGGGCCACTCATGGGGCTGGAGCTGAAGGGTAACACTTGGGTTCTGTACACAACACTTTTTCTTTTTTAAATAGGTGTTTTCCTTGGGAAATAAAATTCCATTTATTTCACCATAAGATACTCTGGGAGACATACAAGACAAAAAAAAAAGTAATTGATAAAATACTTTATCTACTTCTCATTCCTTTTTTTCCTTCCAACTGTTTATTATCTTTTTTCTGTTTCTTTCCTCTTCCCTTCTTTTTTGTCAGGCCCAGTTTGTTAATTTCCATTCATTTCCTTGCACTGACTTTCTCTTTCTTACTGAAGTTACTGCTCAATTCTCTCACAGCAGAACTTCCTTTTCCAGGTTCTGGGCTCCCTTTCTTCCATCCCCAAAGTCCGTCTTATTCTACGTTCTCTCTCTGTCTTGCTCTCCCCTTTATTGCTGCTCCATCTTTTGATTAAATTTCCTGTTCTGGCCAACTTATTTTTCATGCCCTTGCTCTAACACCCCACCAGTGCTCTTCTTCCCACTTCCCCCATTCTTTCCTTCATCTCTGTTTTCTTCAGAGCAGTACGTTCCTTTCCTCTTGCCTTTGCACCCAGAAAAAATATTTTGCATGCAGATGTCAATTGGCTTCTTTGCTATACGCTTCTCCCTACCTGCCTTGAGATTTCACACCAATACGGAGACACAGGGACCTAGATGGTCCCCTGAGAGAATCAGAGATGAGAGTTGCCCATCCTACTTGTGGACCTCATACTCAAACACTAAAGAAATTTTAGGCTTGCTTGAAATTCATTGTTCTGAACAAGAACTTAGCTTTTTCACAAACCATTTGCTGTGAAGCCAACTTGTGTTCTGTGTCCAGCATTACTCAGCTGGAACATCATTTCAGAGTCTCTGTAATAAACTTCCTTCCTGAGCAACTGCCCCAGAAGGGCTTTTAATGAGACCAGTATGATAACTTTTGGAGGCTTAGTTCTAAGTGGATAAACATGCCCCTGAGAGAGAGGGAGAGGAGGCAGATACTTATTTTCTCACGTCTCACGAAGGCATTGAAGGGAGGTGAATATTTCATGATAACCACACCCCTTGTCATTCTCTATTAGTCACATCACACACTTCCTGAACACAAGACTTCTTTATATTCCCCTGACATTTTGCACGTCTCACAACAACAGTGACTAGTTATCATCCTCAGGGCTAACACCAACTCAAAATACAGTTCAGTGAGCCTTTACAGGAACCTCTAATTGTCTATGTGCAGTGTGCTAGACTACACAGGGGCTGTATTTACTCTTTCCAAAGAGACAATGCAGTTGAATAAGATGTAATTGGTGTGTTTTGACCTCAATCATCTGCCATATCAGTCAAAAGGGAGCTGGAAACTTTCTGTAAAACCTTGAGGGTCACATGCTATGGCTCTGCCACGTAGCACTTGAAGCAAGTCTGCAAAGTAGCATCAAGGTGGCCTTCTGCTAACTGCTGCTCCTCCCATGCCTTGGATCCTTGAGACATTGGTCCAACCAGACCCCAGGACAAGAACTTCCAGGTGGTGCATTCAGAGGTTCTAAAGTTAATATGGGAGCAGTTGGCTGGAGGGAAATTCCAGTTATGTATATCCTGTCTGCAAATGATGATGGCAGCCTGTACAACTTTTGCAGTAACTCTAATAGCCAGGAGGTACTTCAGCTAATTCTTCCTGTCTTTTCTCCTTTAAAGCCATTGTAGACAGAGGAACTGAAAAGAATCCCTTTGGTTTGCTGTGTGAGTTAATGGGATTCAGTAGCCATGATGCCCAACTGCTTCTTTGTCCTTTGTATATCTGGTATAACAGCACTATATTTTGATGGTTTTGCATCAATCAGGATTTAAAAAAGAAAAAAAAAAAAAGATATGACACAAGCTACTTTCAGTGTGAGCAGTATAGCCTTCACATTTTGTGCCTGGCCTGGAACACCAAATAGGTGAGTTTCCTTCATTTTTAATTACTGCCATGTTATGGATGAAGACACACAGAAAAACTGGGCTAGGTTAGCTGCTCAGAGCACTATGGCTCCAGTCCTTTTTTCATCTAAATGCAGATAAAGTACTGCAATCCTCCTAAAAAATTGCTCTTCCTACTTTGATGGGCTTGAGTTAAAAATAGTAAGCTAGAACTGGGCAACTGCTGCGTATGAGAAACACACCAAATGCAGTTGTGGTTCAAGACCTGAACAAAAACATTATGTCCACATGTAAGCCAAATACCTTTTCCTGGAATATAGGATGCTTCCTTTTGTGTGTCAGGCTCTGACCACTGAGTCACTTCCTGTGGTTTTGCATTGTGTAGATTAACAGGTGCAATTCTAGGCACGTATAGAAACTTCCTTTCTTACTGCTCTCTCAAGGTTTATCCTTGGCTTCCTCCGAAGTTCAAACTTCTCTACTTCTTTATCCACAGTACATTTCTCTTCATCTCTGTCTCTGCCCCTCCCTGTCCCTGCTATCTGTCCACGCTTTCTTCCTGACAGCTTCTTTCATTCCTTTCTTTTCTTTGGCCAGCAGTCTTAGAAAAAATAGCCAAGCTACTCTGTTGACTAGCAAAGGTAAGTCTTTAGAAAGAAGTATTTTTTCTGTGCTTTGACAAATACAGCCATGGCCCAAAATCTGGAATTCCTCTGGAATTATTTTTGGTGGGTAGCTTTTTACAACGGAAAGAATACAGGTCGAAGAGTTTGTTTAAGACAATACAGTCACAGAACTACAGTGGTTTGGGATTCCTACTCCTTCCAAATCTCTTACTGAAGTTATGGACTGCATATCTAGGTACCAGAGTAACTATTTCAGCTGAAGCATTGAGGTTTTCATCAAAACATCTAAGCTAGTAAAACTGTGAATTTACAAGCCCTACACCACTCTTGTTTTGTTCTGTTGCCTGCATGGGAGTAGCTACACTGAGGGGGGGCATGTTTGAACTATCCCAGAATAAGTAGCACAATTTAACATTTGTGCGTAGATGACCACTCTGTCTTATGTTTGTGAACTTACCTTGTGAACAAGTATGGGTGCCCTTTATCTGGGTTGTTTGTCAGAAAAGAAAAACAAAACTAAAGGAGCATTTGTCATTCTTCAGACACAAATCCATCCCTTCTGTGTTTCTTTCCCCATTAAATTCTGTAGCTTAACCATGGGCAGCTCTTTTTAAGCGTCTCTAGCACCTATTTCTGTCCACTTCACACTAGCTTGGAGGCATGACTCTACATTTTAAAAAATTGACCATACAGTCAAAAAAGTCAAAAAAGAAAGCTGGGAAAGAAAAGAACTTTCCCTTTTGAAAACACGTTATTTATAAGGGCTGAATGTCTAATAATCTGCCAGATAAATATGAGAACCTTGTGATAAGCTTGGTAAACGAAAGCATGGCAAAATGGGAGGCAGGAACCTATTGTGAAGGATGGCGCTGCGATTTTGCTGGAACTACAGTGTTTAAAAGTAAAATGGCAGAAGCAAATGGTTTCAAACTTTGCCGATGTAATGAGCTGTTGGAAGCTGAGAACAATTGTGCCTGTGTTCTTTGTATTTTCCGGAGCTTGCCTCTGGCCAGGGATGGGAAAGGGGGAATGACCTAGGCTCAGAAGTGTGCTGAATGTTTGTTTGTTTTTTCAGAGGAAAAGGAGAAGTGATTGAGATGATGGTACTTCACATCCCAGAGGGAGTTTCGCTTGACAGATAAGCACCCTGAGTCATGAGCTGAATACGTGCCTAAACGTTTTAGTAGTTGAAGGAAATCCTATCAAAGTTTGCTGTTGTGGTTGAACGTGCTGACTCAAAGTACTCACTACGTGAGCTACCAGGGGGAAAATGTGGCTAGCAGTAAGTCCCACAGTGGGCCATGTGGAAATTGGGAGGCAAAATTATTCTTTACATGAAGGAGAAGCAATCTTGGTATGTGAAAACTCAAGCTGTTTGTTTCAATAAAGAGGCTGGGTTTGGCTTTACTCCATGTAGTTATTTGAAGGCTATTGAGAAATGCAAATCATGATTTATTTTTACTGTGCTATGTGATGAGAATCATACTTTAGAGGCAGAAAGACAAGTTTCTGGACTATGGCCAGGAACTACCTAAAACCAAAAAAATCTCACAATTTACACAGTTCATTTAAAATTGTTACAAATACCTGAAAAAGATTTAAAGGTAATCTGCAAAGGACAAAAGCAGCTAATTGTCCTGGGGGCTTGCTGCAGAAGGAGATACATTTTGGTCTGGTGGCCAAATAGCATCAGGCTTCTGGGGACTTTAGACTGTTTTTCATTAATTTAATTTGTCCCACTATAGGGGTTTTCAGTTTTCCCTCTCTTGTATTTTCTTATATAGGTAAAACATACCTATGTACATCTTAATGTACATGCCAGAGGCCTCACATAATCTTTTGTATTCTGGCTGTGAAAAGGGTTGGCAAAATTTTTGAGAGACAACATGAAAGGTTTTTACAGATTACTTTTAGAATGTAGGTTACTAGCTATATCCTGGTCCATGGAGAAATGCTTTTAATTTATCCTAAATCCTTTATTCTGATGAGGCAAAAAGAATGGGACTTAGCTAGTGAATTAAAATGTTCTCTTACTTAGCAGAAGATACTAAGGAAAACATATTTATAGGATCACTCTGCTGTTTAATACCTTTTCCTTCCTCTTTACTCTGACAAACGTGAATGCTTGAGAATAAATGTGGGAGAAACTGGTTCAAAAACACAATTCACAGAATCACAGAAAATCAGGGTCAGCAGTCTGGTGCAATCTCCTCCTTAAAGCAGGTCAACTTTAAACAGAAATGCTGTAAACTTGCTGCCCTCTCATAATGCCTTCCATATTGACGCACCTGCCTTTTCTTCTTTGCAGTTTCAAAGACCTTAAGCACTAATGCTAACAAGACTGCTCATTGAAAAGTGATCAACAGATATATTCTTGCCTGAGTGCAGCAGGAAATAGAAATGGTGCGGTGCCAGAAGCCAGAGAAGGCGAGTGCTTGCACAGCACTGGGAAATGCAGAGGCTTTCCTTGCAAATGTTCCCTTTGGGATTGTCCCTCCTACTTTCTCTCAGCAAGGGCAGACACCCAGTTCTGAGTTTCAGTCCAATGCTGCCTGTGAGAACAAACCATGGTTTTCAGAGTACAAACAACAGCTAAAGCTATCAGACCACCCCTGAACTAGCCTAGGAGCCTCCTCAACAGCACAGACCTGTAGGTGCAAGGTTGGCTGCTTCTGGGACCTTGCCATTACTTGCTTATATGTGGATATGCCCATATTTTCTATGAAGAATAGACAGCTAGCAATATTCTGTGCTTATTATTGGCATTAAACAGGTGGTATAAGTCTGTGTAGGTCTGCTGGAAATAAACACTGCCGCTTTATACCAGCTGCACCAGTGATCCTGTTTTCCTAAAGCCTTTTTCCAAGGAAGATTCCATGGTGAAAGAGTGGAGTTGCAAAATTGCCAGTGCAAGTGTCATGATCAGTATTGCTGGCCTTCTTCCAAAATGGTGACTTCTTCATGAGAATTAGAAAGAGCCACTAATAATCAAGCAAGGGTTCTTGAAGTCAAACGCGAGAGAAGGCAGAGGTTCAAACAGCTTATTGGTATACGACCCTTAATCATATCCCAAGCACCTAGATGTTCTCATTAAGGGTGAACTAGGAACGCTTAAACAGATTAGCAAGATCATGTACTGTTCACTAGTCACGGTGATCTCCTTTATTCTCTGGGAAAGCCAGTAATGAGCAGTTCAGACGCTGTGTGGGGCAGCAAGACCACTCAGTAAAGACTGTAGGCACATTCAATTTAGCAGTGAGTTGGCAGCTGGCTGGCGCACACCACAAAATATGCTGTATTTCTTTATCAAATCAACAATAAGTGTTCGTGTTTGTTCTGGTCTGTGTGCAAGAGCTCACGTATGCCTGCATACCTCATAACTCTGCCTGAGCAATTACATCCCATACTTCCCTTTTCTCTGTTGCTGTAGTGAGAGTTGCAACACTACAAGGCTATAAGGAGAATAAGCCTATCAAAATACATGTCAATATACACCATTTCCTTTCCCACTTATTATTGCTTTGAATCTCCAACATTTCTTCCTACTTCTCTTTTCTTATTTTTAAAATAATCTTTATAGCATCTTCTTCTGTCTTTACAGTTATGCCTTTGCCCTGTCTGTTTGCATTCTGGCACTCGACTTTGAACTCTTTTCTCTCTTGTTGCAAGTCTAACAGGTAATGGTGGAGAGTTAAAAAGTCCCTTATAATAAAAAAAGCAGAAGGAGAGGAAAGGGGTGGACACAGGAAAGAGCATCTGATGAGCCTGGTAGGTGTGTTAGGGTTATTACTGGAGTGTCCAAAAGTCAGTCCCCATGGTTACTATCACGGGGCCTTGGAAAACAGGGCCAGAAATATTGCTTTTACCAGTTCTGATGATGTCCCAATTTTAAACACAGACTAGAATGTGTCTAGCTCCGACTCATCATCCTTGCAATACTACTGCATGTTTGTTGCACTCGTTTTAATAGCCAGTTGGCATGTAATTTCTGTTCTTCTCCATCTTTCTGTTCTTGCACCAGGAGAGGTCTTCTCTCAGTGGTTGTCCTTGTTAGCAATATGACTTTTTAAATTTGTCTGCTACTCTGTGGGAATTTTCTGTAACCCTATAATTATCCCTGTTTACGAATGGAAGTCTTTTTGCATGTCCTATTTAGCATTTGCTAACTGCTGTTTGTGCTTGCCTCTCCCTGCTAACAATGGACTTTGGATTCTTTTTTTTTTCTGTATGATTAGGACTTTGTTTTTAACTCTTGCATAGTTGGGCTGAACTACTTAGCAAGCACTGAATGTGATATCTGAACAGTTCTTTGCAAGTCACGTCTTCAAGAGTACTATTTGAAAGCATCAGCTAAAATTGACCTTGAGATTATAGGCTAGATTGAAATCTCAGGCTAACTGTATATGATATGAAACCATATGGTGCAAAACTTTTCTCTCCTTTATATCCATGCAAACGGTAAATGGATTTACTCCTCCTTGCCCAGTTCATGCCAAACTTGTTTGCAACTGGAGCTACTGTTTTCACAGTAGTGCTGCATGTGGCTTCAGTATTGCTGAGATGGCTGTACAGTGGTGCGTATTCTTCCCTGCTGACTGATATAGGGTGCTTTTTAACACAAAATAGGGGACTTGGGAGGGGAAGGTGGCAGAATGGGAATTACATCTTGAAGTCCAGTGCTAGAGTATGGAGAAACCAAAGAGGTGAAACACCTTAGAAAGGTAAATGCTTAGGCAGGGTAATAATAAAAATAATCAGATCTGCGTGGGCCCAAACATGAGATCTTAAATATATTCTGTAACATGTTCTGTGTATTGTGATTATCTTTGAAAGGAACAGACTGAAACACAGTTGGTGAAAACAAGCAGGCAGTTGATATGGGGAGTAATCAAAGTGATGATTTCTCCTTTCATATTTGACCACTAGGAAGAATTGATGTAGATGTGTATAGTCTAGGAAGTGCCTGTAAACGTCACTCTAGCCTACAGGGAACTTCAGGTAAGGGAACTGAAGTGGGATTTAGGCTGTACTGGTCTGACCCAGTAGCTGTGGCCACACTAGCTCTTGTTGGTTCCTCTTCTGGACTCTTGAATCCATGCCTACCTGAGGCTGCTTTAGAGATTTCTGTTGCCTTGGGACATAGTTTTCTCTTTGGATGGACAGGAGTCAGGGAGATTTCAGTGGCAGGGGTAGAGCCAGGTGGTGCTCTTTCAGTGACATTCATCCACATTTACATTAAAACAGTGTGGTTGGCTGGAGTATGTCTTATCCAAACAATATTTAACAAGCACCTACGCAGTTCAGAGCACTGTTCTGTGCTGCTGCTAGCTATTTTATAAGCATAATAGAAGGAATGGTTGTTCAAAAGAAAAATTTCTCTGAAATAAAGAAAGTTCCCCAAGCTCTTTCTGAAACTGCATGGAAAACATTTTAAAGGGTTTTCTGCATCCTTGAGCCACTTTCAGTACCTGTTTGAGAAAACATATTTCCAAACTCAGTTCCATTGCTTCCCGTAGACCAGGCTACAACGTGAACACAGTTGTTTTCAGATCTCCAAATTAGAAGGTGCAATGACTCAGCATGAAAACCAGGCACAGGCAGCAAATATTACTCCTCTGAGGTGAGTGTTTCTAACATGCAATCAAAATGAAATGACACAAGCAAAGAGAAGAAATGAATCAGCCCCTCACTCCATATAGCTTGGGATTCTTTCTCCTTTAGTAGTATTCTTATTACTTATGTAAGAGAAAGTTACCTCTCTGGGGTTTTTTTGGTTGGTTGGGTTTTTTTCTTCTGTAAAGCCAGGACAGAAGACACTTTAAATTTTATTTATTTATTTATTTAAATGAGGACAAATATTTTGTCTATCTTAAAAAGGCCACCCATGCGGTTTAAATGTAAGACTGACTTTGACTTCCAATGAACCATTAAGTAACTGGAATCTCTGTAGAGGTCTTGGGTTAGCTGAAAGAGAAAAGTTTCCCATAGCAACCTGCTGAATAGTTCTCAATTATATCAAATTTTTTCTTAAAAAAAAAAACAAAAACAAAACCCAAAACAAAACCTTAACATTTGCAAATGAATGACCAGATTTCTGAAGTTTGATGAAGGTCAAATTGCCTTGAATCACAGCAGAACATTAGAGAATATGCTATGCATTATATTTCAAAAAGTGCATTCATGATTTTCCCACTATGTTGCTTTCATATTAAATAAGCCATGAGGGTGTAATCCTGTGTCCCTACTTCTCATTTAAGTTAACATCTTCCTTTCGTGTGCTAGCAAATGGAAAGTATTCAGATATATTCTACTGAATACAATGCTGGGAGACTGCAAATGTAATTTGGTTCAGCAATGGTATTGCTTCTACTTGTTACTGTGACAACAGGGATGCAGTGCTCTCTGAAAGGTAGTAAATCTCCTAATTTTAAGTATTCAGAAATTTGATACCGTCCTGGGTTTTTTGCTAGTTGTATCAACCGTCCAGGTGAATGTTTTCTCTGTGTGCATCTTTTTGCAATTGAATGTCATGGTAATAAGATGTCATTGTGCAACTATATGGAGCATTGCAACCCACTGAGTTGCAAATGAAATCTTCAAGCTATCATGTCAACCACTGAGGTTCAGTGTGTGTGGGACACTGCTTCAGGATTTGGGAAGGACAGTACAGCTGTCATTTCACGACAGGTGATAGAAGCAGTAGGGAGTGAGGAACAGCACACATGGAAGTGTAGGTGTACAAAGTATAATGAAGTGAACAGGGAATTGCTCTGACTAAAAAGACTAACAAAAGCACATTGGTTAGGAGAAGGATACTTGAGGGTTTTCACAACCATTTGGCCTTAAACTCACTTTCAGCAGCAGAGAGCAGCCATAACTTTAAACGGGAAAATGGTTAGTTACTCAGACTCTCTGTTTTAGGATTGAAGGAGCTGCTCTTGATCTTTCTTGAAAAAGGTAATGCCAGTGATTAATCATCCTCTTTCTGGTTTGTGAAACATCTAAGGTCTAATGATAGACCTTCCTATACATGGAAGTCACTCAAAAAGGGCGAAGTGTTACATAGTTTATATATGTCTCAGCCTTTTTCCTGTAGTGTGCATATAGTTCAGCATATCTCTGTGGCACAAAGCAGAGTTTTAAAATTTAGTAGCACATCTTACTGAGGCGATGTTAATTGCTTAAATTTTCCCTGCCTTTATGTACTACTGTAATCCCATCTTTTGAATGTGGAAAACCTCAAAATAGGGGACAGATTATTGCCATTATTGATGGCTGTCTCTGGTGTCCCCCCACTAGCAACAGCACTGTACAAGCTCCATGTACATATAAGGAACCATTAGATTCAGCTTTTGAAACTGGAGCAAATGCTTCTAGGTCAACTGGTGGCCCTATTTAAGCCAAAAGCAAAATATCGGTTAACCTCACTGAACAGCTTTTATTCCGGAGGTCAATTTCTTCACGTAAAGCTGTTAAGAGTTCTGTTTCTTATAATACTGCTTTTCTTGTTTTAGCATGGAAGGTACCAATGTGACTTGTCTAGGTCGGAAATGTAAGACAGTATTAGACCCGGGGGCTTTAAAAAGCAGAGAGCTTCAGTCTGTTCCGAAAGTTGAAGCAGGATCTAGTCCAACAATACTGACACATTGCTGTAGTTTCAGTCAGGATTCAAAGTAAGGAGAAACACCTCACACATAATTTTCCTAAAACCACTGGCACTCTTTTTTATGTTAAAGACTCTAGTGTTTAGCATTTTTAAACTTGATAACAAACATGGCTAAATTAACTACACATAATGTAAAATGTTCTCTAAACCCTCATCCCTTTATACTAGGCTGCATGCAGCAGCAAAGAAGGAACATATGAAGACTCCTAACTTCAGAGATGTTTTATCTTGCATGAACAAAGTGCTGGTTAGTATGGGTATTCCTCCAGATGTGAAGTGCATTAGATGGAGCAGATGATAGAAGGACGGCTTTTAAACTCAGATTTCCATCTGCTTGATATAGTTTCCTGCTGCTCCACTTTCAGCAATCTGGAATATAAAATAAGTTTGATCAAAGCCATACTCAAATGCAATTTCCACTTAAGTCAGTGGGAATTTTTTCTTGAACAAGAACTACAGGACTGAGTACACAGGATTTCATAGCAATTATTTATTTTAGTGGGAAGTTTAATAGTAAGCGTAATGGCAAACAAAGGGGAAATAAGTTGGGATAGGGGATTTGTAAGAAAGTTCCTGTGTTTGCGTAAAAAAATCATCCCAGTTATTTTTTAACCTTTTTTCTCTTGTAACACCAGTGTTGTAATAATCAAAAACAATGTTGCATTTTAAAGTTAGCTCCTTTAAATTTTTCTTCTTCCCATATTACTCACATTTCTTTTCCGGTTTTTATTATCGTGCCCCAATGGGGATTTTCTTTTAACTTTGTTATAATATAATTGTTAGTGTGTGTACATGAAAAGACCACTGACCTTTTACTGACTTGCAAGTCAGAGGATTAATTGCTCTGCATACCGGCTTGTGAAAATAGTGGAAAAGTATCCTTTAACCTGCTTTGCAGGTGAAGAAATGGTGAAAATCCTACTCAGTATTTTTTTCCTCATTTACTACAATGGATTGCTTCTCTTGTATAATTGTCTCAGATTTTCAATGTGTCTATTTTGATTACTAACCTATAGAGTTATACAGATAGTAATATAGGTAATAATATAGTTGTATGTTCTATATTAGTTTTAAAATACAGACTTTTTGTGCATTTTGGAGGACATAGCCAACATAATTGAAGCTATTTGAATTGGCTGGTTAAGGTCAGCCCCTGAAGTCATGTATGTCTTCACTCATGTGAATAGTTTCAGCAAAATACTATAGGAACCCCAGAGCCAGTCATTCCAGTGGTCACACTGGTGGGAACATAATATAGTGAGGGAGAGGATCTTGCATTTATGGGCACAAAATAGGTAAGTGTATATGTAAGCATATATGGAGGAACAAGGAGGTTATGGCTTTCCTCTGTAATCTATCCTGCAAATGCCAAAACTAGCATTAGGACTTTGGATTTGACTCCCACGGTGACCTTTAGGATAAAGCAGATTAGTGAAAATTTTCAAAAGTAATTCCTAATTTTAGAACTTCTGACCACCAATAGCTTTCTCTGAACTTCATGGGAACTAAAAACTCCATCCCCAAGATGTCACTGGTTTCAGACACCCTGTATGGAGACATCTAAAAATGGAAGTCACTTGGGTAAGTTCTGGCCTTAAGCTCTGTGTCTCTGAAACCATTCCGCATAACAAGTAGAGGTTATGAAAAGTGAGAGGGACAGGGAGATATCATGGGAGAAAGATATTTGGCAGTGGCATTTGTCGCAGAGAAAAAGAAAATAAGAAAAAAAAGGACACAAATAGCAAGGAGCTGTTTGGGCTCAATAGAAGAGGGAGCAGAGTGGTAAAAACATCACTTTACAAATGGAACAACAACATCCAGTCCATCTCAATGTCCATTTTCTGGGTGCATTATGTAGCCTATAGAGAGCACTTCAGTAGTAAAGCACCCTACCTAGTGTCCGGAACTAGATGTATAAAGTAATCTTTCATTTGCATGTTATTTGATTTTATTTTATTTTTAACCCTTCTTACACTATTTTCAGCAGTGTAGGGCTTTCATTATTTACTGAAAGCCAGACTTCTTGTAAGTCAGGCTTACTGAGAACAAAAGGGTAGACCAAGGAAGTGTATCCCTTAGCAACAGAAAGCAAGTTAGAGTTCTTCAAAACTTCTCTATTCATGTTTTCTCTCATTGTTAATAGGTCTTTTACAGAGAAATTCGTTCACGCTTGGTTTGGAGTGCTTTAGACTCAAATGTTAGTCAGGTTTAATGAAACAATTTTGTGAATTTCATTTGACACCAGACAGTTGCTGAAAATCATGTACAGGGTTATATAAATTGTGCCAAAGGTATATACTTCCTCAGGAAAAAGGTAGGGGGAGAGAGTTATGTCACTATTTTTGTAGGTATGAGCTAATCTACTTAACAACTCATGAACTGTAGACAGGGTACGTTGTAATTTAACTTGTCTTCATACGGTTTGTATTACTCAGGCTTTAAGCATTAAGAAGCAGGTTGTCCTATCAGATGTATTAGTTAAATGATTTTAGCCAGGAAGTATTTTAACACTACAGCTGTTACTCGTACAGCAACTGGGCATATTACCTTTCTGTTTCAGTGACCGTTTTACTTCAAGCATATTGGGGCACAGACATGGCAGTTAAAAGCCGGCATGTCGTGGGCTCTCAGGTCTTATATGCTGAGATACTGTGTGCCTTTCCTTAAATTACCCTCCCCATTTGTCTCCCCGTGGTTGTCACCACCACCATCCCATCGCCTCCCCGTACTTCTTGCCTGAGTTCTGACAAAGCTGATGGATCCCAACAGCAAAGGATGTGGAACCTGGTTTCCAGTGGTGCCCATCTCCCAGAAGGTGGCCCAAGGCAAGTCAGTCTTAGAATATTCCCATATATTTCCCATGCGAGGCAGCAGATGTTAGCACCCAAAGCTCGAACCTCAAAGCTGCGCAGCTTTTGACATTGTGTGTTGCCACATTGATGATGGCTGATGAACCCCAAACCACTGCCCCCCGTTCATATTTATTGCACCCAGAACCCAGAGTCTTAAGTATATGTTTAAAGAAAAAAACCCAGATGGTAAAAAGGTAATGACCACCCTGTGTATAATAAATGATATGGCAAAATCACTAAAGGCTAAACTGGCCAAGTAGCACTGATAAGAAAGGGAGAAATTGGAGAGGAAAATGTTTCTCATAAATGGAAGTAAAAAGATTATTTTTGGTGCCTTTTCTTGTTAGTGGCATAATTCACTGCTCTATTTAATTGTTTTCATTCTAAATAAACCTGTTCAATTTTAAATGGTAAAAAGCAATCTCAGCGAGCTAAAGAAAAACAAGCCTTTCTCTAACTCTATTGCTTAGTTAAATGAAGTGTGTTGCATATTCTGACTTCAGACCTTTCTTTAAGTGTCTTTTCTGGGTTGTTGATTCAGTGAATACTTCATTTATTTTCTGGCAGTTTTCCTGAAAGGAAAGCCAAGGAACATCATCTGAATAAATAATTGTGGTTTATTTTGGCAATATCTTGTAACAACTCAAGTGGTCAGGTATTTTGTTTTTTAACTGAAGCACCCTATCATCTTGGATCCCAACCAATGGCTTTCAGCCATTTCACATAACTTAGTTGTTTCATTCTGCTACCTAACCAGATTTTTGCAGTTCATGCAGAGGACTTCAGCTAAACGTTGCTGTTTCTAGTTTAAGATGTCTACCTTAAAAGCTCTGAGTCTAGCAATAGGAATAGTAATGTCTTTGTGGTTCACGGAGGGATGTGGCTGATATACTCACATGCATTATGTTTGTGGTAAATCTTTAAGTGATTTCTATAGAAAATCTTTGAAAAATAATAGGAAAAGGAAAGGACCCACAATCCCACGTAGTCTGGTGATTTTCTGTAAAAGGATCCTCCCCAAACCCAAACTTTTTTGCTGGAAAAGTTATTTCCAGCAAAAAATGTAAAATCTTTTCTGCGAAAGATTCTTTGTTTTCCACAAAGAAAGAAAGAAAAACACATTTCTGCTGCAAGATCAATTTTTATTTGGAGGAAAATTTTTATTAACAAAATTAAGTAGCCTTTTTGGTTTATGCTTGTGTAAGTGCATTTGTGAAGGTAATTATGATGGACAATGAAGTAAGCAAGTGATTGAATACGAACGAATATAAGTAGGCTGAAAATCTGTCCTGCTGCAACCTGGTGCTGAAGATACTCTTGAAGAGGGTCGTTGTTCTGAGTTTCAGTTCTGGCTTCTAACATCTGTGGATTTTACCTGGACCCTTGCTATGAGAAATGCATCAGCCATCTCTGGGACTGTGTGTGCACCGGAGGAAGAGGTTTCACACGGGGTCTCTTGGCAGTGCCTGGCCTAAGAAATGGGACCTTTGAGCTGTATTCTTGCTGTAACCTTGCCTTAATCTTGCCATAAACTAGGAATTGTGCTAAGACTTCTCAGCAGAGCCAATTTTTTAAAGGGAGAGTCTGCAGAAGCAACACTTCACTATCAATGTCCTTCCTTTGCTTCTATTTCTGTGGATAGCCTTGGCAGAAAACTCACAGCATGAGAGAATTTAATGATACCTTGGGCCATGTTTGTTTTCCCCTTCCCTTCTCTATTTTTTTTCCTCTCTCTTTTCAAACAGAGATCTATAAAATGTGAAACTGAAACTGCATGCTTTCAGAGATTTGTTAAGGAAATCAAACTTTAATTATTGGTCAGTTCCACTCTGGCATAGCATGAAATGTGACTGCGGGCTTAATGCATTACAGGTCTGTTTGGTTTTACCAAAAAAAGAGTTCCTACTTAATAAAAACATCCATTTTCATAAACATGAGAAGTAAAATTATCTGTAATGATATATACTAAGCTCAGTGGGTGAGAAGACCTTGGCAAAGGAGTTGGACTCCAGGTCTTTGACCCTTGGCAGGCTGTTTTGCAAAAGTATGTCTGTGCTGACCATGCTCATACACAGGATTAATTTGGTTTGCATTTACTGCATCATTTTCTTGAGTGGAAGTGGTGAGAGGCAGCTCCTCTAAGCTGGTGCAATCTATTCAGAGATGCAGGAGGTGATACTTTGCTCCTAAGTGTGCTGTTTGAATGTCCTCTCCCCACCTCTGCCAAGAAACGGCTGCAAGTTGGTTGCAAACACCTGCAGGCAAGAGCTGGGTGGGGAAGTGCTTGGTAGGTTGTACTAACCTAGCTGACATGGTACTGAAATGTGAATCTGGAAGTCTTGGGCTCTGGTTCCAGGTCAAGTAGAAATCTCCTAGGTGAACTCAGGTAAAACACTAAGGCTTTGCCTCTAGAATAGACATTACTGTCCTTGCTGGATTTGTTGCTGATGGTGGGTGGGTTTTTTTTGGTTCTGTCTTTGTTTTTAATAAAAGCCTGGAGTGTATTTGTATGTAAAGGACTTTGTGAGAATAAAGAAATTTATTTTGGAGGCTGGGGCTGGGCTGCATTTTTCGATTTTTTTTTTTTTCTAATCCTCTGAGTTGGGAAACGGAATCTTATTTTTCCTGGAAGACAGGGGGAGGGTGGCAACAAGAATCAATGTGTTAAGCCATTAGTCACCAACTGCTGGAATACAAATATTGACAAGTGCAAAGGTTTGGTGGTCTTGCTTTTCTGCACGAATATCAGCCATCTATCACACAAAGCCTGTCTGTACTTCCAGGAGGCCTGTCCCTGGGTAACATGATTATTGCAGCGTAATAGGGAGGTAAATCGTAACAGGTAAACTATTAGACGTGGGTAGCACAGCTTCCACTGAACCTACATTACCCAATGTCTGGTTATGCAGAGTTTTGCCTTGCAACACAAATATCATGAATGTTATGGTTCTAAAATCAGCAAATTGCTTTACTGCATCATACTTCCTCCTAAGGACTATCTTCTAAGTTCACATCTGATCGTTTGATTGTGGTTCTCAGGTCTCCATCTTTGCTTAAAAACATCATATGCTTGGAGGCATGTCCCCCAGGAAGAATGCTGTAGCTATGTTGTTCACAGCTAGGAATAGAATCACCGTGGGAACTAAGCAATTTTCAAAACTGAAGCACCCTGCAGTGGGATCTGTGAAATTCATGGTCAGTGGGCTCTGAACAGGGATCTGTGAGCAGAGGGGTAGAAGGTAGTCTCAAAAATCTTGTCTTGGGGAAGAAAAAGAAATTAAAAAAAATTGAAAACTTTCCACTGTTGCTAAGCCTGGCTAAGCTCCATCAGCTTGCAACACTGAGTCATTAGATAAGATGAGTCACTGGATGCCATAGGCAGTTTCAAATCCTTATTGATGAGACCTGCTCAGAGCAAGACTAGAAGCCCTGGTGTTGCTGATGTCTGCAAGCTGGGAGATAGGTACAGCCAAGGAAAGAAGTGTAATCTTGGTCCATCACACTGTATACCCTCAGCCAAATTGCATATTCATAGTCCCTTCTGCCCATACCATTCGAAAGCTGAGCATCTTCTGCAAATATTGTGCTGTGGCCTCCTTTCTCTCTGAAAACCACAAATTCATTCTGCACAAATCTCAATTTTTACCAGTCTCTGTAACACCCTGGAACCACTCCTTTAGTCTCCCTTCCTAAAAGCAGTACTGCTGTGACAGGTATATACATATCTGTACATAGGTAAATAGCTGCAGAACAAGAAAAGAACAACATTGACTAAGACTTCCACTGGCAGCAGTTAAAATCACAGTTCTGTTCCCAGCCAAACTGAGAGGCATACTTCCAGCAAGTTCCAGTCCCTTTTGGTGTTAGCCTCTTCTGGAAGCCACACTACATGTATGTGGCTGGCCAAATAGCTCCTTGGTGTCTCCATCTTCCTAAGCTTGAGACTTGGATATCCATGATATGGCTGGATTTCCTGAATGCCTTTACTTTGAGAGTACACATTTGTTACAGGTGATTTATCTAGCTGGTTTAGGTACACCTTAGGATTGTTATACATAACTCTTCTGGGTCCTTAAAATCTAAGGAGAGGTTTTGGTTTCAGCTGAACTTTTCTAAACCATCTAAAATTACCATTCTTGGAAGGAATCGTAATGAAGTTAATTGGTCTTTGCTGAGTAACAAAGAATTTAGCTTGTTCTTGTGCAGGTTGTATGTTATATTCTTGTTAGCAGAAGCATTCAATAATGAAGGCATCCATTCATCGGCAGGCCTCCTGTGCTTTACTGGGTTTTGATCCATAAAGTTCATTCACTCCATGTAATTTCTTTTGCCAAAAAAATGTCTTCTTCAATCAGCTGTGCTATGTCATCTGTTACCTATCAGGTCTCTGGTAAACGTGTACTTCAGGGCCATGATCTATCTTTAGGAGCAGTGTTGTGACTCCTACGCTTATGACCTTCCCTTGTGAAAGCAGTCACATTAAAGTGAACAGGCACTTTGCCTGAAAAGGAACTGAACAAACTGAGTGAAGAGTCAGGATTTGGCTGGTGGGATGATTCATATGCATTGGGTCCTACATTTGCATCCATTCCAGTTGTCCCATTTGAATTTAGGACATAGTCTCAGTCACTTTTTGATGATGAAGAGCTGGAAACATGCTCCTCTACATATCCTTATACTAACAGGCAATTAGATATGTGTCTGCCATCTGTGAGTATACCTGGAAATATTTTTAGCATGACTTAACTATTTAGAGTTGGGGTGTTGAGGATCAACTGTTTCTAGTGCGTTTTTGTCTTTGGCAAATCAAGTTTTCACTTGGTACTAAAGACACGGAGCAGCTTTGCTCATAGGACCAACTTGGTTCATAGATGTGTGAGTCAGTTATTTCAGTAACTGTACCCAAGATCAGGCCCTAGATTTTTCAGACCCAGATGGGAACAAAACTGGTTTTCTCCAGTGATTCTACTATGCTGTCCTACCGTGGGACATATTATAATACAGCATATCATAGGGCACTATCCTGAGGCGGGAATGGACTACAGCTCTGGAACTTTTGCCTGGGACTTACATTTGGAAATTAATATCTTAATCATTGTATCTTTCAAAGTTTCTATCTGTATAGTGTAAATTAAATCTCCTACTGCTCATTCTAAACAACTGGCATTTGTTGTGAGGCATGTTCTACACAGAGCAAGGGTGTAAAAGTTTGAGGGCACTTGCGTACAAGTTCTGTCAAGGTGGATATGAGGCTTTCCTTTATAAGCAGGCAGTAGTGTTAGTATGGTTTAATGGTGGACTTGGCAGTATTAGGTTTACGGTTGGACTTGATGATTTTAAATGTCTTTGCCAACCTAAATGATTCTATGATTCAGTGGTTTGTTTTTTTCTTACTACACAGTGGAATCTCATAATTTCTAATATGTTAAAAGACCCTATGTATTTGGAGCACTTGAAATATGTCATTACAGTTTAGATCTGTGACCTTTCTGGTTATTCTAAATCTGTTCCACGCCACCAGGCTCTTCTCCTTGGGATTACCCTATTTAAGGTTCACTGTTGGTTATATTGTGTAAGCCATTGCACCAGATAACTCCCACCCAGAGGAAAGGAAAAAAACCAAACCAAACAACCCACACAAAGTTTTAAAGCATAGAATTTGCTAATGCTATTCTGTCAGAAAAGGCACAAGGACAAGGTTTCTGGGGCAATGAACTGGGGTTATTACTGAGACCCGCTCAGCAACACTGATAGAGCAATTTTCTCATTGTCTGATGTTGTTCTTCTGAAGTGAAGCTAGTAATACTTTTCCACCTCATCCACAACTCTGAAGGGAGGGGCAGCATTGAGGATGAAATCCCAGGCTCATTGGCAAAATTCCTGCTCAGTGAGTAGAATTTTGCTCCTGTGCTGCATGTTTTGCTGTGGATAAATTCTATATAGTTGCCTGCAAGTTCCTACAATTACATAGCTGCAATTTTAATGATACCTGGCAGTACAAAGGTGATGAATGCCTCAGGAAAAAAACTCAACATACGCATTTGTTTGCACAAATATACAATGTACTGCTAGAACACAGACTGCCAGTTTTGAGACCACTTCATTATCCAAGCCACATCTCCCAGTGGAGTTTCCACTGTGCAAAAGGATTTTCAAGGAAACCTCTGTGCAGCCTCAGCAAATCCTATCATTTTAGAAATGACACTTGTGTCTGAGTGCTGTGCAAATGAAAGCAGGAAACAAAGTCTCAGATGTTTCGTTTACCTGGTACGTTATGGTTAGTTTTGCCCTTTTTCCCACATTTTCAGTTAGGTGATCAGTTTCATGGGAAGTTTTGTGGCTTTTTCAAGACACGCTGTCATGTGTTGCTATTTATAACTGCTCAGGGTTGTGAAAGCAGAGGATTTATCAGAGGACACAGAGGCTGATGTAAACTATTTGCAGATCATAGTGTGGGGTAGAGGGACAGAGGAAATGCCCTTCTTCCTACTGCAACATGTAGATTTTCAGACCTGCAGAGGACACAGAGCATTGTGAAAGGAGACAGTAAGAGTATGGAATGAAACGAGCTATACATGCAATGCATGGCATGGACCACATCATCTATTAAAAGTCAGGGCATCTATAAACAGATCAGATTTCGAAGCTGAGGTAAACAGCCACCAGTGGCTATTGTGTGGACATGGGTGAGATGTTAACAACTAGGGAGAGCTCAGATCTGTTTAGCTGTGGTTTTTCTGGTTGGCTCTGCCTTGCAGTAGGGAGAAGCAATGGGTGATGTCCTGAGGTCCTTTCCTGCCGTTAATTTTGTTATTCCAAAAGCTACATGTAAATAGTTTGTGTTGAACTCAAAAAGCCATTAGGAGGAAGATAACGGCTGTGACAAGACCATTCATAGCTCAAATACTTGTTTATGTTAGTATAACTACAGCAAAACTAAAATAAAGTCAATGATGCAGAGCTCTATTCGAAAAAAATCTGTCTCACGATTATTTCCTGTATTAGTGAATGATAATGGAATAAACATGGCAATGGATGCCCTTACATGAAAGAGAAAATAGAAGGATACTTAAATACTGCTGCTTTGTCAGTTTAGCTACTTACCATACCAATATGAACATGGACTATAAAAGCAGCACTGCTAATTCTTTCATTGCTTGAGTGTTCAGGGTCTACAAAATAAGCTTGTCATGGGGTAGTTCTTGCCTATTACTGCTTATGTATCTGCAGAAAACAGAAGACACATTGGGCTAACATGTAAGTAGAAGCACTGGCTACTGTAATGTCCATACAGGAATGGTGTATGACGTAACAAGCATTTCTTGTAATTTTCTAACCTTTATGAGTCACTTAATAAACATAAAGATGTCTGGTATCCAGTGCTATGCCCCCTAGCATATCTTATAGGAAGTGGACAACACTAAGAATATATCTGCAAAATAAGGCGTCTTATGATATAAGACACACCTCTAATGCTGAAGATGGCTTGACTGGACTAGTACCTGCATGGAAAATCCATTAAAGCCCTGTATATAGGAATGTTTAAGTAATCTGAATGATGCTCCGAAGTGCAGTGGGTGTACAGTATTTGTCCTCCTGCATGGATACTCTTACTCAGAATGAGGTTAATGTAATTTCTTTTCTTAGGGCTAGATTCAAACAGGGATTTAGGAGTGTATAGCCTGAGTTATCACAAGGCCTGTGCCCCAAGTGTAAGGAGCATTACCTGCTAGACAGGCATCTCTTTCATTTGACACTTAGGACTGAAAAGATTTGGACTCCTTATAATTTTGACCATTTGTTTTACAAGCACTTGCCTTGGCTAAGTTCCAAGTAGCAGTAAGAATGGACTGAAGGAAGAGGGGAAGGGGACATGAAGGATGCCCTCTTGTGAAGAGTGTAGATATCCTAAATTTAATTCTCTGCTTAACCATAGCCTTCCTTCATTACCTTGGCACATCAATTTCCACCTCCTTTCCTTGGAGTTTAAAGGAAAGATAAGGATTGGTGACTGGGGGGTGAGTAATAAGTGTACTTTTCAGAGAGCAATCCTATGAAGGTACCTTCAAAATTGTCAGAGCTTCTGTTGGGGGAGAAAAATAAAGACCTGAGAGAGCTGAGAGGTTGGGCTGTGTAAGAGGTGGTAGTGCAGAGATGATAGTGGAAGTGAAAAGAGAAGAAATGACTAATGGAGCAGAGTGGCTAGACAAGTATATGGACTACATTAGGGATGGAGAGAAAAAGTCTGTGGAGGAGATGAGACTATAGAAGTTGACAGGTGACTGCTTAAGGTCCTAAATGATATTACAGTTCTTCCAGCGGGCGTGCTGGATCTGACTTTCCCTCTGCCTTTTGTAGCTCTGGAACCAATTTTACAGATTAAATAAAGTACTTTGTCAGCTCAGTGTGTCTGGCACTGAATTTGTAAATCCATCCTTTCTATTTCAGTCAGGCGTGACTGGGTGAACAACCTCTATAAGTAAAAGAAGTGACATGAATAATTCTTACTTGAAATAAGGTCAATGTTATCCTCATGTCACTTGAGCTGTGTGGAAGGAACAAAGACCTACATCAACCTGGTGCTATTAGCAACACTTGGCGCAGACATATTTTGTCATAAGTCTCAGCTAATAATTAAAGAGTCATTACGGTTATCTCTGTTTTTACAAGAACCACAGTATTCTTCATAGAAATGTATTTCAGCATCAAATTCACCTTGGGGTGAAAGAAATTTTGTCATTACAAAGCAACTTTTGTGTTATGCCCAAAGCTCTGCATTCATAGTTCACATTTACTAAAAAAGTTGCTAGCATTCATATTCTGCTTGGTCTTTGTCATCGTAAAGCCTAATCTTTTCTTGTCACATTAGAATGCAGTTTATGGAATTTTTTTTTTGTTTTCTGTTCCTTTATGTACTTCTGACTTCCCATTTCAGTATATAACATAACTAATTTAAACTACTATTGTCAGCTACCTTTGCTATACATATGATATTTTAAATGTAAAAAAAATGGTAATGGTTGGTGCAGCGTGCTGCTGTTTTCAGATAGCATCAGAAGATATTTTTTTTTTTTAAATATACAATATTAATCTAGCTTAATTTAGTGTGGAAAGCTTATTTAGTCCTTACCACAAAAAGAAATGGAGAATTCTGTAGATTATTTTTTGTACAGGATGATGGAATAGCACCAGTGGCCATAAAGTAGCAAAATGTAGTCTGTCTTGCTAGTATAAAATTATAATATCTTCAGCAAAATGAACTTGCATAGACTTTTCTATTATTGTTAAAAGTATCTTGCATTAAACAGTAGGTAATCTCTTTAGAAATGCATAAGTTACCAGTTTCACTGCAATATTATACTTCTGCTTATCTGTCAATATGAGTTCATATTCTGCACCATGTCTATCTAAATCTACTTAGAGAAAGGAATGATAAGGCAGTTGTTTTTGCATTGGAAGGCCTACATTATTTTCTTCTCATCTTCCTTACTTAGCTGTAATCATTCTCAGTGTAAATTAAACAGCATAGGTAGGAAAACTTGTCTTTCTCATATATTTCAGTTCTACATATAATATTAAATCCATGCTATACAACTTTAACGAACGTACCACCAGCTTCAAAAACATAGGACTTTAAAAAGCTTATGATCTACTATCAAATCACCATGAAAGCTCTCTCTACCATACAGTCCCTTTTGTTTGGCCTGGAGGAATGTTACGTAAGAGGTTTTTTATCAACTCCTCCAATTCTTTAAAAATCTGCAGTTAATAATGGTATCTCTTAGCCCAATTCTTAACCGTAGCTGAGTGCTCAGTGCAGATACTTGGGATATGGGAGTAAAATCCTTTTTCCATTTACTGCCCAGTCCAGCTGGATGATGAGTCAATCTGGATCCCAGCCCTGGGACGTGCAGGGGCTGCCCTCGTCTGCAGCAGGAGCTGAGGATAGTGATGGAGCAAGTGTGTAAGGAGCATGCTTTCCATTGCCCAAAATAATGTTGGGTGACTCGCAAAAGCAAAATCACTAATAACCTATGGGAATCACAAAGTCCACTTAAATTTTCATATTACAAAACATTTAGGACACGCACCTTTGAAAGGCCTGTGAACAGATTGCTGCCAGTTGTGAGCAGCAGCGGGAGCCTGCTTCACCATGGTCTTCACCACAGGCTGCAGGGAAATCTCTGCTCTGGTTCCTGGAGCATCCCATCGCCCCCCTCCTTCACTGACCTTGGTGTCTGCAGAGTTGTTCCTCTCACATATTCTCGCTCCTCTCTCTGGCTGCAGTTGCACAGTTTTTTCCCCCTTCTCAACTATGTTATCCCAGAGGTGCCACCACCATTGCTGATGGGCTCAGCCTTGGCCAGTGCCGGGTCCGACTTGGAGCCAGCTGGCACTGGCTTTTTTGGATACAAGGGAGGCTTCTAGCAGCTTCTTACAGAAGCCATCCCTGAGGCTTCTCCGCTACCAAAACCTTGCCATGCAAAACCAATATATTGATTTAACTGCCTTTTGCCCTGGTTGCTTAAATTCAGCTAAAAATAATTATTGTTGCATTCTGTTTCCCAGTGGTGGCCAGCTATTTCCAGTAACAGTAATTACCTTTTTTTTTTTTTTGGTCTAACAGAATGCATAACTCTGGTTTTACTTCACAGCCTTTCTAGGCATAGCTGTAGCCATTAACAGGAGATTTCAGCTGTTGTATTCTAAAGGCACAGAATTCTGGCCAAACTTGTCAGTCACTTCAGTGATGTGGGAATATGACCAGAAGGCAATTTCTTATCCATTGAAAATATGTCGGGAGATTAAAAAGAGTTGAACAAAGGCAGAGAGCCATTAACATTGGTTGGAAAGTAAATTCTAGATATAGCAATTCATAAAACTAAATTAAAGTGGGACATATTTTATTTTAGGGAACTACAGTGATCAAGATCCTTTGCACTTTTTGATTTATATAACCCAGTTTACATAAGCTGGCTCCTTTGAAGATGTGGGAATTAAATTTACACGTAAGCTCGTTTTTTTCTGAAAAATCCAGTGAATGTACTTTTCCTTGAAGTGAGTGGTCCTTTTTAACACTGCTTCTTCTTCTGGTGGCAGATAATATTATAGTGATTGGAGAATTAGAAATGAAGAACTGAGTTAATGCCTTTTTCTTTCTTACCCAAGCTACTGCTTTGCTAAACAAATTGTTCTGCACTTTCCAGGATCCTGCCTCCAGGGTCCAATGCAGGGCACTCACAAATGGAACTTGCACACCCTAACCGTATTTAGATTGGTTTTCCAGAAAATAAACCAAGTCTGATCTCTGAATTTAACCTCACGTCTAAACAATACAACATACTGAAGCCATTAGCTCTTTAGCGCTAAACTTAGCGATGAGGAATTCCCTGGATGATTTTTGCATTCCAGGGCTGCTACCACACAAGATTCACGGGGACATGAGGAAGATTCAAGATGCTTAACAAACACACACACACATATGTATACATAGATAAAAATTACATTATTCCCCAAACTGCCTGGTGAACTAACGGTCTCTTCTAACGTCGCTAATTAGGTCTTGAAAAGTTCTGTGGTGTCACAGATGTTACTGGAGAGGAAACCACACTGGCAAGCAAGGAGGAAAGAGTAACGGCACTTTTGTTAATTTAACAGAATAGAAAGCTTAACCCTTTTGGTGTTAGAACATGGTCTGATATTTTACATTAAATATTTGCATCCATTTCAAGGTGTTAGTTCTTTTCACCTGGCAAGAGGTTTGGCAGAGACTGGCTGGGCATTTCATATAGGCTCCATTTCATTCTGTCCCCAGGGCCAAATGCCACTGTATCAAAAGGTGGATCTTTGATTAGTGGAGGGACACCACATCACAGGTTCTTTGGAGTGATCTGGCTTCAAAATCTACTGAAAAAACTCAGAGCAAAGTCCAGCTCCACAGACCAGAGGGAAAAAAACACCTGTTATACAAATAAAAAATAGTCATATAATACCACTTTCAAAAATATGTGCAAGCAGTGCTGGTGGCTACAAGAAGTTACTTTCTCTGCTTCATGACCCACTTGGTCTTGTCTATTCTCAGAGCTGCAGAACCACAGAACTGTTGAGGTTGGAAGGGACCTCTAAAGGTCATCTGGTCCTCTTGAGCTTAAGCAGGGCCACTTAGAGCAGGTTGCCCAGGACCATGTCCAGACGGGTTTTGAATGTCTCCAAGGATGGAGATTCCACACCTCTGTGGGCAACCTGCACCAGTGCTTAGTCATCCTCACCGTAAAAAAGTGTTTCCTGATGTTCATATGGACCTTCCTGTATTTCAGCTGAAGCTTATTGCCTCTGGTCCTGCCACTGGGCACCACTGAAAAGAGCCTGGCTCTGTCCTCTTTGCACCCTCCTTTCAGGTATTTGTATACACTGATGAGATCCCCCCGAGCCACCTCTTCTTCAGGCTAAACAGCCCCAGCTCTCTCAGCCTTTCCTTATAGGAGAGATGCTCCAGTCCTTTAACATCTTCACGGCCCTTTATTCGACTGTCTCCACTATGTCCATATCCCTGTATTATTGGAGAGACCAAAACTGGATGCAGTACTCCAGCTGTGGCCTCTTCAGTGCTGGGTAGAGAGGAAGGACCACCTCCTAATGCCTTTCTCTTCTGTTTTCTTCCTTAAACTAGGATCAAGGACATTGTACTTTCCAACATCTTTACCCCAGTTTGGTAAAAGATATTTATTCTTTTAAAAGAATAAAGTAACCTTTCCTTGTCAAACTCCTGGCAGGAAAAAAACCAACAACCCACAAACAAAAACCAATATCTGTAGACTGACGTCTGGAATGGCCCATTGGAAGTATCTTCTCTGCCCACAGGTGTAGCAGTAACCACTGAACTTTCACAGTGGTGCTTCATAGTTTAGTCCATAGCTTGAGTCAAGACAGAGGATATTGGAAAGTTTCTAATGCTCATTTATGTATTTCAAATAGTAGAAAATTTGTTTCTGCATTTGGTAAATTATTTCCCCTTATTGCTAATCTGAAATTGAAGGCTTTGGCTTCTAGCTATTGGATTGTTTTGTATGTTTGTATACTAAATTAAAGACTTTTCTCCTTGGGAAGTAATACAGTCTCCCCAGTTCCCTGTAAAGCAGGTTCTCTGTCATTTCTGTCATTCTCTTCAGGAACATTTAAATTAATTTTTTTTTTTTTACATTTTCTTTTGAAATATGGACACTGGGCTGTACTATTCCAGTCATGGTCTGTCTGCTGTTGCGTGTAGTGGCATCAGATACACCTGTATTATCACAAGCCACATACTAATGCTTCTGTCTCTACAAATCTACCCAGAAGTTAGCTAAAAACGCAAACTGCTGAGGCACAAGGTGGTTGATTTTGCTAATTTGCAAAACGTTATTGGTGGGCTGGCTGGCTGACCCTGAGCCCCCTTGTCATGTTCCAGCTCTTCTCTCTCCGTGGCAGTGTGGAAGTGCTCCATACATGGGTAACCGATGTCCTGGATCTTACTTGCTGCAGCCAGGCCTCATTAGAAACATCAGCAGCGTGAGCATGCTGTGCATCAGGGTGCTTGGAGCAGCCAGGGCTTCCCACGAGCAGGGGGAGCAGGGCCTCCCAGACAGAGCCATCCCACCACCCCCAGCCAGGGTCCAGGGCAGGCTGGGGAGCACTGGGGACAGGGGTACGGCCAGGCTGCGATGCCAGCCTGCAGATGTGGGCCAGTATCAGGGCCAGGGAGGAGAACCAGGGTCAGACAGAGCCCTGGGATGGTCAGGCTCAGGTGGGAGGCAAATGGTAGAGGCTTGGCTCAAAGCACCTCCCACGGGAAGGCAGGGGCCCACCCTTGCTGAGGCTCCCAGCAGTGCCTGCAGGGCAGCCTCTCTCCACAGCCACCAAAGGGACCCTGAACCCCGCAGCCAGACCTCCAGGAGCAGGGATGCTCTTGCAGCCCTGGCAGCATACCAGCTCTCATAATAGTGGGAGCTGAGGTTCAAACACTGACTTTTGCTTTTTTTAACCTGTTAATTTATTTGGCCATTTCATTCCTGAGCCTATCATCACCTGCATAGATGAGGACTGAGTAAGTAAGCCCTTTCCCATTGCTAGGTCAGGATCTACCCCACTGCAATGGGAAGAATGCTGGAAGTGCCTATGCCCAAGTGTGGAGAACATGCATGAGAGGAATTAAGTGCAACTGCTTGTGAGTGCTGTGATTGCAGGGCAGATGTACAATTTAGTGAATCTGGTTGTTATATTGGCCAACAATGAAACTAAAAACTCAGGGCATATCATGACCTTGGAGCTGTGGATTTTCAGTGAGAAAATATACATGGAGGCTATAGTCCCCATATGTACTCATTCCAAGTTCCTAATTGATCATGGGTGCTATTTTTTGTCATCCTCACCCACCTACCAGGGAGATAACTGGGAGCTAATAATTCCCATGTTGTAGCAGGTCACTGGGAATGCCTCAGTGCTGTCAGCCCAGGCTGGAGAAGAGCATTCAGGCAATTCAGGAAACATTTGGTAAAGCTGTGAGTAAGGAATTCTCCCTTCCCCAATCACCTAGTTGGTATTCATTATATTAATCAAGGCACTAGCTGTCCCAACCTGTCTTTTCTTTTCCAGGCTGATGAAATGCAGTGTTCTCTTCCTGCTAAAGGAGACAATAAGTGGCAGGTAGTCACAGAGGGTGTGGAGTAAGTCTGTGGAAGGCCAACAGGCGAGTGGAAATGTCTCATGCTATAGTTTAAGCTCAAGAAAAAAACTGTACTAGCCCACCGCTCCTATTTGGTTTTTGGTATATAAAATCTATGAAGTTCACTTTTGGCATGTGGGTGTACTGCCATTTTGGGTGGGGGGTGGAGAATGCAGTACTAACTTATTTTGAGAATAGGTGATAGTTATATAGTATTTCTTTGTCCGAGAGGTTGTAAGGCTCCCTGGTGCTTATCTCTACTGCCTCTATTGTTCATCTCCTGTCTATTGTTATGGTAATCACTTACAATAAAAGGACGTTGATTTACAAAACATTTGAACTTTATTAACAAGGTATTTTTGTGGGATGATGAAGTCAGTTGAGAGCTCCAGAGGAGGAAGAGGTGACTTGATGGAGTGTGATGTACCTATGGGCTGTTGGCAACGGCTTGCATCCCTTCAGCTCTGTAGCTCAGGGGCTATATTTCTTGTAGTTGCCAGCTATTCCCTACTACTGTTTCTAGTAGTTCTGTCTTGTGTTTCATTGTCTGGATTGCATCCAGCTGCATGTCTTTCAGTACTTATTTGCCATTCCCAGGAGGGTGGCCATACTAGATAGGAGCAGAAGTCCAGTTACTTACTGTCCTCCTTGTGGCAGCAGTAGATGCTTCAGGAAAGTCCATAATAATAAGACACTTCTGGAGGGATGCTTTCCCGGGTATATCATCCTAACTTGCCACAGTTGACACTGTAGGATTTCCTGCTTCTGTTGGTATTTTGTTGGCCTCTGGACATAAGCTCACAAAACACACACTCACCACTTTTTTTTCCTGTGGTTCAAACATTCACCAGAAATTTTGCAGAGATTTTGCAAGATATTGCAGAAATTTGCTCCCTGAGGTCACGGGTGAACTGAAAAAACAAAGAACACTTAATTGTTTCTAGGCCTTTTATTTCCTCACTTAAAAACATATATTTAAACCTCAATTAAAGTCTCAAAGCAAACACTTCATTTAAGGCCTTGGGTGCTGAGTATTTTTTTTCTCTACTGTGCAAGATCAGCATCTTGTAAAACTTCTCCTGGGAATACTGAAGTAAAGGGATAGGGAAGGGTAAGCAGAGGAAGTATTTAATGAAGGATGTTAAACTATTCCAGACAGAATCCTTGAGGGAATATCTTTCAAGAGGAATCCCTAAATGGTAGGAGACAAGCTAGGAAAATATGTAGCCAATATCTGAGAAGGCTGGTGGAGTAAGATGAGGAGCATTTTTCTTTCTTGCCACATTCAGTTTCTTTCTCTGTGCTGTGCCGGCAAAGTGGGAAGCATCCTGTGAAATACTGCCTTTAAATACATGAATGTTAACAGGTTTCTATGTCTATAAGCCACAGGACTGAGTGTGGCTTCCTCCAGTGGGTTTTTATAGGCTTCTGCCAAGCGATCTATCTGGTCCCTCCTCTGCCTCTCCAGTGGTGGCCCATCATCGCGTGTCTGCAGTGGGAGATCAGAGTGGACCCTCAGTGACTGTGGCAAGCTCCTTAGAGCACCATAGCATTACAGTGTAGATGCTGCAGCTGGTTCCCTAAATAAATACTGCCTAAATAAATACTGCCATTATAGATTCTTCTTCTATCACATGGCAAGACAGGCAGAGCATAACCTGAAATCTCCATAGCACAATCCACTACTCAAGTCTGTCTGGACAAAAAAGGTGGGTTTCTGATATGCACACAAGGCAAGTTTACATATCTGTGACTGAGCCTGTAGCAGAAAAAAAATCCTGTTCTAGTTCAAAACCACATATATTAACTGGGAAATAATGTAATTTAATGTCTGTAAGCTATCTTAGATGTATTTTCCCTTAGTTGCTTGCATGTGTGTATCACATTTCCTACCACACATTCATTCATGTAACATAATCAATGAGTGTGTTTTGTGTGCACCTATCATATAATTTACTCCTCTATATTTCTATATGATGGCATTACAGTAAATTAGATTTGTCATACAAATACTGCATAATACACTTCATACATCACACAACACATATGGTTTAAATATGTTTTATTAATGGATTGAATAATATGCTTTAAAAAATCACCAAATTATCATGTACTGTATCACTGAAGTGAAAATGCCACCGTCCCCAAGCACTGTCTTTCGCTCTTCCAATTCAGGCAATGCTTTTGGCAATAATAGATGTGCTTTCTGGGTTTATGTGAGGATAGAGAAGGCCACTTGCTGGAAATTATTGAACTTTTTTTAAAGAGGATTTTAGTGAGTTTGAGGAACCTTATGATCCATTTTCAGGAAGCTGTTTCAGTTTTGGGAGATTTTTGTGTTGTGTTTTGGGGTTTTTCATTTTTTTAGTTTTTTTTTGTTTTTAACATAGTGGAGAATCAGAAAAAAAGCTTGTCAAGGGGAAATGTAAGATTATTTGGAAGCATGTGAATGAGCTAGAGGAAAGACAGGATCCCCACATTTTCACTCATACCTGTCTACATCAGCTGGGAAGGTAGGGGCTAGAGATGCTTGCTCAAAATTTAAGTACAGTAAACATTACTTTGAATTCAAGGTTATTGTTCAGGAATTTGACAGAGATCAGTGTGGTATCAAATGTTTAGCTAATTTTCCTTTCTTGTGGAGTAATAAAAGTTCAGGCATCTGAGTGAGGTTTTGGGCTTCTGTTGGTCTCTGTGTTAGGGTTGGACCCAGGCCAATACCGGGCTTTCAGACAATTCATTGTACTTTTCTTTGCCTCTCTGTCCCAGACAACCCACAGCTTCCTCTCTGCACCTTATTGACCACGTAGTTCATGTTCATTGACAGGGAGTAGAAGTGAAGTGTAGCAGCTTGTAACGTAAAACATCTTTTAAGATCATTGGAACTTTGGATTATGGACAGCAGCATTCAAAAAGTTTACCAGACACTTGACTGTTGAACTGAGATGCATTCAGATGGCTGTATCAGTGTAAGTCACCATTTCCACTGCTCTGATGTGGCCCACCGGGAAGGGTTTGCAGTACTAGAAAGGGGAGGATGTGTCAGTGCCAAGTAGATATGGGCATGGTGCAGACATGCCTCTACTACGGCAAATCAAATTCTCAGTCAGGTGTGATTCCTGTGCTTAGACTAACACTTCTGTCATGATTGCATTGCTTTCTCAGCCATGACCCGGCAAAGCAAACTGATTTTCCCTGACTTTTAAGGCCTTTTGAAAATCACCGTGGATCCCAAAGCACAAAATAATACATAGTTCTTTATGTAGGTTATATATGTATATTCAGATGCACAGCTATTATGCATCTAAATAAACATGCACACAGAGACCCCAATCTTATCTCTGTTCTTTGCTTCTTAGTGCATAAATTTATTTTCGTCTGCACTAAAATGTGTGTTGTTGATATGAGACAGGTTAATGGGATGATCTACTTTTCTCTGTAAAATCAGCCTGTCTGATAGGGATGCTGTAACTACTCCTGGTCACATATTTAATAACACACATACACTCAGACAGCTTGTTACTGAAATAGCAGCTTAATTTACTTATAATATGATTTTTAAAATGTCAATTTTTCTTTTCTGTCTTTCGTGGAAAAGGCATGAGATTTTTTAACAGAAATGCTGAGGACAAAAAAGAACATAAATCAATCCACTCTGTGATCAATTTATTATAATATATTGAGATTCTGGCCTCTAGAAAAGCAATAACTTTGCCAGAAGAAATACGCATGTTTTTCCTTGTTGAAACTTTCTTGAAGTCACGTGCAAGACTTCAATGGACTTTTCATCAGGCAGTTTGTTCTTACATTTAAAAGGCTCCTGGGATATAACATGGCTTTAAGGACAGACTCCTGGGCCCCCAGGATAGAGTCATACCTAGATCAAGCCTAAAAGAATCAGTGTAATCAACCTCTCAAATTACAACGCAGTGTGGCACAGATCTGTTCAGGTGATTCCTCACCCCAAGCCAGAAGTCATAATCATGTAATAATTCCTAGTTAAGTGAGGGTGCGGTCATTTGCTAAAATCTTTGTTTGCGAAACATAAACAAGTTTTTCTTCCTTAGGGAAGAGAGAAAAGGAACAATTATGAGGCTGTTTTTTTCTCATTCAGGTCACAATGTCAGACCATTCTGAGCACAGCAGTGCAGATAAGAGCTCAGATGAAGTTTCCATTAACCACCACGAAATGGGGAGACAAGCTTAGTCATGTGTGTTCTCTGAGTGTTTTTCTCTTCCTTCCATACACCGAGGAAAAATAGATATTTTTCTCTGAAAATTGCTAAAGAATGAATCATGTGAAGGCTCACTTACCATTGTCATAAAGCCTTCAACGTGTGCCTAGCTGCTCCAGTCTCTGGATAAGGCAATTACCTGGTCTGATCAAATTATCTTAAGTCAAGGTAAGTCTTCACTGACGATATTAGCTGCTTCCATCTGGTTTGGGTACCCACATTCCCAGAAGTGGTGTTGCTCTGTGATCTCCAGGCTTGACCTCCCTTGAGGTTGCTATTGAACCTCCCCTGGGTTTTTGGCAATAAATATCTGCTTATCCTCTGACTTGTAGATCCCCAGAAAGGCAATGAAGGAACAGCAAACTGGAATTGATCTGTTTATTAAGTAAGAATGACATTTTGAACTGAGCCTAATTATTGCCGTTTCTGTGCAGGAAAGATAGCTCAAAAGATCCCTCACGGAAAAAAAGTTTATGTTGTGGGACAAAGATATCCTTCTTCAAAGGCTGATTATGGTCACTGTGTCTAGGGGTTTTATTTGGACATACCAGCATCCTGACACGCTAACATTTTTTAGTCAAACAGACAGTGAAAGAAAGAATACCAGGCCTCTATGGACAGATGATGGAAAACATAAATTAAAGTCAATTAATCCATTGTGAGAACAAATTAGGAATAACTAGAACCTTGCTTTGGCCACAAGATGAGTTGTGGGAGTGTTGGCTTGTGTACCAAATGAATACTCTAAAAGTATATGAATGAAATAATAAATCAATCATAATTTTAGATGGCGACCTCCTTTGGCTATAATATTTTGCGTTCTTTTTCCTTTTATAACTAATTAGGCAAGACAGTCATTCCACAAGGTCTTTCTCCATTAAAAAACCCTTATCCAGCAGTTAAATCACCATATTGGGCCTGCAACACACAGATTCCTTTTCAGTTTTCCCATAGGACATTGTAAATCTCACTAAAAATAATTTCAGCTCTTATGAGAGAAGGTATTGACAGTATCTTTTTTTCCACAATACTTTAATATCCTCTTTAGACTCTGCTTTATCTACACACTACATGAAGTCTTGGATTTTCTCTTCTGCACTGTCTTCTGAAAGGGTCACTGGGAAAGATACTACTGGAAACAGTACTAGGTGGGAACAGCAAAGTGTGTTTGAAAAGGCAGATTTTAATTACAAGTGGTGAGGTTTTTTTTTTGCTGAGGTGCATGCAGTTTGTGAAAGGTGACATTGTTTGGCCAGCAAAGAGAGTGGGAACCCCATGTCAGAGATAGTAAAGCTGTGTCCACCCTATTCAAACACCAGGACAAGGACTTTATGGTTTAAGAGAAATAGAGTAGCATTTACCCAACATGAGCTGAAAGCTGTGCAAGCGTGATTGACAGATACTGTGAATTTTGCTGTTAACTTTTCACTTGTGATAATCACCTAATAACATTGATTTTTATTGCTACTGTGTAGCTGGACAGCTTGCTATCAGCTCTTGAGGCAGAAAAAGATCAAAAGGAGAAGAAAATTGCTTATCAGAAAATCAAATGTGTGAACAAGAGGTAGCCTCCAACAAGATTCTCAGAAATGCATGAGTGTCAAGATCTTAATTAAACTTCATTTACAAAAAAAAACAAGTCATATTTTAAATAAAGCAAAACATTTGTCCTGCCATGAGGGTGTTTGGAACTGTGTACAGGACAAACTGACTGCAGTTTTGTTTTAAGCCTGGCACTACAACTATTTATGTATGTAAATTATTAATTTTATAACTTGATATGAACATGTATTTTACATTTTATGCAGCCAAAGTAATACTCAGGCAGTACTTGCTCAGAATAACGTCAGGCAAACATCTTACAAAATAGAGGAATTTTATCAGAAACATTAATTTAAGAGAGAAAACCAGATCTTTGATATAAGTTTTATTACGAAGCCATTCAGAAGAGAATGGTTCTGTGTTAGGAGTAAAAAATGATTTAATTAGATATGGCAAGTGATCAATTTGGCATGCTATGATTAGAAAGACAGCTCTAGTAATTATATATGCAATAAGATGTCCAAATCCATGAACATCTGTTCCTAATCATCAAACTCAGGATATAGAAAAATCTTACATTTGTATTCATTTAGTATCACAGAAACCCAAATCCAAAATGTTCTACTGTGATCTTTATGCAAAACTCCCAACTTTATTTTTAATAAAATAATAAAAAATAGCAAAGTATATGCCATATTTTCAGTAATATCTGAAAAAAAATCTTTGTCGTACAGATAAGCGTTGAGGTAGGCAGAGGTACCACATTATTTATGGTCTGGCTATACACAACATATATAACCAGTATTTGTTAGATTTATTTTTTTTTAATTATTTGAATGGTTATTAGTACAATTACTGGTGTGGATATAATTACAGCAATATGAATGTGCCTTATATTTTATAGGATTTATTCTCCTTCCGATACCAAAAAAGTCTATATACTAGTATAAAGCCCCTTTGTAGGTATATAAATGCACCACTACTTGTAGGATAGAAAAGAAAGGGCAGAAATCCACTGCTTTAATTATCTAAAGGAATCTAGAGGACAGCATTTTGACTTCTTACTCAGTCATTTTAAAAAAAATATTGTTTTCTGTTTGTTTAACTTGGATCATACTGTAATCTGAAGACAAAGTGGAGGACCATAATTCCTGAGAGATAAGGCATGAGAGTTAAAATCTGTACTCACTTGGCCCCTCAAAAATTTTCCAGTAGTATGTAGGGACTTTCTAAATAAAAAAGGCAAGGAAATGAAATAAGATAAAGCAATATCACCACTCACCCATATGGAACACAATGTTTTTGTAGCCATATTGATCAGAAAGATGTAAGAAGAACGAGAATTCTGATTTTCTTCCCTTATAAGGTCTTCCACTGTTCTCTGTTTCAGCAACTCAAAGAAAAAAAAAAACCCAAAACAAAAAAATCACCCAAAAACCCAACCCAGAAAAAAGCCCCAACAACAAGCTAACCCAGACAACCCTACTACCTTACTGGCATTTCAGCAGGACAGTGCACTTGCCAACTGTACTGAAAGCCAACTGTAATTTTCACTGCCAGCTAGAGATTTCCCAGAAATGAAGTTTGCCTGTACTGGCAATTTCACAGTGGAGGCGTTAATTAGAAAAACTAGATAATAAACTATTGCTCATTCATTGTTGCCTAGAACTGGAGGAGTGGAAAGTCTGATCCCTAAAATTGTCCATCCCCAAAGATCCTTTTTTTTTTTTTTTTTTTTGAGAAAGGGGATTTTTTTTTTTTACATCATATACTTATTTCTTGTTTTCCTTGGAAGCTGTGGGAGAACTAGAGGTGTGAAAACTCAACAACTGCGAAACAGCAGGAAAGATATTTTAAACACTCTGTTTCTGGCTTTCTTCTTCTTCATCTATATTGATGTTAAATGGCCACTTAATGTCTTTGAGAAAGAAAAGGAAAGCTTTAAAAGCCTGGTCCTTTTGGTAGAAATCTCTTTAACGTTGAGAACTTTGACTTCTGGTCTGTCAAAATTTAGGTTTCTGAGGGTCTCTGGCTTAAAATCCTTGGCAATGCAGCTAACCCAGCTATGGCTCCGGTCTTCTGGTTGGTGGATTATTACTTTCCTAGATAGTTTCTCTATTTTATTACAATGCACTGTTTTGGGCAGATTTATTTTTCTGTTGTTGAGATTTACTGTTTAATCCCAGAAACATTGAGATACACTTGGTAAGAAAGGACATGGTTTCTGAGGAGGAGTATCTATTTGAAAATGAAATAAGTTTTAAGGTAATCAGAATGTTATTTATGATAATTTTCTATTTCCTTTCAAATGCAAGTACTTGCCCTAGATGTGGTTCTTAACTTAGCACTGCAAGACAAACCTCTCTAAAACATTGAGATATATATATGGATGTCTGCACAGCCAGATTCCTAAAAAGATGTTAACAATTTAAAAATCACTGAATCCTTGTTTTACAAAAATATTATACTACCAAAGTTTACTGCTTTGCCTTGTTTGTGCTGTTTACTTACCCCATTGAACTTTTCTGTTTACGTAACGAAAGTCTCAATAGTTGCCTTTTTTTTCATCACAGCCATACTTCCAAGTCTTTGATAGTATGATAGTCGATAGCCATAAAAATAACGGCCAAGTGATATATTGTCAGACCACCATGCAATAGTTGCATTTATTATGCAACTTTGCTGCCCTTGCAGTCTGCTCTCTTGCTAACTCCCTGCAGGGCAGTTCAGAACATCCCATGGCTCTCCAAACAGCTGACAGCATGCCACAAACATCCATTCCCCCAGAAGAGATGCACAAAAGGCCAGTAAAAGCTGCAAGTTTAAGGTCTGGCGTATCTCGGGGACTGCTGGAACAAGACTGGGGCACTTGATCCCATCAAGAAGCTGGGTATCTCACTTCCCAAAGGGCCATTTGTACACCTAGAAAGCTTAAGAAAAACTTTGAGAAAACACTCAGTTGATGCTAGCTGAGCTCACCTTAGTGCTAACAACATTTATAGCATTGGTTTTTCCCAAGACTAGGATTTGGAAGATACTGGTGCATCAGTTAATGCATGTTAACAGCCTACTACAAACAACGCAATTTTTAGAAGGTTTTAAGCTCAATCAAAGCCTACCCTGAAGTTTTATCATGTTAACTAACTTGAGACCTAGTGCAGGCCAGATGACTGTGACAGTGAAGGAAAGGTACCAGCAAGGGCTGAGCTATCGAACCTTCAGCCCTGCCCAAAGGGGCCAGTCCCAACGGTTCCCATCCTTCCAGCGGGTCTCATGGGACCTGACCTGAGACAATTCAGTTCTCTGACTTGGCAGACAATGACTCTTTCTTTATTGTTTTGCTCAGGATTGCTTTTCTGCCACCTTAGCAAATGGGATCGGCCGTGGAGGAGTCCAAAGTGTGCCAAACGAGTGCAAAAAGGAGGTGTGGGGGAAAGGCCACTGAACAAGTTGCTAGACCAGCTCAAGCTGTGACATGTACCTTTGCCCTCACACCTGCTTTCAGTATGACATAATATTAAGGGTGCTGACAAAGGAGCTCCGCAAACCTTGCTGTTGTAGTTGGAGGAGACATCCTGCCAAAACATGGCTGCTTTGCCACTCTACCAGGAGCTGCTGCCTGGCAGAGGAACGGCACAGGTGCTGATGCCACAGATGCTTCCATGTAAAATTAAGCCCCCAGTGAAGGAGGGTTTAAGGCTCTGGACTTTGCTCTTTTGAAGTGGCTGAGGCAAAAACACGTTCCCCTCTCTCAGCCCTGTGGAGGAGAGGTCGAAACTTCGAGCAGAACGGTGGGAAGGGCAGGTGGGGTTAGTGACCTCTTAAGCAGTCGTGGCAAGATTTGCTAGTGGTGCTGTGTCATCCCTGTACAAACACTGCCTGCCCTTTGGCGAGAGGGGTTGGTAAGGGCATACCAACATCATCAGAAAACTTTCTTCTGTAGGCAGGGCTTCAGTTAGGTCTAACTAGATTGTGAGATGTCAGCCCTTCATCACATTGTGAGGTGTTGAAAATACTACTTTTCAGTTCTCACTGATATAAAGAATACTCTTCCCCTCATCCGTTTCTCTCTCTGGGGCCTTTGCAATTCAGCTCTTGGCACTAAAGTGGTCTGGCTTTCTGAAAGAAAGAATGTGAAAACAAGACTTAAAATGTTTAAAACTTTCTGCTCTAAAAAGTGTGAAACAGTTCATCTGTAAACTCTGCTGTCAAAAAAACCCCAAAACATTAGCATGTAACAAAGTATCCGGGCTTTAATGACACTTACCAATTGCTCGTGTCCTCTAAAACAAACCACCTTAAAGTGATTCTGCCAGTGTGATAATGTCCTGTTTTAGTCTACTGAACTCTATCATGTACCATGGAGGCAGGAGTAAGCAACAGACACACAGGACTCAAAAGAGTTTTGAAAATGAGATTCTAGAATGGAAAATAAGAAAATATAGAATTAATTTCAGAGGGGAAAATAAGAGTTTTTACAGTGTAAGGATAAACAGAGCTTCACATGGCAGAGGGATAGCTCATATATAATTGAGTGGTGTAGGGTTTTTAATTAATATGTGGTGACGCCTTTCATGCCTGTGATACACAGCACTGTAAACAAACTTTGTGCATGTCCAAAGGTGCAGGTGACATTGTGAATTGCCGTATTTCACACCTTCATGCCTTATTCGTGACGTGTGCAACACTGTTGTGTTGTACGTGCTACCGTAGCTTGCTCTGGGGAGCTGTGGAGTGGTCACAAGAAGTGCTTGGGAAGCTTCAATGTCTGGTCCTGCTCCATCTCTGATACTCCTTGGGTGGTCCTTGTGCAGGATAGTATATATTGACAACTGCTTTGCCTCTTGTATCAGCAAGTTGGTGACTTTGCTTGGGAGTTACTGCAGTTGTAGGCCAGCATCTCTCCACTCAGCTTTGGTACCCCTAAGGGGAATGAGAGCGCTCTTGCAGAGTGCCTGTGGGTTAGCATGGGGAAAGAGTTTCTAACCTAAGCAACTACAATCTCTATCACACACCTTCATCATCATCATCATGCTTCCCGCAAAAATCAGGGGCAAAAAGATGAAGTAAAATAGCACCAGTAAATAAAAATAAGTAAAATCACCAGTCTTGGGGCTTATTTCTCCTGGTATTTTATCTTCACATGGAAAAGTGATGTGCCTGTCTGCTACTGTGAATGCTAGGTGTGAAAAACACATCATGCTTGAAGGGAATAAGTGCGTTGTCCACCAGAAAACCTGATTTGCCCACACAAGGCAGCAGATGCCCTCCTGAGGAAGACATGTCTTTTTGATGCTTATGGAATAAAAGTATTTACAATTCTGTAAACACTACTCTGCAAGTGGGGCTGTGGGCTCAGCTTTCTAAGGCACATCTCTAACTCTCTAAGGTGGCTTCTTCTGACACAGATCTGCCTAACTCATAATTTCAAACTCTCAAAAGGAGAAAAATAGAGCTGTAATGACCAACCTCAGCTACAGCCAGAAGATATCCCTTTCAGCCCTCGACTTGTCCAAGTTGCAGCATTACACTTGACAAAAAGGCTAGATGTTCAGGGTCTACAAATGCTTGATCCTGGCATAGGACTGCGCACGCATGTACGTGCAAACAAGAAAGAGGGGGGGAACTCCAAGAAAAATCAAAAGATTTTGGCATGTCATGGCTTTTACATGACAAAAATGTGTGACCAGTAGAACAGTGTAGCAATAATGATTCCTAATGTATCCAAATTTCACAACATTGACATTTTGCAGCTGAATTAATCTTGCATCCCTTGCTGATTGTTATAGCTGCTCTTAGCTTACCATGCCTGACTGATTTTTCAGATAAGCATTAGGGGATTAATAAGATTCAGAATTGTATCTCATTAATTATAACCACACTTTAATGTGAAGTGTGTACCTAAATCAAATGAAGTCCTTTGACAATCCGTATCTCACTGCATACGAATTTATCTGATGTGAAAGTACTGCCTGGCTCTTGAGAGAGCTGCCAGGGAATAACTTTAGAGGACTAGTCCTGTGCAGTGTTACGCACTGGGGAGGGGTAGGTGCTGCTGGATTGGAGGAGAACAAATGTGGGATATGTGACCCACTCCTGCTTGTGCCGGGGCCTGGAGTTCGCAGCTCGAGCGGCATCATCGGCACGACGGCCCGTAACCCTGGCAGGCTTTGCCGCTCGAAGGGGAGGAAAACACCCAGCGCGGATTTTCCCTTTTTTTGGGGGGTGAAATGTGCGGGGTTCCAGCTGAAACGCATGTGACTCCCCTGTGACAGGCGCGGGGCTCCGCCGGTGCGTGAGCGGCCTCCCGCGGGGCCCGTCCCCCCACGCACACGGCACCCTGCGGGCATCCCGGGCGGGGGCGCGGGTCCCGCGGGACTGCGCGGTGCGGCGGCGGGCGTGGGACAACGCTGGTGGCCGCCGCGCAGGGTGGATGCCCTCGTCAGACGGGCGGCTGCGGGGTGGCAAAATGAGAGGGGAAGACGATGCCGGTAACTTCAGTGACACGGAGTCAGGCACGGCCGCCTCCCCCCGCGAGGTCCCCAGCCTGGCTCGGCCGCAGGCAGCGTCTCTCCGTAATGTGTCTTTGCTTGCTTCAGTTTTGGTTTCTGTGGAGGTTTGGTTTGTTTGTTTAGCAAATCGCGGGCATGTTGTGTGTTGTGAGCGGAGCCGAGTAGTTATTTACTTTTGGTTTTTCACGAGGCATCTTTAATTGCGTGCGTGCTGTTCGGTCGGGGACAGACTGAGGAGCCGCAGCGGGATCGTATTTCGCGGCAGGGGTAGATAAAAGAGTTTTATTATATAAACTATTAAAAAAAAAATAGTGCATTCCTCGCCCAGAAAAGCTGTACCTGCCGCCCAACCAAATGCTTCCGTCTGGTGCTGAAACTGCCACCGCGGGAGGCGGGTGTCGGGGGCGGCAGGAGAACTCCGCGGGGTGGGGGCATTTGCAAACCTCGCTCGCTCGGAGCAGCGCAGCAGCCCGGAGCCGCGGCCCGGCGGAGCAGGGCCAGGCGGGGTGACGGTGCCCCCCGGTCCAGCCCCGGGACGGCCCCGGCGCCGCCGACATGCCAGCGGAGAATTCCTCAATGGCGCTGGCCTCGCCCCCTCCCCGAGGAGGCGGAGCTTGCGGGACCGTAAGCCACTCCCCCCCGCGCACGTGTGGAAGCCCCAGCCGCTTGTTCCTCGCGGGCTGACCACGCCCCGCGACAGCCGATTGGTTGTGCCGGCGGTGGTGGGCGTGGCGGTGCCGTGCCTCGCCGTGCCGGGGCGGGCTCCACCCACGCGTGGCGGTGCCGCGCGAGCGGGCGGCGGGGCGAGCACACATCCCGCACGTAGCCCGCGTATTAATCAGCGCGGGGCCATCTGCTGCCTCGGTCCATAAATCGGGCGAGGGTTGCCGTGCGCGGTTCCCACACGGCCCCGTGGGGGGGGAGGTCCCGCAGGCTGCTGGGGCGGCGGCGGCAGCAGCGCGGGGTTCCGGCAGCACCGCTGCCTCCGCACGCCGGGCCGCGGAGCCCAGCCCGTCCCGTCCCGCCGCGGCGAAAGTTTTGCCTCGCCTCGCCTGGCCCCGCGCCGCGGCGGAGCCCCTGCCCGGCTCGGCCTGGAGCCGGCGGCGGCCCGGCGGTCGTCGCCTCCCGAGGCGGGCGCCGGCAGGGCAGCGGCGCGCCCGTCCCCGCAGCGCCATGCCGCTGGGGCACATCATGAGGCTCGACCTGGAGAGAATCGCCCTGGAGTACGTCGTGCCCTGCTTGCACGACATCGGCTTCTGCTACCTGGACAACTTCCTCGGGGAGGTGGTGGGGGACTGCGTGCTGGAGCGGGTGAAGCGGATGCACCGCGACGGGGAGCTGGCCGACGGGCAACTGGCCGGCCCCAGCCGCGGCGTCGCCAAGCGGCACCTCCGCGGCGACCAGATCAAGTGGATCGGGGGCACGGAGGAGGGCTGCGAGGCCATAAACTTCCTCCTCACGCTGATAGACCGGCTGGTGATGTACTGCGGGAGCCGGCTCGGCAAGTACTACGTGAAGGAGAGATCCAAGGTAAGGGGCCGCCGGGCACCGGCTCCCGGCCGGACCGACCCGCCTCGCAGCTCCCGGTGGAAAGTTTCCACGGGCTCCCCCACCCGCCCACCCGTGTCGCGTTCTCGCTGTCCGCGGGTGTCCGTGGCTTAGGCAGCCCCGGCTGGGCTGTCCCCTCAGCACCGCTCGGGGTGTAGCGGAGGCGCCCCGGGCTGCGCGGGGACGCCCGCACCGGGCGGCGGGCGGGCGCGGAGGGCTCGTCCTGCTAAAGCCGCGCCCGGCGTACAGCGGGGCTGCGCCCGCGGGTCCCTCGCCCCGCCGGTGCCGGCAGCGCTCCGGGGCCGCTCACCGCCGTGCTCCGCGCTGGGATGTTCGCCGGGCTCCTCGGCTGCCGAGGGGGAGCGGGGACCGCCCAGGCGGGCCGTACCCCGCCAAAAAAGCCTAGTCTTGACTGTGGCTTTCCTTTGGAGGGTTGTTTCAGGTGGAGGGAGATCGCTCCCTGCGCAGGTACAGGGCTCGGATCCGGTATTTTGGTGGTTTGCGCCCGTGTGATAGTGTTACCCAAAGCAGTTTCATTCGTTACTGCGCTGGGTATGTTCCACGAAATAGGGGATGCTCTGAACACAGCAAACGTTTTGGTTTTGTTTTTTTTTTAAGGGCTTTTCCAGGCTTTGCTGCTCAGAAATGGAGAGGGCCCTTGCCTTGTAGGACACTTACATTATAGGTTTCTTGCCCAATGAAGTTTATTTGCACTTCCAATGTCATTGCTTCAGTTTGGGGTGACTTGGCTGTTCTCTCCATGTCTGTTTTGCTGTGGCAAAGTGGATTGGATTGGAACTAAGTTTGTTTCATTGTCCTGAATGCCGAAAAGATCCCCATTTCTTTGAAACTTGAATTCTATAACATATAGCGTGTTTTCAAAGCATCCACTTCTTTTAGAGGTATGCCAGAAATAGAAACAATGGAACTTTTAAAAAATTACAGAAGTGAAAAATTAGGCATTTCTTTTGGTCCAAACTTGTGCCAAACTAAGGGGACGTGTGAGTGGTGCTGAGATTCTTTTTTTTTTTTCACAGGAAATGAAACGAGCAGTATGGTGATGTTTCCCAATTGCTTGGGAACACCTTAAAACCCGTGTATGCACCCCACCCCCCCACCCCCCAGCCCCACACACCCCTCCCCCCCGCTTCCACACAGTGGTGGGAATAATAAAAGGTTGAAACATTGCTCCTGTACTTAGCTCCACTGAACTACTGATCATCAGTTCAGTTAAGGCTTGGGTGGATTTGGTTTAAAATGAGAGTAGATGGGATTTCAGTTATTCCTGGTGGGAGTCTGGTGTCAGGAGGTATAAATAACCATTCTGCTTTGGCATGCCTTTAAGGTCATCCTAGTTCTTTCTCTGGATGATGTCTGTTTGCCTGATTACTGTTGAAAGTGCATTGCTGGCCACCTGGAGGGGAAAAAAATCGGTGGGTTATTATAAGTTGTACTGGAGTAAAAGGAGGTGGTCCAGCATCTGTACAAGACACTTGGAGACTCAACTGGATGCCTGAAGGCTGTTGGCACTGGCTGGGGAGAAGGGTCCTGGGGAATGACCCTGTGTTGAAGATATGATTTTGAAACTGAGCTGTGGTGTTCTTGCAGTCATTTTTATATGAACGGTAATGACAGGACAAAACTTGTTTTATAAATTGATACCAAGCTACTTGCTCTAAAGAGATTTTTGGCCCTTATGCTTTAGTGTGGAAGGTATCAGACTCCAAACAGTGCATGGAAGTGCTACACAACGGTCCAGGACTGAAAGGGACTCAATATTGTTTGTAAAATGAAATGCAGAGGAATTTCCATCAGAATTAATAGTAACCAATCCCCTTATTACAATAAGTACCATGGATATGTGAGGCCCTGAAATAGCAGCTACCATCTGTAACTGAGATGTGGGATGCGTTCAACAGGAAGATTATTCCCATGACTAACCAACTGACTGCATGCAGGTTCCTACATATAGACGTTTCCCTTCCACCATTAAACCTGCCCGTTTTGCTTGTCTTCTAAAGTCTTGTGAATGGACACACAAAAATCCCAAATTTAAGTTCAGCGTATTTATGTTTTATCTGCTAGATTATACACATAAATGGATGCCCAGAAAGCTTCCATGGCTTAACATTTGGAGGGGCATGGGGTGTTTCAGAGCAACTGGATCAGAACTTTTTAGCTGGACATGTGCTATTCTAATTTATTGTTTTGGGATATAGGTATTAGGTGGGGCTAAGAGTCCAGAAGAATTTGTTTAAAGTGTAAGCCTTTGGCTAGGTGGTAACTCCTCTTGTCATGGAAATGAATCTATGTAATGTTGGCCTCATCTTTCTTTAAAGGTTTGTGCTTTTAAAACAATAGTGTGACTTTAATCTTCAGCCTAAGTGTTGGAACAGAGGGAGAGGTTTGCTTAGTAAATGAACCTCTGTCAGTTTACTGTGCTTAGTGTGATGTGCTTCATGGTTTTTTTTCTTTTTTAAGCTGTACAAACATAAGACAAGGACGACTTGTGTCCAATAAAGTAAGCTTTCCTTGTAGCTACATGAGAGAAATGAGTCAGGATTTTGCCATTTCTAAATAACTTTCAACAGCATTACAAGAAAGTTAAGATTGCATCAAAGAGAATGGATGGAAGTAGAATTTTAAAAGGGTACTGGTTACTGCTGAGAACTGTTCGTTGACATATGAGGGCTGATAATGATATGTAACCTTTCATCTTTGCAGACCAGTGATCCAAATCTATCTTTGGAATCAGTCATATTTAAAAATATTAGCTGGCATGGTTAAACAGTCAAAATAACCAGGTAACGTTCTTTTAAAGGACTCTTCTGTAGACAGACCCAACACACTGCTTGTTGGCTTCTGCATTCTCCTCAACTAGAGTTTCCATTTTCTAGTAAAATAATACCATGGTTCCCCCTTTGTAGTAGGTAAATAACTAAGGATCTCACCAAGGCGTTGTTGACTCAGGCAGAGTCCTCTCCTCAGTGTGAGAAGATTCACATCCTTGTGCAGAGGGGTGCTCTGGCCTGAGGACAGAGGTCAGTCTGGCTTTGAGGACCTGTCTCCATTCTGCTGGAGCTCTGACGCTTGGTGGAGAAAAGCTGGCGGGTGGTTCAGGCTGGGAAGCGAGGCCACAGCTTGGGCTCCATGGTCAGTCACCTGGAGTGCCCCCCAGGTCAGGTGATGCTCTGGGACCGTGGGTGAAAGGGTGATGTTCTGCAGCTTCTGGCAGCTCAGGTCCCAGCGTCACTTCTTAGGGTTAATTGGGGTTTGCAGGGGCTTGAGGGGGATGATGGAGATGATGCTGTCTGTAAAAGGCTTGAGCCCACTTGAAATTACTTTTGCTCAGGTGCAGAGGTGGCACAGGGGCCTGCCATGTATTGTAAAAATTTTCAGTGGGCAATTACAAAATTTTGTAGGAGGTGAAATGTCTGCCCTGTAGAAAAATAATCCCTATATTATAAATAAATCAAAAGCAGCAATGTTAAAAAACCTCCCCGAAACAAGGCAAGGAAATACTCCAGAAGAGAAGCCATTTGAGAAATTTCTCCTTCAAGATATAAGAAAGGAATTTTCTTTTTAAAGTTAGAAGCTGCAGATGTGCCAGGTGCTGTGGAGTTTGAGATATCCACCTGCTTGGCAGCCTCAGATGCTGCAGAGCCTGGGGAGCCCTGGGCCTTGGAAGTCCCTCCTGCCGGGAGGCAGGAGATGGGAGCTGGCAAGAACTGGTTGGCTGGCTGATGCGTGGAAACGTAAAATCTGTGTTTGCAGCGGGATGCCTGGGTAGCTAATCTGCTGCTGAGAGGCTGTGGCTTTTCCCCCTTTCATGTTTGCCTCTGCTGGAGAAGGGCAGCTTTCCCCATGGTTAGGCAGGGTCCCAGAGTGATGCCGTCAGCACCTGCTGCCCTGGGCCAACTCGGCTGAGTCAGCGCTTGATGTGCTGCCAGTGGGCTGCGTTGGCCCTCATGGGCGAGGGGTGGAAGGTACTTTGAACTGGCATGGCTGTGCTCTGTGTGGACTCTGCACCTGGCCCTGACAGGAGCGTGTCACCGGTACCCTCTTGTGTGCTGTCATGGGTTGAAATCCACATCAGGGCAGCCTTTGGGGCCGCTGAGCTCATTTTGTGCCTGCTGGACACCAGAGAGCCCTGCTGGTTAGAAAATAAGGCAAGAAGCCATAATCCTAAGAGCTGACCTTTTGTTGAAGGAAGCCCATGACTGATGTTTTTAGCTCAGAACCCAACTGCTTGCATTCAGTGTCAAGTATATGGTTTGAAGTAAAAAAAAGTGTTTTCATTGTAAGATTAGTTAATTTAGAAGTCCCTGTGGGATGTGAACCCTCTTAAAACCTTGCTTCAAAATCTCTTGGCCCTTTCACTTTTTTTATTGTATGTTTTCTGCATCTTCCACTTATAGCCGTGATACCTCCCTGCTCACCCCAGCCTGGTGGGCTGCCTCTGACTGTTGCAGGAGAAGCAGGTCTTTTGTGGTGCCACTTCACCACTAGTGAGTGTTTGCTGAAAACCAGAGAGGGTCCTTCTGCCTATCACACGATGGGGTGTTCTTAGGTAGGTTTATAAACATGGTCTAACAAGTTGTTACCAAGATTTCTGTTCTTGAAGGCTGAAGAAATGCATGAAACGTCACAGGCTTGGGTTGAGTGGTTTTACCAAGTCCCTCATAACTGAGGTAATGAGGTGAGATATTTTTGCAATTATATATGAAGAAAGGAAAGTTCTGTTCTATAGCATTCAAATTCTATCCTTTTCAATTAAGAGTGAAATGCTGCATTTTCTGATTTGAGGTGCGGATGTAAGGAGCACGATAACAGAAAACTGACTATAGGGCTTAAGAGCAATACTGCCTATAGAAATATACTGGTTTATTATGTTACAAAGGATTTTTGATACTTGCATAGCAGCATGCCTTGTAATTAGTTTACAATGGGAGGTCTGATGAATACCACCATCCAGAAGAAATATGCATAATTTCTTTCTTCTAATCAAACACACATGTTCTGGCATAATGGGTAAGTTCAAATCTGTTCTTCTGGCCAGCTGCCGGCGGAGTCCAGAGCCACTGGAACTGTAAATACAACAGACAAGTCGTTTTATGATATCAGACTGAGGAATTCAGCATTGGCACAGATCCTAAAGTGGTTGCTTTGGCTCAGTGTCAAAGCTGATGTTTATATCAGTGTTTGTCAAGCAAGATTAGTTAGCCTGGTTAATTATACACAGGAATGTATAATTTTTACTTGACAATCAGAGCATTAAATGAGTATAAACCTGAGTATATTAGGTCTTGGTTTTGTTCTTCATCAAATTATTCTCAATGACTTTTTGAAACTTTCAAAAGATACTTCTCTGAAAGAGGCACTCGGAGAATCTTTCAGGTTGCTTCGTCACTCAGCAGGGACAGCTTATTGGAGAAGCGGGTCAATATTTCACAGGCAATGATGCACGTATCTGTAAGCGGGCTCAGAAGCATGGCTAGCCTCTGTGGAGTAGTGTTTGAGCTCATACTTGGGCACTGAAGTTACAAGCAGCTTGAATTTGGTACGCGTATGTATCAGCACTCTTAATAACCTGACTAGTGCGCTGGTAGACTATTGTGCTGTCCTCAGTGTGTGTTACACCAAAGCCTTTGGCAGCCGGGTGGCTGCTGTTCGTCCTTCTTTCCCTCTCTTGTGGAGGACAAGTCTGAAACCCTGCAGTGACCTTTCTTACACCACATTAGGAGCCTGTCTGTGTGCTTTACAGCTGCGGTTGCAGAGGAAGGCAGAAGGTGGATAATCCTGTAAAAGAAGGGAAATAAGTCCGAGCTCTCAGGCAATGTGAAGAGCAGAGTGGCCTGTTTATCCTGAGTTTGTGGCATCAGGGCAGGTTACTTGACTCTTTTATATTGTCTGTAGTTTTGCAGTCAAGAAGTGCTTGATGAGTCCTATTAGACTCTGGAGTTACACAATGATGGCAAAGCAGTGAGGTTTTCCACAACGTGTCTCATACTGGTGGTATATTTTCCTTAGTGCCTTATCCATTGCACTAGTACCAGTCCTTTCCAGTACCACTATGTCAGGTCTTAAAGCCAGAGACTTGGAGCGCTAGCCCTACTGGTGTGCCTGCCAATACCCCTATTACTTGCAAGCCCTAAGTAAATATGCGCGTGTCTGTTTTTGTATAAGGGTTCATTAAATGTCAAAGTAAACCTTCCATAGCTGTGTGGTGGGGGACACTGTAATACAGGTGGCATTAATGCCTCTGGGTATGGGGAGTGTTTGTCCTTTAGACTGGCGGGGGTGTGTACAGCATTGCCAGGCACAGTATCCTTGGGAGAGCCACCGGGAAAAATGGCAAGATTTGGAGTTGCTGAGCTGGCATTTTGGGAGGGAGGGGAGCTGGTGCTTGCTAATAACACTTGTACCCAGACTTTTCCCAAGGTAATTATTAATGAATATTTCAGTTCATTACAGCTTACTGCTAATAACAGTATACGTTTAAATGGAGATGCACTGATGCAGGGCAGCATGTACACAGAAGAAGTGAACATGTTTCTTTGCATTAAGGATTCCAGCTGTCTGTGTTAATCCCAGTGTCTTTATCTGATTTCACAGAAAACTCTTCTTTCTCTGACTTCCAAATTTACCTGGGTGGTGGCTCAATGTAATACAGCCTTACCCTGCATGTTGCTTCCTGAGCAATTTGCTTCATTTAGTACATGGAAGTGTCGTCTTGCTCCTTTTTCTGCTGCACAGATATATATTTTTTTTTTTTTTTTGCCCCTGGTCTGTACTCCCTCAGCCATTCTTTTCCATATGTGGAAGGGGCGGGATAGAGGGAGAAGATAAAACCACAATGACTCAAACATGAATGCATTTTTGATTAGGTGAAATCTTGACGTTTGAACAGACTGGACACAGTTGGAAGAAATCAATACTTTTATCAAATATTTCAAGATGACTCTTACAAAGTCAAAGTACTTTTTTTTTTTCTTTTTTGAGGTATTCACTTTTTAAAAAGTTTTCTCCTGCTCCTCTTTCAATTGGATTGTCTTTTCCCTTTGTGTAATAGGTCAGGGGCAAGTGGTCCTTTGGCACTAACAGGCCACATAGCGCTCATCCATCTTGCAGTGGATGGCTTGTGAGAATGAGGAGGTCAGGAAGGGAAGCCTGCAAGTAAGTGTTGCTGGTTTTAGATTTATGGAGGAGGAGGATGTGCGCATACCAACTCGAGGGAATTTGAAGCCCTGGATTGGATTTATCATGGCTGTAATCTTTCTGTCACGAAGCTGAAGACTGAAACAATGTTGTTAGAAAGCTGCCAGCTACACAAGACTCCCTAAGCTTCTGTGAAAAGGTTTTATTGGATTAGTAGAGGAGCTCTTGGGTAGAGATGTTCTGGGAATGGCCTCTGGTACCTGTGCCTAGGGCAGCTGATGGCTCCTGTGGTGGGCTGCAGGGTGAATAACTGATCTATTGGCACAGAACGTGGTGGGGTTTGATGAAAGATTTTGATTGATGGTGCATAACATTGCACAGCAATTTGTTTTAGACCTTTTATTGCTTTGAAAAGAGATGACAGGGAGTTGGTCAGAAAAGCAAGAATGTTTCTCTAGCTGTTCAGGCAGTGAGTTGGAGGAAGAAAACGGATGAAGGAGGCTCATGCCAAGTAGACTGTCTATCTCATTCTGTTTAAACTATTCACAGGCATGTAATTCCATCAGCATACCGCTCCTGACCATTCCTGCGTGTGATTTGGAGAGAGCTGTAAGCCCCATTTCCCCTCCATCACTCACACATATGTATCTACTATCTTTCAGTGACAGGAAGGAGCATTTCCCTATGGTCATTTTTCTTTTGCTGTTGTGTTTTGATAAGATTAATAAACAAAGAAACTTAGTGCCACCGTGCAAAGTACTTAATAGAAAGCAGTTGATTAAACAAGCTACTTGTTGCTCTGATTTTTCACAAATAAAGTAATATAAGAGATTTTGCTGACCATAATGGTTCCATGGAGGCTTACTAAATATTCATGCCACTGCTCACCCAGTTTAAAATGAATAGCATAAATTGCAGGAGTACAGCGTAGCACACTATCTGCACAGACTGGAAACAGTTTGTCCAAAGATTTGTCAGCTGGAAATGGCAGGGTAGCCACGTCTTTGGCCAAACATCAGGGAATTGCATCCTGCTTTGTAGCAAAAAGATAACCATTTAGAGTCTCATATATATCTAGTTTATATGAATCCTTTGATCACAATAGGCTTTCTTCTGTGCTTTCTTTCTGGACCTGAAAATCTAAACAAGAAATATGTATGTATTTTTCTTGTCTGTAAGCCATAATAATAATTAGTAATTGCTTATATCTTCTTGCACTGTCATTTTTTTAATACAAATTGATAACCAAATGTTTTTAAAATTTTGGCCTGAGTTCAGCAATTCACTTAAGTACTTTTTTTTTTTTTAAAAGGGCCTTTGAAATCAATGGGACTGAAGCGCAGCCTTTGGTGCTTGGCTTAGACTATGCTAGAATACATTTAGAAAACTTCAGGAAAAGTTGCAGTGATTTCTTGTGCCACCCCCTGTCTTTGTCTACATTGTGTCTTAGATTTGAAATACAGGCCATCTTTTACATGATGTGTTGGGAGAGAGCAAGGAGCCTTTCTCGATGGAAGTTACAGACAGCAGTTAGGATTTTTATCTGACCTTTGCAATGGACAGCCTTGTGGCAGACCTGTCTTATACCATTAACAGTAGTGGTTATTCCAGTAATGCATACAGGGAGATAGCTGCTAGTCCGTGCAGGCTGGGGAATGCCACCCTGAATGGGAAGAGCCTGGGTGCAAGGCATTGTTGGACAGTGGGCTCCAAAGTGGTGGGTGCAGGCATGGAACCTCCCAACTGCCCTGAGGTCCCAGGGAGTGGCAAAAGTGTCTTGCACATAGCCCCTTGCTTGACCATGTGGTAGAAAAAAAATGCAGAACCAGGGGAATTTTGGAGAGGAGGTATGAAAAAAACCAAAATGGGGGAGGGGGAGGAGGGAAGTGTCAGTCCTCAGCTTGCCTATTCCTAGGTTGTTAACGGCCTTAGGGTGTTGTGCTTGCTGCTGAAGACTAGATGTGTAACTGCACCTTCCCCTTCTGATTTCCCATAGGGAATCTGGTAGAAGTGGTTTAAGAAGTGGAAAAAAGGAGAAGCTTCACTGTAAATGATGTAACATGTCCTGCTGTTAAGGCATATAAGCCATGGCATATGACTAGGTGTGCACAAACAGAGTAAGGTCCCCCAGGATGTATTGATAACTGTTCTTTACAGTATTCACCAATGTTTCTGCTTCCCTAAATTAACTTGTCTGTCTTCCGTTGTCTGTGGATCATGTGCATGGTGTCTCTGAAGCAGGCCAACAGGAAGGGTCACTGCCTGGTTAACTGTTTTACAGACTTCCTCTTCACAGAGGAGCAATGAGATGATTTGCAAATGCCGGTCCTCTTTGCCAAATTTACTATAATTCAAATTTTGACGGTGGTCAAAGGCTGAAGTGTCAAGGTTGTGCATTTTACCATTATATTTCTCAGTGCATAACTTGATGTCTAACTGGTGACCTAAAGGCTCAGTGCCAGTCTGACACTCACAGTGATAATTTCTTGTCAAGGATGAAAATTGAGTTGACTTGTTTTTTGTTTGTTTTCTTTACGCTTATCTAAGATATCTGCAACTGAGACAAATACATTTTTTTTTCCTTTCTTATTTTACTTTTGTCTTTTGCTGGCACTTGGTTAAAAGCCTGTTTCACTGCCTACCTTCCGTAGAAGCTATTGCTGCTAATTATGAGATGTCTTAGTGTGGTGTCTTGGCTGCAGTTAGGAAAGGCACTGGTTGGGCCAGTGGTGACCGTAGCTATGGGCAGACATAGTACCTACTTCACCCCCACACGTAAATATGCATATATAGCCCTGATTTGCCACCGCATGTCCTTACTGCCTTCCCCCTCTGCGTTTCCCACTGCAGAGAACCACTTGTGCCCCACACCTCTAGCAAAGCCAGCTGCAGCCCCTCACCAAGGAGTTTCTTACCCCCATTCTTTCAATAGGCTGTCATGCCTGTGCAACCATCATTTCTCATTTCCGTCCCAGGGAACAGGACGGATGGGGATGAAGGGCTGCTTCTTCTGGCTGCCCAACCAGCTGGCATCCTGGGAGAGCAGCCCCTGCCCAACCTCCAGCTTGGCTCACCCCTGGCCACCCCTGTGGTGGCTCTGACTACACGCTGCTCTCGTCACACTGGCTGCCAGAGAGGAAAGGTTTTGGAGAGGAAGAGGAAAAAGGAGGGAATGGAGCCAGAAAGACCACTCCAAGCTTTCTGCATCCTCAGGAAACATCCTGAACCCACACCAGAGAGACCACCTCCCTGCTCAACAGTTGCTGTGCTTCCTGCAAAAACTACCTGAAATGCCAAAGAACATTATTACTTTAAGACCCAGTCCTGAACTGGATCTTGAGAAACCTCCCAGGGGCTGTTGCTTCAGTAAGTTTCAATGGGAATGGCTGGGTAAGGCTCCAGAGGCGACTGCAGGGAAGCAGAGCAGGTGTGAACGGGGCTGGAGGGGAAGCTGGGGAGGACAACCTTCAGGCATGGCTGTGTCCCTGTGCAGGGCAGCTGCCCTGGCCGGCGAGTCAAACCCTGTGGCAGTGGCTACGATGCAGCTAGCCTGTAGGGCTGGTCTCTTCTGTCAGGTGGTGGCAGCATAAATCCATGGGAGAGTCTTGACTAGTGGAAAAAGAGAAGTGGGAATTCAGCAGCCTGTGTTCAAATCTGGAGTCTGATGTTGCCTTGCAGCTGGGTTTAGGACCATGCTTCCTTGTCTATGAGCTGAGAGCTTTTCTGAATAGTTTTAAGATGTGCATATGTAAGGCTGGAGCTCAATTTATTGTGTGTGTGTCTGTGTGTATGCATGCTTTCTTTGTTCAGAGTTGCCTAGTTTCTGTCTGCGCACATCTTACCGGTGCAAGTACCAACTGTGTAGATCGTGTGGAGGGCAGGCACTACAACACTTAGAAGGATTTACTTATTTTTTGTACTAATACATTTTTTGCTTAACCTTAGAACAGGTGTATAGCTATATTAATACAAAATTGCCTTGAATCTGAATAACTTGTTTCCTTCTTGCATGGAAGGATGCTGTGTCACTGTGTGCACATTCATCTTCTTTAATTGCACCCACACTAGATAGATTGTACCGTTGTAATGTACATGTGTAGTCAGAGCGGTACAACTTTATGTGCGGGCAAAGCCTTAGTGGTAAAGACTACATGTGCTCTTTAAGGATGTAAAAAATTATTTCTGAGGGTAATTTATTATAGAAAATTTTAATGAGTTTTATCCATAAATATTAATGTACACAAAAACCTGTGCATGAATAAGTGCACTGTTAGCTAGGCAAGGTCCTCTGAAAAAGTGATGGGGGAGCAAGAGTTGGGTAGGGGGTGAGTGGGTTACTTCCTTCTGAAGTTAACATAGGAAATAAGTGGTCTCGTCAATTAGCATTAATTTGGTGCTACTGCTGTGATAGCAAACACTGGGGAACCGTTCCTCTCTCTGTTTGTGTAGCACAGTAATGTCTCAGCAGCCTCAGAAGCTCAGACAGCTCTGACAGTTTTGGGAGGACCCTTGAGGCATATTTGGGGTATCTGCCAAATGTGACATTGCTAGTCTAAACCCTGCCTCCCTCTCTGGCAGCGGAGAGAGACTTTCACTGAGCCAAACGGGATGAAGGAAAACATTTCCCTGGTGTGGTGCTGCTGCCACTGTGATGGGAGCGTGCAAGGCGACGAGAGGTGTCCCGGGCAGTGGACCCAGGGAGGGACCATGCTGTAAAGCCATGGCCTCCCCATCCCCATGGCACATCCACTTCGAGGTGGTGGCTCATCACCTCCTCTGCCTGTGGGTGCCCAGGGTGCCCCATGCCAGCCTCCAAAGTGAAACACTCACAGGAAGCGTTAGGGGTGTTGTCTACCGTGCGTGAGCTGATAAAAAGTCTTGTGGGAAGCATTGCTCACTCACCCTGGGCCCATGGGCTAAAAATAAATGAATAATAGTAAAAAAGGGATGTTGGCCAGCTCAGGCAACTCTGACACCAGCAAAACACAGCTTGCCTGTGTTGTGGCCATCTTTCCTGACCTTTATTAATGCACTCACAAGAGCATCAAGATACATAGTTCTTTAAATATTGCGGGAAAGAGAGTGGTGTAATCCTCTGGGTGATTAGTAGCAGAGCTGAAAAGGTCTTAAGTGCTGACAAAGAATGAAAGGCTAGAATATTTAAGGAACTATGAAATTATCCTTCTACCACGGAGATGAGGATATTCCGCAGAGGATATCTGTGCTGGTTACCATGCCTTTATTCCCCGCTGAGAACCTGAACATCCAGGGACGGTTCTTACAGATTTCCTTAATGAGCCTACACTTACAAATTTGCTTTTCTGCGGGGGTGGCGCTTGTCACCGTGTCCCCTGGGACTCATTACAGGGGATGCTTTCTCTATCTGCTTTGATTGCTTGCGATGCTCTCTCATTAGTGCAGCTCGTCCAGGTTTGGTTCTTGAGGGAGAGGAGGAGACTGAAATAGTTTTCAGGGTGATGAAAGAGGCCTTCCAGAACAGGCAAAAATAATCCTAAAATTTAATTAAACAGAATATTTTCTTTTTTAAGTGTGGGAAATAAGCGTGTGTGCCTGTGAGTGCAGCAGGGCGGGGGAGGGAGACCAGTAAGAACCAGAACAGAGAAGCGCCTTGAGTGTGTGTGCGCTGCAAGCGTGGGTTTCCCCCTCTTCCCTCCACAGCGTCTCTGTGAAGTGTACTCTGGAGTAAAGTTTGCGTGTGATCGCCGATTGCCTCACGCTCCGCACGTAGCGCTGTCGTTAAGCCATCATCCCCCTGGCCCGAAGCCAGGGCTCGGCGGCCTTGCTGCACTGAAACGGCCTTTATTGATACTTCGATGCAGTGCGCATGTTTACAGCTGCTAATTGGAGGCTTAATCTGAATATCCTTGACTGAACTAATTCACTGGCAATAGCCTTTTCAATTTCAGGTCCCGCCGCGGTGGTATGCCTGCTCTCCGCAGCACGCCAGTCTCTTCTGAACCTGTGTTGCCTCTGCGTGCGTGCAAAGCATGATGACCGAGTAACGCTGCAGCCTAATGCGTAGTTTTAGGTCAGAGGAGGAAGTAAAAATCTTACCTGATTTGGCCATTGCAGAATACAAGAGAGGAGCACTGGGGAACTGGAGAAAAGCATTAACAGACATACATGCAGAAATATGGAGATTAATTAAACATACAAGGAAGGAGGTTAACCTTTGTAATTATTAGAAGAGACAAAGATGCTCACTGCAAGGACAGCTGTGATCCTATGGCAATTTTAGATTTATTTCCTTAAACATATTCTATTTTTTCCTAGCCTGCTGAACAGAGAATTTGGGTGGTGGTCTGATAGCACGAGCTGTTATTTTACTTGGCCTTAAAAAAAAAAAAAAAAAAAATGCAATACAGATGAATGCCTGGGACGTTCCTGCCCAGGAAACCACAGGTCAGATTTCTCTCCCCAGAAGCCTGGAGAACTCCCTCAGTTGGGCCCTTTCACAGTTTCCAAAATTGCCCTTTCTGTCACTTTAGGATCCCAGGGAGTATCCAACAACAGGGACAGTTCAGCAAAACTCACTGCTGTTTCCAAGGCTCGGTTTGCAAATGCTCCCTAGTCTCTTGGCAGTGGTGGATAGCCACTGCCAACAGGAGGCACGGCTGTTCCATGCCTCTCATTTCACAGTGGCATTGCCCCGGCAGCCAGGTTGAACCCAGGTTTATCCCTAAGTGGGTGTTCTGCTAAGAAATAAAAAATAGTCACGAGCTGTAGTGGTCTTTCACATTAATAGGACTCTTCAGCCCATGAGGAACTCAATTTTGTTGCCAATAATTTGAAAAGCTTCCTAAGCCCTATCACGGATTCATTTAATAGGGAACCCATTTTTAAAGCAGCATCAATCTGTGATCTAGCTTCCTTACAGGCAGACTCCGTAAGATTTGAAAGCTTATTAGGGGCTCTTCGAGCTACCGCTAGATAACATGCCAGTCATCAACAGCTGTGTGGCATGGAGATAATCTGGGAACAGAGCTTTCATGTGTAATTCTTTGTTTCTGCCCTTAGTTCCACAAGAAATTTAGTAAGCAGGAACAGTTTTCCGTCTTATGGGAATTAGAATAATATCAGGTAATATTAGCCTTTTGGTTGGTAAGAAAAGATAAACCATTATCTTTGCATCCTTTTCCTGCAGATGAGAGTAATGTACTTTCCCATCTTTCCCCCTTTCAGGCTCTTCCTCCAAAAAAAAAAAAATAAAGAAAAATAAAGGAGGTGAATGGACATTGCAAAAACAGTGCATTGTGCTCCTGAGATGACAACTTTTGAAAACGGACGCATTTTCACTTGTGTGGCTCTCTGTCTGCCCTCTCCTGTGTTCTCCTTTCCACTTGAATTTTCAGGGTTGCTGATATAATACCAGAGCAAGAAGCAAAAGTAGCTGTGATTATGTCAATCTGTCCAAGATATAGTGCCCCAGAGAGGAGCCACCTACCAGTAGAGCGTCATACCAACCTTTCATATTTTGTTTGGCATGCCTTGTTTGGCCCTTCAGTAGCCACTTGTCACCTGCATCCAAGGTATTTTTGTTGTGTAGGACTATTTCTGCAAGCTAATGAAGGGAAGTCTTCAGCAAACTGTGCTTGTAGCTGAGTTTGTGGAATTTGATCTGCTCTGTGGTTCATGAAAGATGGTAACTGTCCCAGCGTTTTTATTGTTATTTCTCTTGGCTTTTTTGTCTTTTAGATGTCTTCTGTATGGCTTCATTTTAGGTCTCTGTATGAAGATGAAAGTTGAAGTGAAAAGATGCAGGTGTTTTGACCTGCCAAATTCTAGCCCTTTCCCCAGTGTTTCTTAACTTCTAAAAACAGGCTCCTTCCTCACACAGCCTTTCCTCTCTCTTGCCTCCATCCCTGAGCAAGAAACTGATCAAGAGAGGAGGCTATGTTTAGCTCCATAAATCCAACAGCTGTTTGAAGACTGATAATCAAGTTATGGATGAGGAAATGAGGTACTGGTTTCTCAGGCAACACTGCTACTGAGGCCCATTTCATGTTTTGCCTCACTGAAGTGAGCAGGGTTTCACACCCCGCTTGGAACTGGTGATTCCCTCTCCAACAGGCACGAAGCTAATGTCTCTGATTTTTTGGTGTTTTAACATAATATTCTTACCTCTGTTCCCTCCCATCTCTACGGAGTATTAAATCAGGCCAATTTTCCTAGGTCCTGCTTCAGTATAGCAGTTAAATGTTTTAACTTTCATAAATTCAAACAAACTAATATTTAATAATGTTCATGAATATTTTATACTTAACCATTATAAGCTACACAATAGAAAACACTCGGGCACAATTGGGTGCAACACGAAAGTACTTAAGAAACACCCCGTTGTGTCTGTGTCAGACAAGCCTCAACTGAGAATCTCTAGTCTTTGATCATGAAATGTCAGACTACTCATGTTCTTTTAATGTAGAGCGTGCTGTGTGCTTCTCCCTTTCTGGCTGTACAGACTGTGCACATCTACAAACTAAAATCAGGTTGAATACAATATGCAGTCAGACCTAAGTCAATCAAGTGAATCCTGGTTAGCCCTCATTTCCTAAAGTCAGGTCAAGTGATTTTTTTGTTTGTGCTAGAGTTCAGGGCTGAGAACCACATATTGAACTGAAATTTGGGAAACTTGGAAGTGTTCAGCCAAAAAAAAAAGTATCTGAAAGCTGCAGTGGCTATAGTACCATTAATTCTTATTAATACCTTGGTTTTCTAGACAGCCATCATAGTGATATTGTAGATCAGTATTGTTTTGTGTCTATGTAGTACCTTTCATGTAACAGACTTTATAAGTAATTTCTGAATTTAACTAGCTGATGTGCAAGCTGTAGGCAGAGATGATCTACACTAGGGATCAAAAGTAGCAGCTGTTCAACAAGATACAGGACACATCCAGTACAGAAAGTGGAAAAGCATGTTGTGGAGACTTTAGCTTAATCTGCAGGGGTGGTTGGTGTTGGCAGGGTAGAGTTATGCAGGTCAGAATTTTCTCTGCTGGTTGCAAAGGTCATGCTAGTTCTGAGAGAAAAATATGGGATCAGTATAAGGTTATAATACCTCCTCTACAGTCTGCACTATGAGTACACTGGGGCCCTGGCTTAGCGCTAGCAGGCATGGAGAGCATCTCCTTCTGACCTGCTGTCATTACTGCTTCCTATTAAGCAGTGTTCTTGTCCACTTATGATCATTTTCTAGCTGAGATATTCTCTGAAGCGTTTTGTTCCAAGTATCAGTCCATTCTAGTGCTGCTTATTTTATAAAATGTAGCAGAATGATGCCTCACAGCATGGTCCTGGCTATCAGCTAAGAGAATTTCTTCTTCCCCTTGCTAGAAGCACTGGGAGGCAAGTGAAAATCTTCTCTATGGAACTGTTGTTTTTTATCTGCCTCCAAACTTTGCTGGTGTCTTGCAGTTTGACTTGCAGGTTTCGCTGGCTGACTTGAGTGTAATACTTAAACTGAATGATGAATAACTTATTTCTGCAAGCTTCTGTGCAACGCAGAGTTTACTGATGATTCCTGGCTCCTTACTGGAGCTGGTAATTACTGCTTGTTTAACTGGTCGTTGATTTGCACCCTCTTGGGAAACCTAACATCTCTGAAAATGGCAGTGCAGAAACTTCAGTCTTGATGATTTGCTTTTCATTTTCCAAGTTTTGTAGGCTTTAATTTATGACTGTCAACTAGACCACCAGAGCACTGGTCTTCAAACTATGGCACGCATGTGTGTGCAACCGCAAAGGCATGCATCTGTATATCAGAGTTTTTAACTGTTCAGCTGTTTAAGACAAACTCATCTATTTTAACTTAAAATAAGAGGGGGAGGGTGTTGCCAAAATTTGCTCTGAGTGCACACACTGGGAAGTTAAGCCAACTAGGAGCCATTGTAATGGATTATACTGCAAAAAAGTTAGGTATGTTCCAGCTCATTACTGTCTGCTATAGTTAGTTTATGTCTGGAGTTGGTTGATGAAGGAAGATGCTTCCAAAAGCAGAGTGTGCTCTTCTGGACACAATAGCCCAAAAAGTATAGGAAACAATTTTTTACTGACATTCTTCTTGGTCACCTGGTAAATGGTTTGATTGTTATAATCCAGCCTCCAGCTTTTGTAGGTAACCTGTGCACTAAACTGGCAAATACCACTGTTCACCAATTACCTAAATTAAGTCTGGGTCACGCATCTCATCTCCTGTTTCTTGTTTGCTTTGACTGAATCCAAAAGTTGTGCTAACAGCTGGAATCCCTACTGAGGCCAGCTTGATCTGCTCTGGAGCTGCTCCAGCCAGTGCTCTGATAAAGCTTGATATCATTTCAACAGGCTCTAGGAGGACCAGAATGATTTCCCTTAATTGTTTAAGGTTTCATTCAAATATTCGCTATGCCAGGAAAACGGATATTTCACTTCTGCTTTTCTCCCTTTGCTGCTGCTACTATAAAACTTTTTTCTTCTTTTCTTAAAGTTAAGCTAGTGTGGCCAGCGCTTTTGGATTCTGTGGGAATTGTTCTACTTCATCCCCAGGGACTCTGCACGTTGTGGTTGTAAAGGTGCGTGCTGTAAATAAATAATGCACCAATGTGTCTGAGTCAAAGCACATGTTCTGCTAAGAGAACATATTAGGTGGGGCAGGCCAGGGAAAACTCTGGCCTTCTGCCCAGGTTTTGGTAGTAAGGCACCTAAATCCTTTAAGGATCTGGCCTGCAGTCTGTTATTCTTCAGCAGCTTTTTGATTGTGGCATTAAAAAATACTAGTAACATTGGGTGGATTTTTTGGCAGTTCAGAAATCTTGGAGTAATGTCTGCTCTCCAAAGAGAGGCTTCCCTAAGGCCTCCATAATTTTGTGTTGTACATTGACTTAAAAACGAGGTATTATCAGTCAACAAAGTTTTTTTTTTTCCCACTGTGCATCATCCCTCTGGTACGATCAGCTGCTGAGCCAGACCTTGTGCTGGCGGTGTAGGCACGCATCCTCTCAGTGGCAGCTGTGCTCAATGTAGGGATGCGCCCCTGCTCCGCTGGCTCTCCCGGCACAGCCCTCCTCCCTGCCTGTCTGCTGGCACCTCTGCCCCCTCTCCTCTGCTCTCTCGGCTTCCAGGGTCACATTCCCCACCATACGAGCATCAGGTTTGTCAAAGGGTTACTGTTTTAATTGTTCAACCTAATCCAGCTCGCTGTACGTGGGATAGGTGAAGGGTGCAGCTGCGTGAGCTCCTGTGCTAGCAGCTGGGATGGGGGGATGCACAAGGGGGTTATCCTCAGTGAGGGTACAGCGCCCTTGGACCATTTCTACACTGCAATTACAGCTGGCTTGTGGCTTCCTCCAGGCTTGCATCCCTAAGGCAGTATTGTTTCCAGTGCCATGCTATAGAGAGGCCCTTACTTCTGCTGTTGGGCTGATAGTGAAATGCAAGTTCAGCTGCAGAGCTGTTTGACAGCAGAATGACAACAGAGCAGACAGGACCGATGGTAAGGCATCTAGCCAACTGCCAGGTGTGATGGAAGAGGGCTTATTACTGGGAATTAAAGGTACTCACTGTTTTTCAGCATAGTCTCCTGCCTCAGTGGGCCACCAGCCCCAAAACAGCTGTGGTCTTAGGTGCTGGGGCGAGAAGCAGGCTCTGGTGATTTACTGCTGCCTGTAGGTGCCATTTGCTGGTGCTTGTAGGGAGGAAGGGAAGTCAATTCATATGTGACTTGAGATGCAGAGCAGTATTTTTGCAGCTATATGTGTACATCTGTCCTAACTGTCTGACTCATGAGAATAGACTTTCGTTCTTAGTAGCAGAAGGTCCAAGGAATCCACTGTGCTGGCTGGCAGTAACTTCTGTGCCAGTGTTTGTTGGATGGTAAAATTACCTTTGTGATTAAAGCAGCATGTGCTATACTCTAGCTGATCATGTTTCATATGAGGACAGCATGCCTTTAGCATGTGCTAGGAAGCAGAAAACAAGACCTCTGGGGTTCCTAGATAAAAATCTCAATTGCTCTTGGAAAAGCCTATACTGTCAATCTTCAATGCTATCACCTGTGCTCGGCAAATTATTAGGGGCAGGTCATGCAAATGGTGCACAATTACATCCTCATTCCGTGCGATAGGCATGTACAATACTCTAGTATCCAGAGTTTGGATGTTATGGTTTGGATGGATGGAAAACTAGATGGGTAAAAAAAATGGTTGGATGGTTGGGCTTAGAGGGTGGTGGCTATTCAGTCACATTATACCTAGGGGCTGGTAACAAATGGAGCACCATGGGGGTCTATCACAGGACCTGACCTGTTAACCACCTTTGTCAGTGACCCAAAGCAGATGGCAAAGTGGACTCTCAAGTGTGGAGATGACACCAAACTGAGGGGGACTAGCTGATGCACGCAAGGGCACGGCTGCCACCTAAAGGGACCCAGGTGTGCTGGAGAAATGGACCACTGGCAACTTTTATGAAATTATACATGGAAAAATACGAAGTCCTGCCCCTGGGAAGGAAGAGCCCCTTGCAGCAGTACAGGCTGGGGGCTGCCAGGCTGGGGAGCACCACTGTCTTGGTGGACAGTGAGCTGAACATGAGCCTGCAGTGTGCTCACTGCACAGCAGCATCCAGGGCAATATTCACAGGAGCACAGCCAGTAGATTGAGGGGAATGGTTATTGCCTTCTCAGTCCTGGGAAGACCACATCTGGATACTGTGTCCAGTTTTCCAACCAAACTTAGCCCATCATCTCCCATCACTCTTGCTGCTCATACTGGCAAGCAATGAAAGGACCTGTCAGAGGAGTGGGAACAAAACTATTGTCACAGCTTTAGTGGACTAAACTCTATGGAAGGTGACTGGTATCATTACCAAGTAGTCCCAATAGTGAAGAAGTAACTCTGAGGCAGAGATCTGGGTACCCTACCAGCAGTCTCACCTGCTCTTCCCTGCATCCTGCTTAGGCTGCTAATGGTGTCAAGTCAAGTTTAATGTTTTTGCTCTAAAAACCCTTTAAAGACCTGTTGCCTGTTGTGCAGTTTGGAGTAATTCATGTTAGGCTTATCTCATCATTCAAGGTGAAATTTAAACAAACCGTGACTTAAGCGATTGTATCAGCAAGTCTGGAGATGATCAAAGAGATAAGTATGCTTCTGAAAGCTGTTTGGTTAGTTCTGTGGCTCAGTCCATGAAAGCAAACATGCACTGCCCTGTTGCAGAGTTTTGCAGACTTTGCTCTATGGACTTTTCCCCACACCTCCTGGGGACCTTTACTTTGTGTTGGACCATAGGGATGTATATGACGGGGACTGGAAGATATGGATAGAGGAGGGTGGTGGTAGTAAGGCATGACATCCTGGGATTGCTTTCTACTTTCATTATGACTGGCAAATCAGTTTTGCAATGACTGCTCATCTTTAGAAACCCAAGCAAACTTTAGCTGAACTGCCTCAAAGTCACGTAGCTTGTAGAGAACAAAAAGCTTGTACCATAAAGACCAGTGTTCTAGTTTAATTCAGATTATTTTCCTCTTCCTTTAGTGTATATATTGTGAAATACGAAGGGTGTTTATTTCCAGTTTGGAATTTCATGCTGGCTGACTCGTCTAGTGAAAGAAGCTTGTGTAAAGAGACCTTCTGCTGGTGTCTGCTGTAGGTTTTAGATTGATCATCCGAAAAATACTGAGCCAAGCTGGTGGTGGGAGGATGCTTAGCAAAGGAAAACTGAAGGCGGATGTCTTGTAGAATTTATTTTTTCAACAACCTTTAACTTTCTTTCAGGCTATGGTTGCTTGCTATCCTGGAAATGGAACTGGGTATGTTCGTCATGTGGACAATCCAAATGGCGATGGGCGCTGCATCACCTGTATTTATTACCTGAATAAGAACTGGGACTCCAAGGTGAGTAAGCCACAGGGTTGAGGCAGAACATGAAGGAAAAACTGCTTCAGAAACAGAGCTTTGGAGCTGTCAGTTCCTTCTGTGAACTCTGACCTTTTGAACAGCTGGTCCATTCTTCATCTGTGCATTTATTTTCTTGGTGTTTATGGCAACCCTTCAGATGTAAGAATTTGAACTGTTTCCTTATTCTCTCTCCCATCCCACACATGCTGTTTTGTTGCTATAGAATAAAGCTTCTAAGCACTGGACTGCTGGCTCTTATGCTTTGTTTAGAGGAAAAAGCTATGAAGCACTAGAAAGAAAAACATAATCCACTAAGGAATAAGTGGATTCAGGGAGAAGAATAAAATGACGGCCCAAATATGGGACTTTACTATTCTTGATGCTGTTTCTTCAGGCTAACCCACAGAAAATCTTCAGGTGGTTGCCTTTGTGGTTTTCTTTCTTATGAAGTGATGGGGCTTAGTAAAAGGAATGAGCACGTGACCTGGTTTGTCTTCTCCATCTTTGACTCCACTAGTGGGTCTCTTGACAAGACAGTGCTCTTGTTTCTGCCTGTTTTACTATAAGGCAATATAGTCAGCCTTGCATTAAGTTAGAAACAAAATAAGGGTTTGTAAAATTGCAGGATGTCTCTTGACACTTCTGTTGTCATAAAGCAGCACAAACCATTCACATGGATTATCTGTTGAAAATCGCCCAAAGTTTTTTGTTTCTCTAACTGGTTTTGGCTGCTTTAGGTGGATGCTTTTTAAGCATACATAAATACTGTGAGCCCCCCCAAAGTTAGTTCAGATTTTGAGGGAATGCCACTAAAAAAATGCACCGTTGGAGCAAAACACATTACAGAGAACATGACAGGGAAACATCTCAATGTAATAAAATGAAGGAGGAGATGTGGGAGGAAATGCAAATATACAAGTTATTTTGTGTATAGCACTCTTACTCTAATAGGAGGGAGCACCCAAGTGGATGCTAAGAAAGCTGACTGAAATCCAGGACATGGGTGGAGAGTATTATGTTGGTGTGATGGTAATTATAAGCAAATGCATGTTGGAGGAGACGCAATATAACCATGCTGGCTTTTGAAAGCAACAATGTTGGTTTAAACCTGACCTAATAGATTCTCTCTGAGGTTTGCATACCATGTGGAGGTACCAAGTCAGGTCGGTGCTGGGTTGACAGCATCTTCCCTGCACTGTGTGGTACAGCGTAAAAGCCTCCAAAGAGCCCTCTATCAGCAGCAGGGAGGAGGCAGAGTTCGTCTGTGTCTTTTGAAGTTTCTGCAGTGCATGCAGATCAGAGTTTTTCCCTGAAACTGGTAGTACATGGAAAGAGAATTGATGTGGTAGAGAAACCAGGCTATGTCATAAGCAGGGAAAAGAGTGGCTGGGAGATACACTTATGAGAAGTTTATTGCAAATACAACAATAGAACAGGCTTCATTCTTCCCAGGGTGTAAAAGTTAACTCCACTATGATCAGATGCAGGCTCTGAAATACCATCAGCACTGGGAGGAGAGTCTGACCTCAGACTGGTCAGGTGGAGCACCCTTACCTCCCTTGTGGTATTCACTGCTTCTAGAGATGAGAGTGAGAGCTCAGAAGTTTCCCAGTGTTTGTTACAGGGACAGTGTTGTTTTTATCTTGGTTCATTTACTTTAGCCAGATGCTTATGCTGAAACACTACAAACTCTGGAAATCAAGGTGGCCAAGAGATTGTGTACGGTTTTCCAGTGTTGTCATATAGTGACCTCGGTTATTGTTAGACATTTAGTCTCTGTTTGCTGGATGCTGAGGAGGGAGAAATAATTGTTCGGACGAATGTGTGGGTGTTTATACATGTAAAAAAAACAACCTTTCCTTTTCTTTCAGCTGCATGGTGGAATTCTTCGGATATTCCCAGAAGGGAAGTCCTATGTAGCAGATGTTGAGCCAATTTTTGACAGATTACTTTTTTTTTGGTCAGATCGAAGGAACCCACATGAAGTCCAGCCCTCTTATGCAACCAGGTAAGTAGCATATTTGTTATTGATGTTTGGCCAGGAAAGGCCAAAACATCTTTTCTACCAATATTTGTGTTTAAAATTATGGCCATCGTGTGTTTGTTTAAAAATACATGTACATACAAAATAGCTAGATTTTGAGTGGATTTTCTGGTTTTGAGTCACTGGGAATTCTCTCATCAAATGAGGAAGAACAAGCTTGAATAAGATTTCTTGCGTGAAGAAAAAAAAGCCCTTTTACCATTGACAGGAGAAATCTTCCAAGCCAGGCATAGCTATGTAGCTGGGAGATGCTGGGTTATACTTTTGCCCTCATAACACTATAGGGATTCTTGGGGCTACCATCTGTCAACAGGCTATGAAAAGCTGATGTGACGCAGGGCAACCCCCAAACTGCCTACAGGCATCCCAGAGAGAAAAACATGCAGAGGGCTGTAAGCTACTTTTGCCCTCTGTTACCAGGGGCTGTGCACTCTTTTGTGCCGCCAAGCAGAAATTCTCACCTATATTTCTATCTTGATAAAATACACTTTAAAAATGCCGTCTATATTTGTCACTTGCATTCTATTTTTTAATCTACTGATCCAGTTTTGTTTTTTGCTTTCTTCATGAGCATAAAACTACAGGGCTGTACTTAATAACAGAAGTTGAAACAAACGCAAAATTTTTCTTTTATAGATATGCCATGACTGTGTGGTATTTTGATGCTGAAGAAAGAGCAGAAGCCAAAAAAAAGTTCAGGAACTTAACCGGTATGATTCTTTTATAAGAGTTCACCAGAAAGAATTTAATGCATTTTGATATTTCCAAAGTCAGAGACAAACTGGGAATAACTCTGTAGCTGGATGGGTATGACACACATTTTTAGAAAGCTTTTTCATCTCTAATCACTGGTCAGTTATTTTATGCAAAGTGGAGAAATTGTGGCAGAAGAAGATTCAGGCCTGGCCTCAGTATCCCTGATAAGCATGATGGGGAACATGGGACAGGCAGTTTCTGCTTTCTCTCTAAATGGCTGCTGAGATTGTGTCTCACCCCAGGTGGCTGCTCCAGTTACTGGGAGTCTCTAAGCTCTTTATTTTTTTTTTTAATTTGGGAAATATATTTTCTCTCCTCCAAACTTTGTTTAGCACAAAGTCACGAGACTTACACAAACAGTTTCATAATCATGTTCTCTAAATGTTCTGGCCAAATAGGGACTGTCTTCTATATTAATGAAGGGCAGATGGGGCCTGCAGTAATGCAAGAGGGATTTTTCTTTAATTTACAAGTAATTTCTGAGTGGGGATATTCATAATGACCTTGAAATGTATAGAGTATGCATTGGAAAGAAACTTAAGTTTAGAAATATATATATAAGTGCATCTTTTGGCAGGCAGTTTCTAGAGTAGCTGTGGTCATGGTGCACTTCAAGAGCTACGTACATTCAGCTGGGTCTCACAGATAGCTTAAAGTCAGCACAGAGATGCTTCTGCAGAAGCCTGGAAAGAGGTGACCTCAGGTTTCATAACGGCAACCACACTGCCTGCTACTGCAGTAATGGAATACAGGTAGTGGACTGAATTGTTCAGAAGTGCTCCAATGCTCTACCTGGGGCCATACTTAAAGATTTCCTGTTTGGAGCAGTTTAGGACCTGGTCTTCAGGGACTGCCTCAGGCAGTTCCTCAAAATACAGTGTGGGAGAGCATTTGTATTTTATAAAATATGTGCTGTGCAGCAGGGGACCAGCAAAGCCCTAATTAGTCAAATCCTTTTCAGAGCAGACTGTCTTCTATGTAGCTGGTATGCAAAGCAAATACTGGCTTTACCCTTAAAGTGGATCATAAGCAAGGAGCCAAGAGTGGGGGGGGGGGGGAAGTATCATAGTACTGGAGCCTGAAAGTTTATTGGCCTACTTAAATACTGCACAAGTCATCTTCAGTTTCAACAAGGCAAATGTACAAAACTGTGGTATGACTATCTCATTAACATGCTGTGGATTCATAGAGGATTTCATCTGTTGTGAATTCATATCATGAGTCTGGGATGGAAAGTGCTGTCCCTCGAAAACAAACCAATTTTATTCTGTTTCTGAGTCTTCAGATAAATGCTATCAGAATCGTCTGGCTTAACTGCCTTTTCTTTTTTAATCTTTTTGATGTAGATGCAAGGAAGAGAGAAGCACCTCTTAACGAAGACTAATCAACTGTTCCTGAACTCTTTGTGAGGCAATAAGGTCCCGAAGATGACTTAAATTTCCAGCGAACAAGGGCAAATTCTAGTTAGGCACACAAATGCAGTGGTTGTGTCTAGCATGTGCATCTTATATTGATGGTACTTAAGGCAGCCTCCTGTCATGCCTGCATCTGGCAGAAGGAACACTTGTTTTCTATTTGCCTTTTGCTGGAAAAAGTAACAGGGTTTAAAAAAAAAGAGTATCACTAAGCCTAGTGGTAGTGGCTCAGCCAACTGGCTTTTGATCACTCTTGTAACCAAGATAATGATCATTGGAACTAGCGGTAAAAACCTGAGTCTTATTTGCACTTTATGGGGGGGTGGGGAAATCTAGCTCAATGGAAAGGAGCTTTACAAGTTTGAAAAAATCTGTGGCAGACTGCTAATGGCCAAGGAGAGATACCGGGAATATGAAATTAAACTGGATCGTTGCAGAGTGTCATCTTATGGCCTATCCCACGTGGGCCTGTCGATGTACTGTTCACCACTTTGCTGCGCAGAACATTGGCTCAGCTCTTTGACAGCATGACTTTCCAAACAGATTTTTGTCTACACAGTCATCGCATTTCCTGGATTTTGTTTGCTTTTCAAGAGTTAAGTTCTAGCTTGCAATTGCGCTGCCCTTTCTGTCCCAGGACTGAGGGGGAAGTAGTTATGCATCTGTCCACAACTTTGTAAAGCCATTTCCTTTCTGTTCTGAGTGGGGTGGATTGTACGGTTTCTATTTTCATGGTTTGGTAAGGCAGCTGTTCTCTCCCAAAAGTTTGGTAAACTTGGAAGGCTGATGGCACACAATGCATTGTCAGTAAAGACCAATGATACATAGAGTTAGATGTTATCTTTGTCACTTCTCCATCTACTATGTTTTGTATGACACAGATATGAATCTGAAAGGAAAAGATGTCTGGCAGTCTGACAAATGTATGATGAATAATGGGTAACTTAGTCTTAATTTCCATGCTGCTTGCCCTAGTTAACACACTTGTTTAACTTCGCATGCGTGTGTAATTTGAGTGAAACAGTGCTTCTGTTTCAATTGATCTGTTATGCCAGGTAACTACTGCTGCGCTCAAGCTGTGAGATCAGAGTTATTCAAATGGCAAAGTACATCTTTTTTTTCCCTCCTTTTTTTTTTTTCAAACTTATTAGACTCGGTGAGTAACTGGTGAGCTATCTCCAATCTGCCTAAGCTCCTACAACCAGCACTCACTATGCAGTTCAGTATAGCTCTTAATGAAGCCAAGAGCTGGGGTGGATGTATTTACCACTCACACTAATTGTTCTCAACCTAATACACTCACTTGCATTCATTTTTGTCTCATGTCATACCCTACTAAATGTTCCAAACAGGTGCCCTCTTCAGTGTCCCATATTTTCCTGTACCACCTGCCACAGTGGTGAAGGTGGTCTGTCTGAACCCCTGGCCCCTGCACCAGTTCACCATGCTGGGCTGTCATGCTAATGGTGGGTCTGTGGGACAGCTCTGTTGCACTTGAGCTAGGGAATGAAAAGGTAGGGTGCAATGGCAACTGTTACATGTCAGTGACAGAAGGGTAACAGCTGCATAGCACAGATAAGAAATAACTTTCATGACATAAAAAATGGTAGTAGAAATGGAGTATTTTTTTAAGCAGTTCTGTCTCAAAAAAAAAAAAAAAGGCAACAAATACAACCCAAACAAAACCAAAAAACAACCCCAAAAAGCCCTGGGCATCCTTAAGCCTGTTCTTGAATTCTGAATGTAAATACAGTAGTGCTAAGAAACCCCTTGTTCTCTCTGGCTTCTCCCAGAAATTCAGCTGTGGTCTTATGGGCTGGACTTTGTTCAGCCTGACCACTGTGCACCTTAAGAGAGGAATATGAGGGAACATGTGACAAATATTTTTATAACTCAAGACTAGAAAAAGACAACCTGATAAATGACCTTTAGTATTAGGAAAAACATGATTATTCTAGTACAGTTGCTTCTAAGTAGCACAATGTAGACTTGATGGAAACTTAACGATAACTTGAAATTCTTATTCTGCAATGTTCATGTGGTAAGAGAGAGAGTTAGGGCTCTTCCCTGAGCGTGAGAGGTAACCCTCTGAAAGATGGGAGGTGTTGAAAACGGGGGGCCAGAGGATTACTCTGGGGGACACACACCCAACCTGTTGTATTGCTATGCAAAATTGATAATGCCATGTAAATATGAAACTCCTACATGATTTTTAAAGGGGGCAAAGACAGGTAAAACAGAGAGGCAAGTCTTGCTTTGCCTTTAGAAATGGTAACCTTAAAAAAAAAAATGCACTAGAAAGATGTTAATACACATCTCACTGGAGCTTAGAACAGTGGGGAAAAAAGAATGGGGTGGGAGGAGTAAGATTTTATATAAAGGTTGAAAAAGAAAGGTACTTCACTTACTGGTATTGCTACCACCTGGCTTCAGCAGTGGTCAGCAACAGATGTGTGGTGGATGGAGCAGTATAGATGCATTTAATGTAAATAAAGTACATGTTTTCATTTTTAGACAATATCTTCCTGTTCTAGATAGAGGAGAGAGCAATTATTCTGTGGCAGAGAGCACTGCCTTTTTCTTTATTAACACATATAATTAAGTATGAAAATGTTGAGGGCACAGGATTTTGAAACAAATTCCTCAGTCCTCTGTTCCAGACCTTTACCTTGCAGCGGGGTGATCTCCTTGAAGATGCTGTACTTTAACTGGGGGAGAGGGTAGGGGGTGTCTGTGGGATGTGGTGTCTGTGGGATGTTGGTCATGCAGGAATCCACAGGCTTGATGTTTTCTACACAGATTTCTCTTGCTGGTCTCTGGAATTGTTGCAAACTGCTCTACAAGAATGCAGTTGTCTGAAGAGCTGTGGGGGAAGCAGGCTGCTTCGGTAGGGAGGGCATTTCAGGGAGACCCTTTCCTTGTGTTCTGTTTTCATGGCAAACTGAAACAACTGGCTAAACAGCACTTGTCATCCAGTTGTGAAAAAGAGTGTTTTCTCTAAGACATTTAATTTTTAGTCTTCCAAATGTTTAGGTGTGTTTTGGTTGGTTTGTTTTTTTCCTCCCAACCTTTAGGTAATGTGCCTTCATCATTCATATCTGTGAAGATGTTATGTGCCACATGTGCATGTCATGCAAGTTTTTTGTGGCTTTTTAAGAAATATGGTTGCCTTTCCAAGTGCAATTGCATTGGAAGAATATGCAGAGTCACCAAACCACAATTTCCAACAGGTTTTTTATTGTGCAGGGAGGAAAAAGGCCAGGAGACAGTACTGACAATCAAGAGACTATTTTTATTCTTAAACCTGTATCAGCTGGCCTTTTGAGCAAAGTAGCCTCTATAAATCTTATTTTCTCTAGATTACTCTGGTTCTATGAGGAACAGCCTCTGCAAAGTAGTGTCTAAAAAGATCCACTCTTTTCCTTCTCTTTTTAAACAGGTTTAATCCTTTCCTATTGCATTTTTTTAAAATGTTGGAATATATTATATATATTTTTTGTTGTTGCAAAATAGCTGGCTCTAACACCACTTGCATCTAGAAGAAAATATCTATTTGCAGGCAAATAACTAGTTCTACTTTGGCTATGTTGTACTCCCAGCAGATATCTGAGAGTGAGTTATGACTACATCTTCTCTTGTCAGGTTGTATGCTGGTCAACAATGCTGGCACTTTGCATCAGATTGATATAGAAACCCCTAGTAGTATTTTACCATACGTCATATGTTGTGTTCCTGTTAAAAAAAAAAAAAAAGAAAAGAAATGTGGCAGGAGTCAATAAACACTGGCTTATGTTAAATGTTGTCCTGTGCAAATCTTTTCAGTCTTTTCTCTTACCACGGCCAGGGTTGCAGCAGGTGGGTGTAGTGCCACACAGCTGGATGGAGGGTGACGGCACTGCACAGAGGTGACACCGAAATCCGTGGCTGCCGCTGTCCTCTGCTATTGGGGAGAGCTCTGTTTGTTGCCATCAGCTTGGCATGTTTCCTTGGTCACTTCCTGCTATTTTGAAGTTATTTACCTTGCTAGTGACCCTTTTCTTGAAATACCTATTTGTTTTCACACTCCTGTTGAACCAGATAACATTCTCATTATTCAATTGTTGTCTGATAAGTTTTATTTTTAACAGCATTCACATCCTCCCCCTGCTACTTTCCAGCCTGAGTCCCACAGTTTTCTCTTGCAGCTGTGGGGGAGGCTTTTCCCAACTCCCACTAACATTGCAGTTGAATGACAGCCAGGATGTTTTCACTCATCTGTTAAAGTGCTGTGGACTTTTTTGATTCTTTTGCAATATTGTGAGTAGTGGGAATTTCCCCTGCCCATGGAAACAAATGCTCTTTATCATGGAAGGCTTGGATTTAACTTTTTTGGTTAAAGAGGGGAGAGAATTCTAGATTATTTGCCACTTTAAGCATTTCTTTTTCACTGAGGAGTGCTTAGAGCATGTGGAGAAGACCTAACGAAAGCAGAAGGGTTTCTCTTCTGAGCATGCTCCTCACAGAGTAAGGGTTTGTAGGGACAACTTGAGAAGCAGCTGGCTGTTGGCCATCCAGCTGCCAAGGACTTGTCTTTTCTCTGAACTCTGACTAAACTTTCTCTAAGCAAATATGCTTGAAGTAATTGTTATCTTACAGCTATTTAGGGGTCTCTTTCCTCCCCCACCTACCCAAAGGGATATGGCTAAATATACTTGCACTGACAATTCCCATGACTCTTGAGAATGCATCTGATATCAGAGGGTGCACTGAAAATTGCAAAGTAGCATGACACTGGAAGAGAGGTTAGTAAAAATTGATTCCCCTTTCCCACATAATTTCATCTCTGTGGAATACTTGCACTTCAGAGAGTTGGTAAAACTCCCATCCTCTTTCATAAAGTGTAGATAGATTTTTTTTTTTTAATCTGTCTTGTGGAAAGAGGGGATAATTTCATCTGCATGTGTGCTTATTTTAAACAATTCTAGCGATGCTAAATAAACTACACTACAACTGCAGTCAACAGCAATTCTCATGTGGTGACAAACCCAGTCAGTGCCAGTGTGCAGGCCTGCTCCTTTGCCAGACACCCACAGTAGTAAATCTTCCTGCTAGAGGTGAGAGAGGAGGCACTTTGTAGTCCCTGATCTTGGTCAACACCCTGGAGACCGATTTAGTCAGGGTATGGCTACCTAGTCCCAAGGTTTTGGGAAAGTGTTAATCTGGCTGGCTCTTGGAAGTCTCCAGTATGGGTAGCTGGTGAGAAGCATGGGAAGAAATACCCTGTAGTCCAAGCTGAGAGAGCTCTGAAGATTACTTGTGATTACATGCAGCTGTTCTTAGTGCCTCTAATTTTGACATTTTCTTCAGCTTGTACCTGTTGAGGGTCTTGTGCTAAAACACTGCAGAGTAGCAAAATTAGAACAGACTTTTAAACTAAAGCACCTAGGTGGGAAGAGACCTCCAAACAGTAGAGCCAGGGCACTTAAACAGAAGGGTTTCTGTGCCTGAATGTGTCCCTTTTTTTCCCAAATGTGTCAGTATGATTAATAAAAAAATACTATCCCCCTTTACAAGCCTTGCTGTTCTGATACAGCTGGTATTATTTAGTAACTTCCAGAACCGTGGACTTAGAGCATTTTCCTGGTCCCTGATGCCCCATCGTCTATGAAGCATTGCTGCTGCATGATCTTTCAAACACCATAATGCTGTATGCAGTACAGAAGATTTCTGAACTGAGAAATCATCATCCAATTTAGCAAAGAAGCAGCAGAAGGGACAACGTTACTCAGAAGAGGTGGGAAAAGCTATTTGAAGCCCCCTTTGCTAGTGGCGGTGCTGTGGCAAGCTGGTTTTGTTACACTTCTCTATTAACAGGACATATGACAGCAATATACGGCTAGCAACAGAATTGACCGCAGGGCATCTGTGCAGGTTCCAGAATGTGATGGACAAGTTTACCCAGCACTCTGGGAGCAGTGTCTGCTGGCACTGAGCTGCCCTCTGCCAGTGTGTACCGTGACCAGACATGTCATCCTGCCGGTGTGGAAGAGCCCAGGGACCAGCTGGGGAGCCTGATGCAGAAAGCTGAGAGTAGGCCCCCAAGCATTAATGCATTTAGGGGTTACAACATGGAGCAATGACAGCCCTCTGCAGGCTTTGCCTTTGCTCCTGGCAGATGAGATTGCATTCACAGCTCCTGTCAGAATGCTGGGCAAAGAGAGTGGAGGCATCCTCCATCCAGGCTTCTCTTTCAGACCAGAACATTACACAGGTACGAATGGGAGCTGTGTGAGGGACAAGCCAGCAGCACAGCCATAAAAACCCTGCCCTGGGAAGTAATGAATCTCAGTCTTGGAGCAGCATCTGTCCAAGAGCTGCAGATTGAACTGGAATTGTGCAGAAAGGGGGCATTTTGCCCCACCTTCAGCATTAGCGGTGCCCTGGTTGAGGTGTTTGCATGTCTAGGCTGCTGGCTGATGTAGCATTCAGAAGTGCCTGTCTCTTAAGTATGGGTATTAGAGAGGGAACCGCTCAGGGAACTGAGAGTGTGGCCTGTGGGCACTGCAGCACTCAGTTCTGTAACGTCTGCACCTTGTGAGCACTTAAAGATTCAAATCCTTTTTGTGCATGGAAGCCGTGAAAACATAACTTTAAGAAAAAAATTAAGATGGTGGTGCATATGAGAGCTGGCAGGGGCTGTTTCCCCCTCCATGGCAGCCTTTGGCAGCTGGAGCTGGGAGGAGCAGGATCTCTTTCTCCCTCAGCACAGGGCAGTCATTCACACATCTCCGACCTCAGGCAAGTGCCCAAGCACCTTGCATAGCTGTAAACACAGACACATCCCGGAGGCCGCTACATGGGGGGGTGAAAGCATCACTGGGGAGCTTTATAGAAGACTGGGTGAGACAAAGACTCCTGAGGGTATCCATCGGTATAGATGGACTTGCCACCTCTCACAGGGTGAACCACATGACCATCCAGTCCCTGCTGGCCAGCCCTGTCTGTAACTCACATCCCACCTTCTTACAACAAACAGCTGGTTTTTTGTACCAATTTTACTTTTGCTTCCTTTTTGCCCAGTGACGCTGTCCCCACAGCTCTGTTACTGTGGCTGCTGCCCTGCCTGGGTCAGCCAGAGTGACAAGCTCTGCTTTCACGGTGGAGAGACGCTGCTTTTGAAGCCAAGCCCCAGTTATCCCTAAGGAGAGCACTGAGTACTGAGCACACATGTCACCACAGGAGCCTGTGCAGAGGCCGGCTGCCCCTGCTCTTCAGGGTGGGACGGTCCTTCCCTGGCAGAGGATGTTGAGCTATTAACTTTTATGAAAGGTGACATTACTGTCACCATTCCCTCTCACTAGCTCCAATATCAGTACCAGAAATCAGCTACATCACTGCAGTGTTGTAACAGCCTCAGCAGCTGCTGCCTGTGGAAGGTGGGAAGATAAAAGCATCCAGTGCTCCGTTGGTCTGGGCCAGCATCAGTGCGTGTGTGTGTGTGCATGTATGAGTGTCTGTGTGTTTCTCTGTGCAGCTAGAGGGAAGCCTGATTTCCAGGGGAATTTGAGAAAACTGAAAGTTGCTCGTCTGCTACCAGCTAATGTGGTAATACAAACCAGTTCTTTTTCCTAAAAGGGCTGCAAAATGAAGCCACATAGTGCATACTTTCAAAGTGGAATAATTTAGCAGTAATTTTACCATCAAACTTACTTCTCTTATGGCTCAGCTAACCTCCCAGGCTCTTCCCCTTGCTACTGTTACAGGAGAAAAGATATGTTGTGTTTTCCAGTGTACAGGAGAGACTCGTTTGGGCCCTTTGCCAAGACTGATATAGGAAGGGATCTATAGTTAAAATATTTACTGTTTCTGAAAGGTGCATCTTTGAAGTTTCTTTTCTTTTTCTCCTTTTTTTTTTAAATAGTAAACTGAAGGAGAAGCAGTTAGGAAAACATAGAAGACTAGCATCTTCTCATGGTATTACTAAAACTTAGTAGAGTTGGTCGCACAAGGGACTAGGCTTAGGCTGATGTATAGCACTTACATAACCCACAGCAGTCCCCATGCCCAGCCTTCTGCCAGCTGTTTTGCACCACGGCCCCACTGCACATCAGTCAGGAGTATGCAAAGTGGGATATAAAATCAGTGCTATCACACTCTTGCTGTGTCTGGATTTGTTTAACTCAGCTGCATCTCATTTCTCACAAAATATCTCTGTGGGACAAAGCTCAGCCCTGGGGTGTTTTACAGAAGGCTGCCTGTGATGGACCTTATAGCTCTGAAAAATACATCTCCAAAATCTTATTCCCAAAGAGCTTAATGCTCTTACCTGGTACTGCTTACCTGCTGCTGCCCACCCCTCGCTGCCAGCTGCTAAGCTGTTGGGGATGAGCCTGTGCACCATCCTGATGAGGTGAATGGTCTGGGATGAGCTTCAGCAGCCTCAGGCAGTGTCCTGCATGTCCACAAGCACACGTCCCAGCTGCTCTGAGACCTCAGGACCTAGAGGGGCCTTCTGAGCCTATGGCCAAGGCGTTGGCCAGCCCTAATGGCAGAGATAAGAAAGGGCCATCAGTGTGCAAACTTGAAAACAAATGTAAAAACTTTTGAAAGCCAAGAAAACTGCATGACACTTCCATATTTAATCTGAAAGGAAAAGGAAAAGAAAAAAAAGAGAAAAGAGACTAACACCACATTTTGCTAAAAACTCAGGCTTGATTAACCTGCCAATCATGTTACTTCTAACCACATGCAAAGCACCCAAGAGGGCTTGGTATTTCCCTGTAGCACTACTGTAAATGCTCCTAATCACCCGTGGGAAAGGCCTGCCTTCCTCCTCAGTGACTGTTGATATCCAACTAGAGTGAACAAAATACTGCTTTTTTTTCCCAAAAGGCAAAGAAAATAATTCACTTTTATGTTGGAAATATATTTCTTTTTCAATATATGTTGTAGTCACGTGACAAAAAAAAAAAAGAGAAACTAATCAAGGCTTGGTTTTCTTCTTGAACTTGAATCAAAAATACTTCCTGAAAAGTAAGAAAAGAGGATTTAAAGGCATTTTTTTCTGGCAGGGAGAGAAACAGGATCCTTAAAGCAAGAGGAGAATCAGAGCTTCTATGTTGCATTTCAGCACTTTGTCTTCGTCACTAGTCCATACAGAGGAGCAGAAAGTTGTTATACAAAATGATTATGTGCAGTACGCAAAAGGGATAAAGTGGCAATGCCATTGCTATTTCAAACCCAGTGCAGCGGCTGCTACTGCATTTGGTAGGACCCTTGAGTGCGTAGATGGGGCTGCACTGAGGGTGCCTGTGGGTTGCAGGTGGTTGGTCCATCTCCCTCAAAGGGAGGACCACTTAGGCAGCGGAGCCCAAATGATGTCAGGGGCTCAGTCAGATGTCAGCTACTCAGCTTTGCCAAGACATAGGCAGCAGAGACACTGGGAGAAGCGCAGATCCAATGCCTGAAGTAAGTACTTAGAAAATAAGGGTTCTCACAGTGTTAGGTTAGGGGGCAATTGGCAGAGGGATTTTTGGGATCTCCCTGTGGATCTATGTATTTTAAGTACCACCTTTCTCTGGCACATACAGTGGAGCATAGGAGATACAGCCAAGTTCACCAATTGCCTAGAAGGTGAGGTAGAAAAAGTACCAGATCCAAATGGAACTGTGTTGCAAAACATTCAGCTTCTCCACCCACGTAAGCAAAGTTTTAATATTCATTGATAAAAGATAATCCCAGCAAGGAAAAAGAGGTTGTAGGCAGGGAAACTTGGATGAAAGTTGCCCCACAAATGACCAAGCATTGGGCCAGTTTCTTTAAAGGGTCTGGGCATCCCCTACAGCACCCAAAGCTTGTCTGTGTCGGGGATACGATGCTGATCCACGTGGGCCAGGCAAAGTGGCTATGCCCGAGAAAGGTCTAGTCAAAATGTAATCTTGGAGTGATGCTGTGGCTTGTGGCAACAGTGGGTTGCTTTTTATTTACTAGACTGTACTTCATGCCAGCTTTGACACTTATCCCACCTTTATAGTGGTTCGGTGGATGCTCTGTGTCCATCACTGTGACATACAGTAGCACATCACCCTGTGCTTCAAGCAAAGAAGAAAATGCCTATTGTTAAGAGGGTAGGGGCTTCTCTTATAAGAAGAAAAAAAGAAAAGAAGGAAAGAAAAGGCGTCTGAACAGACATTTAATAGGTGAAGGTAGAAGCTTAACAGACTTAAGCTCGGCTGTCTTCAGAGAGTTTTCAAAAGCTCACTGCAAACACTTCTTTTTCAAAGCTTATGCTCCTTTATCTATGAGAAGCTAAACACTGGCTAATTCTTTAATTAGTTGCCAACAAGATTTTTTTTTCTCCGTAGCCAAGGCTTGCAACAGGATAATTATGTCTTTAGTTTAAAAACAAGTGTCAATACAGAAAGTTGTTTTGAGTTCTCTTTCTTCAAATATTTTATTTTGCCTTCTACTTAGCTCCCACTCTGTTGGGCCTCACCTGCAATATCTTTCCTTGATTTGGGAAAGGCCAATTATTTTTAGGTCCCTGCACTGCAATCCCAATGCGTGGACATGACAGGGCTAGAGCCAAGCCAGTGATGTGATCTGTGGTGCAATCATATGAACGCAGTGCTTGGGGTGTGAATCCCACCCAGGGCCGGGGAGATGGAGGGCTCTGAGCCACCATCACATGAGTAGCTCAGCTTATAACACTGTAATAATTGGCATACACATGGCCCTGTGTGCCCGAGGGCATGCTAGAGACCTACATTTGGAGCTTTACAACCTCCTGCCTAGCACCACAGTCATCTACATTTATTTTAGCAAAGTTCCCTGAGCACAAGCAGATCTCCTTGTAGTTGGTCAAGATCTGCCTCAGTCTTGACAGTGCTGAGCAGACACGAATCGTCTGGGCCTGGGTCCCATGTGGACCATAGCAGGAGGGAGAGGAGCTGCCACCTCTGCCCTTCTCTGGTCCCTAGCAGTCAGTGCACAGAGGCAGGATGCTGAAGGTCTGACACCAGGCCTACCCAAGGAGATTCAGACTGACTTCATTCACCCACCAAGAGAAGAGCTGGAGTTTTAGGCTACACAGCATGTCCTTGTGGTGAGGGAGTGTGACCTTTCTGGTTAACTCATTGAAGCTCTTCCATTTCTGAGGGAATAAACATATTTTCATGGATTCAAGAGCAAATTTATCTGAACTGGAATATTGTGGTTCAGTTGACTTCAGGAAAGATGTATAAAAAAAAGTGTTGTCCTATCAGTTCACTGGAAGAAAAATGAGTATGATCAGAGACTTAGAAAACATGACCTGTGAGGACAAGTAAAAGACCTGGTATTTTTTCTTCCAGGGCTAAGAAGAGTGGGGAGAGGTGTGAAGGAGGAAGTAAAAGCAAAATAAAAGTCTTAAAATGCAGGGAAGATTACTGCAAAGAATAAGGAAGTAGTTTGTTCTCTATACCTGTGATGGATAACACACAATGGACTAAAACTGCAGCAAGGAAGTTGCCAGTTGGCTATTAGGAAGAGCTTTCTTACGGCTCGGACACTGAACCACTGGAGCACCTGAAGGAGTTGTGGAGCTGCCGTTGCCAGAGGTGGTGTTGGAGAAATGCCTTCCAGGAATGATGTAGGTAGAAGTGATTTTTTGTTCTTGGAGCAGTGAGTAGGGACTGGCCAGACTAGATGACGTGTCCTGTGTTATGGTAATGTAAGTGTGATTTTTGGAGCCTAAGTGGTCAAGGTACACCATGGAAGGGAAGAGGTTTGGGATTCTATTTCAGTGAATGGTTATGGGGACTACTAATACTCATTGGTGCGGGACTAGGCCAGGGCTGCCCTTGTCAGGGAGTGGAATTCAGCCTGATGTTGCTGTGAGCTGTTGTCTTCTCCTGCCCTCTTCTTTCTGGGGCGGAACAATTGCAGGTACCCATGCTGCACGCACCATGCAGGCGGTCGGGCATGGTGAGCACGTACCCCAGGAGGACCCTGCAGTCTGGCACTTGTCTGTGCTGAGCAATACCCCTCGTCCAGTGCAGCACAGAGCTGAATCAAATTATTTTTGTCACAGCAATGAGGTGTTGGTAGCTCCTTTTATACCCACTCCCTGTAGGATATCTCATGCAGGTTACACATCATGTTATTTGATGCCCAAACCTTTTTGATCTAGTGCCTAAGGCTGTAGGCTCTCCTCCTCTTTTTGTTGTCTCAAATTCAGGAATTGCTATTCTGAGCCTGATGCCACATTGGGTCCAGCCTCAAGGTAGCTGGAGAACAGATTTAGAGCAGGGAGCACATCCTGCTTTCCCTCCTATGCAGAGTAGCTCTGCAGCTGGTTGGGCTCTCTCTTTTCTAGGAAATATTGAGTTACAGATCACCTCCAAACATTGCTTACAAATGGAAGTAATACTGGGGGGGAAGGAATGACAATGACATATACAGTGGTGTATCAGAAGTTAGCCTTTGGGAACTTATGGGGTTTTAGAGGCAGGAACCTCTGCTCCCTCCCCTAAGTCATGTCCTGGTTAAAGACAATGTGCGTGTATCTGTTCAAAAGGCAGCGTTTGCTACCTCCATTGAACGTTTTCTCCCCTTTGCAAAGCTGTGTTGATTTCCAAGTATATTTTAAGTAAATTCTCAGTTGAGTCATCAATTCTTTTAACACATCTGAAAGAACTTGAGTTAACTAATGTGGTCATAAATTCAAGCACTTGGAATATCAGTACTTGAGTGTAGATGTGTTTATTATTGATATTAAATAGCATGGGTAGTTCTTGCAAACTTTTTTTTCACTTTTAAAACTGGCAGTCTATTAAATTTTTATATGAAGTCGGGACCTATAATAGTCCTGCTGCTATAAATACGTTAATATCATAAGCCAAATATTTCCCCCCTTATTATTAGTGTATTTCCTTTGCTTAGTCTCTGCAAATGTGCCCAGTGAGTGCATGAAAATTGTTGGTCTCAGCTTCCCTTCATTCCCCTTGTCAGCCAGTCATGCCCAGAAGACGTAGATGAGGCCATTTGGGAGGAGGTGGGGCCTTCCCCAGCCGCTGCAGATGGCAGCTCTTCTGGCAGAGCTGGCTCAGCACTTTGGAAGCGATGGACCCTGCTGCCATCCCCTCTGGACAGAGCACCTGTGCCAGCACCCTGACCAGCATCACCCTGTGCAGCAGGCACAAAGGGCAGGGGAATATCTAGGAGATTTATCCAGTGCGGTCTTAAGGCTCAGACAATGTCTCCATTTGCTGTCTCAGCTGCTGATCTCAAGGCCTTTGTGCTATTAAATATGTGCTCTGTCTCATGAGAGGTTAGGAATAGGTAAATGTAGGTGCCTTTTGCATTGTCCTTGTTCTGCCTGAGGCTATGGTGGTCTGGGCTGGAGAGCACTCCTGAAGGCAATTGCAGCACATGAACCTCACCTACATTGTCTGTGGACTGCTTTCCTACCCAGAATCTGCCTGTAGCAGTGAACAGAGACCCAGGAGGACCCCCATGCTCGGTACCACCCCTGGGCTGCTACATGACTTCGGGCTGCTTTTCCTAGAGCTATCCTGCCACTCCCTTGATAACACTGGGGTGACATTACTGTAGGGACATGTGGCAGAACAGGACACCACAGACTGCATGTATGGGCCCAATGCTAGTGAGTTTGCACATCCTGCAATGTGGGAAATTATTGACATTAATGACATTACTTGTCAGGTTTAGCGGGGGCCCAGAGTTTAGCAGGTGGGGACACTGAGTGATCGCTGCTTGAAGAATGAGTGTTGCAGATCAAACTTAAACTGCAAGAAAGAGACATGGCATCTCATGTTGTTTGGGCATCATGCAAGAGTGCACCTTGAATGCCATTCGGATGTGTAACTATAGTCTTAGAAACACACTTGCAGTGGAGAACCTTGGACAGTTGTAGCCATTTACCCTGTCTTTCCAGAGCCCCTGATGCTCTGCAAGCAGCTAGTCAACATTTTCTTTTGTGGTTCTGGTTGCACATTGTAAGAAATTGTTTGCTGCCAGCATTTAAGATTACCATACAAGGCCGCTCAGTGATGTCTCTGTGGCATGTAAAAGTTTCCTGTTAGAAATGTCTCAGGCATTAAAGTAATATGCTCTTGTAAACTATTTAGTATGATTCCTGGAGAGAAAGTGCTGTCAAAGCCATTCAAAACTTTTGTTTTTATTCTCTGCAATAATTAATTGCACATATCAGGGCCTACGCTTTTCCTTTCATGCATCAGAAGAAAGATTACAAGAAAGGTTCAATAAATCAAACATGGAAGTGTTGCCACCAAGTGGTACAAGCTGTGTTAGGCAATGGCTTATAATTTATAGATCATAGTGATGTGTCTGAGACGCCCTGATGTATTTATAAAAAGATTCTTTTTTGCTTTGTTTAGCTCTTTTTTTTTTGGTGTGCGTGATGCATTTCACTTCCCATGGTGTTAAACAATCATACCAGCACCATCTCCATTCAGTCACGGGGTGTATTGCACGCCTCTTTCAGTTTCTTCTGGAGCTGCAGGCAGTGAAGAAGAAAATGTGAAGGGTCTTCTGGGTGTATGGGACTGTTCAGGCTGTCTTTGACACAGTCCCGTCTTGTTGGGATGTGGCAGATCCCTCCTTCTGTAACCTCATGTGTGAGCCGAGAGAGTGCTCCCCCAGGGGAATGTGGCCCCCAGGCCCTGACAACTGGCTGAGGAATGGCCCAGTGCAGCCCCTCCTGAGTGACTTTGACACTTTTGACGTCATCTGCAAATTTACATAGTTTTTAATGGCACTTACATGTGTGCTAAGGTGTTTTGTTTTTCAGCCAAAGTGCTAAGTATGCTGTACTTCAGCCACATGCTTTTGTTTACTGTGCAGGAGCTGAATAATGGCCTTTGCTTCCCCATTGTTCAGAAAACCTAGATTAAAAATAAAAAAAAAAGAAAGAGAATTTTTGTGGAGACAAGACTGAGGCGCTTCTTTATTATTTATATTGTGAGGCACACAACTTTATTCTTGAGAGGTGCCTCTCCCATGGGGACAGGGCTCCCCAGAGCTGCTCGGGTCACGAGGCAGCAGCAAAGTAAGGGATATAGAGACTTGTGCACATGCACACGCACACACGCTCACACACACACAGAGACAGAGATCCCACCTTTGGGCATGCATGTTTAAATCCTAGCATAGGCTGGGGGTGCGGAGGGTCTGCAGGCATCATACCCCTCTGCCTCCCGTGCAGCGTGGCTGCCAGCACCAGCAAAACCACCAGCTGCACGGTCTTTTTCTTTTGGTGGGTGGAAAGGTGCTGGTGGTGCGGGAGCCTGGAGGCCTGAGAGTCGCAGTGGGCCCTCATATAGCAGTAGCAGTGCTGGTTTGGCTGCATGGATAAGTTGAGCACCTGGCATAGGAGCCCAACAGGAAATATTTAGGTTAAAAAGATGTTTTTTCAAAGCTGACATCTTTTTGCAGCAGACACTGCTTCTTAGCTTTCTTTCAACAACCTCTCCCTCTCTCTCCGTCTTTGGATAATTGCCTTTTTTTTCTTAGAATGAAAGCCTGAAGTACTCGGGTTTTATTCTTTTTTTTTTTTCTTTAACATTGTCAGTGTTACCACCATTAGCTTCAGACCAAGCAAATGATGGCAAAAGGCAAAAGCAGTCACCAAGCTCCTTTTATCCCAGGTTCAGCCTCTGTTAACTACAAATCATAGTAGAGGAGTTAAATTAACGCAGCCGATCTCCTGAAAGGAACCACTAGAAGGGAACTGGCAAATGTACGTGTTAGTGAAAACTGACGGGAGCAAAGGTCCCAAAATTCTTGCCGCACAACTTCCAAAGCTCTTACAAGTGTAAGTGTGAATACATTTCAATTTTATTTTTTCACATTATAAAGAGAAAGAAAATAAATGTAAAGGTGGGTGTAAACCTGAGTAACACCTAGCCTTGTTACCCAGAGGGAAAAGATTACAATTAGGATATCAGATCTATTTAAAAATATGTCTTATCAGGAGCAGGGGAACTTGCCTGAAATGGCTTATGCTTTACTCTGTTATACAGAGTAAGTTTAACTTGACCATTTATGACTAGCTAACTCTTTTCCAATATGATGACTGCTCTTTAGATGTCCCATTTGCATATGATCCTTCCACTTCTTATTTTTACTACCTCTCCTTTAAAAAATAATTAACACAGATAAATCAGGCAGGCAATTTGATATAATAAATTCAGTAGCAGATGAAGTAATTATTTTGGAAATTATTATAGCAAAATTAGCTTTTTTTCATTTTCCGGTGGGGTTTTGCAGGTGGAAGAGGCCAAATCATTATGACACAGTTGTTTGTGCATGGTTATAGTTGTTGCATATCTGTTGCACCTACATCTGTAAGCAGAATATATACTTTTTTCCTCTCTATGAAATCCTTTCTCTTACTAAAGAGATAGAAACGTAAATAGGAAATGTCATAAAACCATGTGAAAAATGAAACACAAAGGATTTACCGGACAACATTCTATGACTTCAACTAAAACTCTGTCCTTGACAAAGAACAGGTTTAAGCAAGGTATTTGACCACTATTTAGAACCAGCTTATTTTTATTGAAACTTTACAAGGGCCAGGAAGCTTTCTAGTTTTTTCTACTTTTGCTTATGGGCTTAACAGTGCCTGCACTGAATATGTTAAAGCTCTAGTGAATACTGTGCTATATCTCGTTGACAAAAACAGAAGCAAAAGAAAACAAAAAAAACCCCCAAAACTCAAGTATGTTTGGTATGAGCAGAGTGTGTACATTTTGGTGAGCAATATGGCAGACCAAATATTATAGGGCTATGGTGGAGTGAGAACAAATTTGGAGGCAATTGACCCAAATTAAAATGGCCATGAGCAATAGGCAACCTGTTAGCAGCAACCCTGGTTATTTCCGAGGGGCTAGATGACAGATGTGGCATGCAGCATGCACGTGCCAGGATTGTCATCTTTGGTGATGCATCCTGGTCCCGCTGGATGCTGGAAGCAGAGGCACACAATCCATCGAGGGCAAGGGGGTGGAGGATTGGTTTTGCTACTGCTGATTTACACGGTGACTGGATTAGGTAAATAGTCTTCCAGGCTTACCTCTCCAGGTCTCTGGAGATTGACACTTCCAGAGCACAGCCCACGTCTTGCTTGGCTTGAATCACCTCCAGCTGTGCCAGCTGCTCCCACTGGTGAGGCCGTGTGTGGGCATACCATGTGAGTGCCCACCTAGATCAGACAGACCACCCCGTGCTCTCATACAGCCATGAGCCCTGTTTTATCACTGCCCGTAGTTTGCTTGTTTTATAGAACCGCAAGTAAGGCTTGAACCTTGGTAATGCCCGCTGAGGAGCAGAAAAGAGAAACAGTTTCTGGCCCTGCATGTTTCACTTTATTTATTTGTTTGTTTTGCAGGCATTTGTAAAGGAAGGGAAAAATTATCATGGAGCATGAAGCTGAAATACCTAAAGTTCCCTCTTTTTTGGTATGTTAGAGAAAGCTTAAGCATTTCACAGCATCACAAAATCCCAGGTGGGAAGGGACCTCAGGGATCATCTAGTCCAACCTTTCTAGGAAGAGCACAGTCTAGACAAGATGGCCCAGCACCCTGTACAATGTGGAGAAGTCAACCACTGTGAAAAATTTCCCTCTCGAGTCCAATTGGAATCTCCCCAAGAGCAACTTGTGTCCATTCCCCCTTGTCCTCTCCATGGGACTCCTTGTAAAAAGGGAGTCTCCATCTTCTTTGTAGCTACCCCTTAAGTACTGGTACATGGTGATGAGATCCTCTCTAAGCCTCCTTTTCTCAAGGCTGAACAAACCCAGCTCTCCCAGCGTAGCCTTGTATGGCAGCTTCCCAGTCCTTTGATCATCTTGGTGGCCCTTCTCTGGACCCCTTCCAGCCTGTCCACATCCTTTTTGTACAGCGGGGACCAGAACCGTACACAGTACTCCGGGTGTGGCCTGACAAGCGCTGAGTAGTAGTTTAAATAATTAAACTATATGGCTAATCTACTGTCAGCCCTGAACTTTAAATTAGTTTAAAATATATTAAAGGATTATAAAATAATTGTCATGTTAAAATTACAGGGCATCAACTTCAGCACAGACACACCTTTCAGCACACTACTCCTGCACACTCAGTGAACACGTGTGCACTACAGAATCCCCTTTCTGCACACCCAATTTCACCACGGCGGCCCCTTCCCCCACCACGCCCCAGGACAGCACACAGTGGGAAATGATGCAGTTGCACAGAGCTGCTGCTAGCTTTCGAAGATATCTCAAGCAGTTTTATTTGGAGGCAGAAATGGCCAACATTCGTGTGTTCCTGAACTTCCTGGTTTTTTCTTCCCTGTATTAATTGCTTTAGGAAATGTCCCAGCTTGAAGTCCCCTAAACAGAAATCCCTTTTTCTTACTTTCTCCACTATCTCTCTATGTCATGATCTAAGAAACATTTTTAGGATTTGTGCCTAAATAACTGTGGCAGTGGCTTGGTTAATGGTATCACAGGGCTGCTTCTTGAGCAATAAGTACTGGCATGAGCTGACCTTGCAGTTTTCCAGATGCAACTTTTCCTCAGTTTGTGCAGAAAAACCCCAGCAAAACAAAGCAGCACTTGCAAAGAGCAAATATAACTGCAGTGCACTGTAGCCTTTCAGTACAGAGATGCAAAAACCATCCTAAAAAACACGTAACGCTCCAATAGGAACTGAGGCCTTTCGCCTCACAATTTGTCATTGCTGCCTTCGCCGTCTTTTCCCTCCCTGTACGTGTCCCTGCTTGCCCGTGTCTGTGCCATACAGCAATGGCAGGCACCTGGGAAGGCCAGGGCCCTTGTTTAAGCACATTTCAGGTGCTCATCTATCACAGGAAGAAGGAGCCTTGTAATGGACTCCAGGTGTATCCACCGCAGCAGGGGGTCAGGCTTTGAAACACACTGTGGCTCAGGGAGTTGCTGGAGAGGCCCTATCGATTTCAGTGGGATTGCTTCTGGGATTAACTGCTCTGCAAGGAATTGAGGTGTTTTGCCTTCCTCCAGGACAATATGGGTCAAGTCTTTTTCTGAACAAAAAGGAAAATCTGGATGCAGACCCACTTTGGTGCAACTGGGGAGAGGGGCTGGATGTGCCAGGAGGCACTTTTTCCCCCTTGCCCCATCCCCAAGAAGCCTCACAGTTGCACAAAATCTCACTGGCTTCAACCAGGCCAAGGAGGTGGTGGAGGGATGGCGGTTGTCTAACAAAGGTGTTGCTTCTCCCCTCTCTCCACCCAACCGCCAGGGCAGTGGGGTCCAGGTCCCTGGCACCTTGTATGGTTCACATATATAACCTTTTGTTTTGGCTCACTGGTGGGTTGTAACCAGGACACGGCACCTGCCTGTATGCAGGGACTCGCTCTACATGCCAGCCCAACAAGGGATGCAATGGGAGACTGGGTCTTTGCAGCACATGGGGAGACATGGCTACTATATGGTGATAAATCAGATGTAGATAAAATGATTAAACATGGGTTAAATGTAGACAAATTAGTGTGCAGATAAATTAGGAGAAATGGTTCCTCTGTTTAAGGGACAAATGTGTTGCAAAGGTGCTGGACTGGGCAGCAGAACAGGGCTCATTTATGTCGCCTACATACATGCCTGTCTGTGTCTTTCCTCAGTGATAATTGTGACACTACAAAGACTATAAATAGAGCATCCAGAGCAGAAAAGTGCAGGAAGGAAGAGGAAACCTCTAATAAATTATATATCTTTAAAGGATCTGAGTAGAGGGATGAAAAATGTACCTCCAAAACCAGGAAAGTTTAAAAGAAGCTTGTACTGGATATTATAAACTCACATCAGAAAAAGGGATTTTACTTCTCTCAGTGTGGGAAGACACAAAGGTTTTGGTACTTTATGCTTAAGTGGGGAAAATGTTGAGACTGCGTTTGCCATCTTGTGATTAACAAATCATGCTGTTAAAATGGTATTAAATGGGACTCCTCCTTTCTTGCAGGACGTCACAGATTTCAGAGCAATTGCTTCTCAATCAGTTTGTCCAAAGGTTTGTGCACCAAAAACTTGGCACTAAACTAAACAAAAAGTATTATTTAAGTTGTAACGAGATACAGCAGTCTCGCCCCAAATGCCTGCTGCTGTAAGTTGTGGACAAATCAGGGATGCCAGGTCTGATTTTGTGTGAGGAAACCCAGAGAATGTTTTTAGATACCAGCATGATTTGGCTTGCAATGGGTTGTGGTAATCCAGATTCCCTGTGTGTGATGCCAGAGACGGCAAACGTGCTCCAAGCGAGCAAAGTCTTTCGGCTGTCGCTTGCTGGGGACCGGGCACCAGAGAGATCACCACCAGCCTGCCTAAATACTCCTCCCCAGGCAGCTGCTGTTGGAAACAGGCCCTGGCACTACCCAATGGCTTTGCACGTAGCCTCTGAAAGAAAACTGCTTGCCTGGCAGTTTTGATGGTGGTCTGTGGAGGAAGAGCCCTGAATTTGAATGGAAGGTGCGATAGCTATAAGATGAAATTGTGTTTTCCAGCTTCTAGCTCGGCACTTCAAAACTCTCCTGCTTCCCTTTCTAGTAAACATGAAGAAAAAAAGGCCATGCAGTATAAATTCACGTGCACACAGAGCAAAGGTTCACGCAGTTTTTACAGTCAAATTTGAAGATGAATTAGTTTTTGAGATACTGTCTGTTTAAGGATTATGTTGTTAATAACCTAAATTTGACACACATTTTTCCCCCTTCAGTCACTACCTGCAAAGCCTCTCTGAAAATTATCTCTTGTGAAGCTGTGTCATTAATGGCTTCCTGCGAGGTTTCTTTTGGAAGCGGCAGAAAGGTAAATAAAAATGAATTAATATGGCACTTTGGGTTTGTAGGCAAAATATGCAAATATCTTACTGACGAAGCCTTAGTAGCATTAAAGGCTTTCAGATCCTATCCTCAGAGGCTCTGCTTGTGGAATCAGAAGCCTTTAGGCTACCTTTAACTTAGTTTATGTGTAATACACACATACATACACACATTCTCTCTCTCTCCCCGCCCCCCCCAGTGTCCTCTTGGACCAATTCCCTTCGGTGCAGTTTTCAGCTTCACAGTTCATAAATTTTATTTTCAATCAATAAATAAACCTATTATCAAATTTTGTATTCTCATCATATAGCGTCATTTCTCATAAACCATTTCACTATATGGATCAGCTTCACTGAGCACGTGCCACTCACCTTTATTTCTCAACAGAGGGCTGTCAGGTATACAGATGGGATGTGTATGAAGAGCTAATCAGATTTCTGTTCTAACTAATAATTATGAATAAGCCTGTATAACAATTCATTATTATTATTGTTTTTGTTATTATTATTATTATTATTAAACTGTGTTGAGATAGTGATCAACATTTTGGTACTCTCTGAGCCCTGGTCTGTGACATCTTCTTATAGTACACAAGAGAGGATTATCTTGCAGGTCCCTAGACCCATCCATATCAGCAAAGAAAATGTTACTTCTGATGTATAACAACACAGCATTTATCAGCCATTTTTGACAACTAAAGAAAAGCTGCTTGCATACCTCTTACAAGGTTGTCAAGTCCCTGCTGTAGCAAATCATAAAGAGAATAATTCTAAGAGCCAGTGACCCACCATGATGAACCCCTCCTAACTGGTCATGCAGGTTTTTTTAGGCATTATTAGTTTGGGCATGGTATGAAAAGGCAGGATGTCTTTGTGGTGATCAGGTCCTTGAACAGTTACCGATTTGTGCCTTGACTTTTATCTGTTAGCCCAGAGTATTAAATGCTGGTGTCATATGCAGTTATTAAACTATAATATTACAAGGTCAACAGACAAGTAATATTCCAAAATGAAGTGTGCAAATTGCCTGCTTTGCTAACCTCTGACAGTGTGTAATCTTGTACACAAATGAAAAAATGAGTCTATCAGTGACCAAAAAGGGTAGAAGCAAGCACAGGGTCAAGGAAGTTGGAAGTTAATGTTTCCATTTAAGCACACTTTCATAAGCACAGGAAAATCCAGCAGCACTTCGAACTTATCCTGACAACACCTCAACTACTTAATCTTCACTACTTTCATTACTATGGGATAGTAGATGTGATACTACTCCTACAGTACAACACCACTACTACTGATGCTAATACAACTACTACTGCTAATACTGGCAGTATCGTTACACATTTCTCATTAGAAGTGACTGTTTTCTTAGATCCATTTACTTATCACTCTCTCCAATGCTTTTTCTTTTGGACCTGGCCAAAATAGCAGGGGAGAAGGTATTCTGAGCCAAAGCAAGAATCTCTTGAAGGAGGCATCTGGGATTTCCCACTTCTAAGGGAGACGTGGACTCCAGGGAGAGACCTTTCCATCTGCAGCAGTGGCTCAATTACAGAAAGTCTCTATGAGGAAGGAAGGTTTGTGTTCATGGTCTTAGGAAGGGTCTAGAGTATTGTAGTGACTTAATTTAGTTTGACAGAAACCTCTTGTCTGTATTGGAAGATGAATTTAACAAACGGGAATAAATGCATAGCTAGGTGGCAAAGTCTGTGTCTCGTTGCAGCACCACAAAGCTGAAGTGATGTATATTGGAGATGATGCACACCTCAGCACCATGCCATTAAAGCAGTAGAAGAATTTTTGAGGTTTGTTTTCTTTTTTCTTGGGTCTGATATTGAGCCACTGGTGAAGTTAATATTTGTGAGGTTTGGGAAAATTGTTTTCATGGTGTGCTTTCCAGTCATATGAGTTCTAAGCAACTTGATTTTAATTTAGATGGCCCCAAGCGACTTTAGAAAAATCTGTGTGACCCACCCGAGTCGGTATATTCCCAACGCTGCCAGCCAAAAATTACTTATAGGAGGGACAGTGTGCAGAGCGTGATGGCTGACAGCAAGGCAGGCCTGCGCTGGAGTCCCATGTCCTGTGCTGCCTTGCCGTGTCTCTGCTGCACGGTGTTTAAGCTGTCTGGCTGGTGTAAGCCCTGCTCAGTGTGGGGAGTCAGTTCATTTTCAGTGTATGGAGATGTTTGAGCCATGAACCAAAGCAGCAGGGAAGGTAGATGGCATGCAGACACTTAATGCTGAAGTTAAAGGATATCTCCTATCTCAAATGTCAGTTCCATGCTCTCCTCCCACAGGCGCTTTCTCTGAAGTGCACTGTTGATTCCTCTAAGTACAACTCACCTGCTGCAGGAGAACATGGAGCCAACATAATAATGAAAAGATACCTCCGATCATTCACAAAACTTCACTATTTCCTCACAAAAATATGCTGGAAATCACAGGCAGAAACTTACAGTCATGACAAATAATTTTGCTGCTGGTTTTGTTTCACATTTTTTGTTTACTTTTTATTGTTCTTAATTTGTCTAATCCTTAACTCTACAAATTGCACATTTATAGAGCACATTTCTTACTAGTGTCAGCAAGGTCATTGTTTCAATGGGGCCTTACGGTCAGAAGGGATGGATACCATCATCTGGTCTGTCACCTCTGATCAGATTAGTTCAGAAAAATATCTATACAGTTTCTGCTTGAAGGGCACAGTATATAACTTGCTGGCTGATGGAACATTCTAGGGTATGTGCCTTGCCAGTAGCCGATTCCTTATAGATGTTTGGTAGCTTGGATTATATGTATAACTCTATATTATGCACTTGATATTACACCATATTTCTTTGACTGTGGGATTCTATATAGCTGTGATATATCTTTATGCCAATGAGAAGACTACATGTTTTGGCTGCAGATACTAGCAATGTGATAACTCTAGCAACCTGAACACTGCTTCGATTAGTTTTTTTGCTTTTCTGCTTTTGTATTTGTCCAAGAAATACACAGTAGTTTTAGTTGCTCTTCAGAACTCTTTCATTATAAAGCATGTAAGCAATCTTCTGAACAGGGAAGACATGCTCCAACCATTTCTTTATACCGTCATAACCCCTACCTTTAAGTTATGCTTTTCTGTATTGACCTACTGGTTTTGCAAGTTATTTTTCTGAGCATGCCTGTACTGGCTGTTACAGGGTCAAGGCCTTGAAAGCAAGCTAAACTGAATTGGGGGCCTGTTTCCTTTGTTTCAGTAGATGTTTGCCAGAATATCTAAGATCAGCAGCAGCACTGACTGGGCTGAACTCTCCCAAAAGAACATCTCTGCCACCACACATAGACTACCGCATTTCTGATTTGAAGGTGCAAGGGAACCAAACATAGGATATAAGCAATAAGCCTCTGCAGGGTGTAGATTAGAAGGCTCCCTGCGTGCACCTTGGGTGTGCTATAAGGCAGGAGACCAAAGTCTAGTTTCCCAAGGGATGTCTTTGACTTCCTCTGGGTCTCAGTATGCTTGATGCATATCTTGTCAAACAAGCTCAAGACAGATTGCTATGATAATTTTTCCCCCCCACCCAATCTAAACAGGCCTGTTATGCTTGCAGCATTGAGGGAGATATTTCCAGTCACAGTGGTAGAAAAGCCATCAAAATATACCTAACCTGCTGCCAGGAATCACTGATGAGAGCCTCTTTCCTCACCCTGCTTGTGTAGGCTGCCATCTTCATACCCCAGCAAGCAAGCAAGCAATGGGATGTGGTGCGCGATTCACTCAACCGTACCTCGCAGCCCCTGAGCCCGCCTCTTGCTATTGTTAATCTCCATGGAAAGAGTTGCTTCTCTGGCATCAGTCAGTAGTGACATGTACTCAGAGCAGGCACATGCTTCTGAGAAGGCAAGATCCCAAATGTCTTAGTGGGATATTGGGAAAATTTTTACAGTTGATGTAGCACCCATGCTCTCCACCCCCCTGGCAAGGCAAGGGACTCTCTCAGTATCCTTTGGCTGTGCTTGTACAAGAAGAAAATGCCCATGCTGCCTTTTGGTGTGAGCCTTAGGTAATACAGATACAGCTCTTCTCAGAAGCTGTGGGACAACATTCTGTTGAAAATGAGCTTTTTGCAACATTTTTGTGATTTTTGTCTTCGTCATAGATGACTACAGGCAGAACCCAGTTCTCTTTTCATCCTCAGTGATCACATTCACTTCTGCAATAGAAACGTGCTAGGCAAATGCAGATAAAAGCTTTTGTTTCCTCTGGAGGAGTTCTGGTTGCCACCCTGGGGAGGGATCTGCACGTTAATAAGCTATTGACAAACCATCCCACCTCGTACTGTTAACTTCGGTGTATCAGTGATTCCGTTCGCTCATCTCCACACGAAGCAACCTTAGGTTGCATTTATATAGGAGGCCCCCTTTGAGTCTGTGTCCTGATTTAATACCAATCTAATATAGATTGGTTAGAGATAGTCAGCATGGATTTACAAAAGGGAGGTCATGCTTAACAATCTTGATTCATTTCTCTGAGGAAGTGACAATGAGAGTGGACAGGGGTGAAGAAGGAGACATAATTTACTTGGACTTGAAAAGGCTCTCAATACAGTGCCACATAACAGATTAATTTATAAGGTTAGAAAGTATGGGACTGATGGCAAAAAACTTGATTGGATATAAAATTGGCTTGGTAACAAGGGCCAGGGAGTGGCAGTAATGGTTATAGATCATGCTGGGGAAGTGCTACATACCCAGGGGTGTGTGTTTGAAGATACTGCGAAGCTAAGAAAAAAATAGGCAAAGTTTAAAAAAAGGTGGTGGAAAAAAGAGAAGAAATGATGCCATAAAGAAAAGGTGAAGGCATGAGGCTATGGCCTCATGGGAAGTGAATGATCACGTCAATGTGCAGTTGGAAATTTCAGGTAATGGTCAGTGAAGAAAGTTATCTAGGAACTGAAGGGGGCCAAGCCAGGCCTCCCAGCTGCAGGTCTTGCGTCAGAAGTGGAAATACACAAAGCAGCAAGGACCTGTCCTGTTAAGTGGGAAAGAAGGCAAAAATCAGCTTGTTCAAAGTGCCAATGGGCGATAAGTGGGAAGCATGTTCTCAGAAACTGCTCTTACCCTGTAAAGTCTGAGATCCCTGGGTTCTTGCTCTGGGGATGAATCACAGCATTTAGGGTGTGTTTTCAGTCCAAAGTAAATCTTTGGAGAATCTCAGTTCTTTCCATTTGCTATAATCTAAGGAGACTGGGCTTCCTGAGCTGAAATCAGCTTTTGTCACTACTGTGCAAGACGCTATCTTACATGCTGTAATAAAGCAGAGAACTGGCTAGAAGAAAGAAATGAGATTTTAACTGAGGTACAGGAGAGACTGCAAAGGACGCAAAGAGGCGTCACAGATTACAGTACTGCACAGAAACTGGAAACTGGTTTCGGTGAATACTAACCTTTTTACAATGTGTTGAACTAACCCATATCTTGGATGGGGGGGCTGAGAAGTCTGTACTGATGATGCTGGTGCTGCCATCAGGGTTTGCACTGCTGGTAGTTCAAGAAAATACAGACTTTGATATCCAGCAGAGTTTAGACCTCAGCGTCCTTTGCTTTCTTATTCAAGACCCAGGTAGCCAAGCCCACTGCCACAGACCGTGCATGAGGAAGTAGAGTCTCTCCAGTCCTACCTGTGCCTCTGCCTCACTCCTCACCCATTTTAAAGTCAGGAATCTCTGGAAGGATCAGACCACACAGTTTGGGAAGACTGGGAAAGACTTTTTAATTAAACAAAAAAGAGCTGCTCTCTTAGCGTGTGAGCGGTGTGGTACAGGATTAGAAAGGAAACTTGATGCACTGTACCAATTAGCCAGACTCATTTGTCTGCAGTTTGTGCTATAGGCTCTGCTTTGTTATTTGCTTATAAGTATTGGCTCAAAACTTTGGTCTTGTTCCTGAAACCATTAAAGTCATTAGTCAAGCTCTCATTGATTTGAGCAGGACCAAGACTTGACCCTTTGTGGCTATTCAGAGGACACAGATAAACTTTTAAATCAGTCAAGGGTATAGACTCATTCTGCTGGGGTCATTCGGTTAATACATCCTGTTCCTGTCATTTCCGCTATAAATCTGTGAATGCTTTTAAAACAAGAGGAAAAACTGATTCCCTTCCTTTTGCAAGAGAATATTACGTTCCCTTTTATTACAAACAAGACAGAGGTCCTTTTTCTCAGGAAAACTTGTAATGGGAAAGGTAATTTCAATACTTTCCATGTCTCTAGAGTCAGTGAAAGGTAATTCGAGACAAAGTACCGGGTAATAAAGTCCTCTATGTGCAAAGCAATGCAAACCTCCTCCCACTAACTTCCCATAAGCCTTTATTGTGTCTTTTTTTGCCTGGGCATGAAGTCAGTACTCATTTTAATGTTGGTGTCTATTAAAAGATCCCATATTTTCTGCATTGCATGTAGTCTACAGAATGCCTACAAGATGGGAAAGATTTTTAACTTCCTACAAATGTAATCAAACTCCCAATTATTGACTTCATTTGCATGGCTTTGGACCCGAGTCACTAAGCTCTCTGCTTTTATTGCTAGAATGGGATACTTCCAGAAACAAGATTATTTATAAGAAATAATTCTGAACTGTTCTGGGCTTTTGTTTTGCCGAAAGACCCACCTCACGGTGATTATGGAAATGAAAGCTGTTCTTGCGTTCTCTCCTGCCAAATTTAGGATTCTGAACAAAACCGTGGGGAAGAATACCCATCCTGATTTGGGTCAGTTAAAAGCAGAACTCTGCATCCTTAGGTCCTATTGCTTTCAGAAGGATCCCATTTGATTTGGTGAAAGAAAGTGTTGATGTGATTCGATAAGTTTTAGGAAAATCGGGTCTTGAGTGCTATTTGGAAATCTCAAAGCTATTAGAGAAATCACTTGGGTGTTATTTCAGCTAGTAAAATTTACCTGTTCATACACTATATAAACACTACTTGCACTGCGAGAGAATAACAGCTTCCATACTCACTCCTTCTGATGAAAAGATAAAGGAATAGGTGGAAGAGGGGAAGAAAGGGACTTTGTTATGCATATATACACAGGTACTACTCTGCCCAGTCTGAAAGCCCAACTGGCTTTCAGAGGTAGCAGATCTCTGTGTCTGTGTGCATGCATGTGCATGTTTTATAAATGGTTTGATCTTACCTGAGCATCTGTGGCTCTGGTGACACCCCATTTGTTCACATTTCTGTAGGCTCCTCAGTAAACTCGCTGGATAGATGACAGTTCATTAAATTAGTTGACAATGCACATCCAGCCTTTCCACCCTCCTCCCCCAGCCCTAAAATGAAAATAAAGAAATTACAGTGGCAAGAAAGAAAAAAACTATGCAAATGCCTCTGGAAGCACTGACACATTTAAACTAATGCAGTTCCTAGAATCATAACAATAAATGTGCTGTCAGAGGAATCACAGTTACTCCAGTGACGTGACCACCTCGCAACAGTACCAGTGCAAGCTGTCAGGGCTAGCTATCTAAGTAGTCCTGAAAGATTTTTCTATTGCTGTAACTTTTCAGAGTCATGACGCTTCAAAAGAGCCCTTTTGCCTTTGCAACTCTCCAGGTGGCTTTTAGATAACTGCATATATCACCTTGCAAAACAAGTGGTTCAGGAACAAAATATCCAGAGATGGCAGTTACTGAGATCAGTTCTTTTAGGACATGTTCTTCGATGAAATGACTTGACAAAGTTTGACCAACTTCCTGCATGGCAAACACTTTTTCCTGCAAACATTGTGAAAAATAGCAACTAGACCAACCCCAAAGAACCCGTTTCAAAGGATTTAACCCTTTGAAGCGGTTGTTTTTGTTTCTTTAAATTGCTACAGATAATTTACAAAATCCATTCCCTAGAGCTATATCGGTCCATCAGCATCAGTGTATGAAAAAAACCCAGCCACTCCATGAAACAGCCCTTCCAGCTTTTTCTTTAATGCACAAACTTTCTTGTTCAACTGGAAGTCTTAGAATAGTCTAGTCATTTTGGGCATCAACTCTGTGCTCTGATGCAATGTATAGGCAGTACGGCTGAGGTTTAAAAAGCCTTTATAAGAGCTTGGAAGTGCCCCCCTCAAGCCCCTTCTTGGGATTAATGGCTTTAGTTAATATTGGTTAACACTTATTTGGAACAGGCATGTTATTCTTCCATTAAGCTTTATTCTAGTCATTCTTCCAGTCTCCATTTAAATTCCGTTTTCCTCTCGGTTGGCATCTGTGCCCTTAGCTACCTCATAAACAAGATGCATTGCCAACTGGAACGTGTGAGCAGAGCTGAAAGCAGCACTGCTAACCTCTGCTCCTTTCTACCCCCTGCAAGTTGGAGACATATCAAACTGAGTACTTGGAGCCTGGGAAGTGGGAATCCTGAACTGCTCGGAAACTCAAAGAGCCAGGCTTCAGGCTATTAAGCCATTGGGCTGGCTCACTGAGCCATAACTGCATACATTTTTTGTCCTTTTTTTTTTTTGGCCTTTTTTTTTGTTTTATCAGCCCAGCAAGCCAGATTCACATGCTCTTACTTCAGCAGAGTGTATCTTTTGCTTTAAAAAGATGTGCGGAAAACTGCAACTGATTAGGCAGTTTTGCTCAGTATTATAAAGTAACCAAATACTGACCCAGAATGACTAGCCCAATAGCTTTAATTTCTAAGTGGACATACAGAAGAGAAAAGATTTGGGTACTCAAAGTTGCTTACAGATTTTGGCTATGGGCAGCCCTGTCTGGATTTTACACGCCCAAAATTTGTGTTCTTAGAGATTGCATACTCAGCAATAACAAAGTAAAATATGGAATCTGGAAATCTTTTCTGCAGGTGGGGGAGGCTCTGTAAAGAAAGCCAACGAATGAAGGAGAAACGCCGAGACTGCGTGAGCAGTGGGTGAGAAGGCTCCCGCTCCCCAACCCCGCCACTCCTCGCACGTGCAGCAGCCACCGCCAGAGTCAGCACACAGCAACGGGTACCTGGGGTGGCATCTCCTGTAGCACAGCTTCTCCCTGCTTTTCCGAAGCAGAGACCAAACACACTTGCTCTGGACCTTTTTTCAGAACGTATGCAGGCGTAATTGCTGACGGCTGTTCCCTTTTTAGAGTCAGCCACTGTGTGTGGATGTCTGCGTAACCAAAACTATATCTGAGGGTTTTTTTCCCCTTCAGCTGTGAGGTCAAGGCTTTTTGCCTTGTCTTTTCTACGCTGGTAAATGTTTCTGTCCTCAGTTTGCAAGGCAGAAAGTCTAGCCACACGACACCAACAACTTACACGTTGCCAGTCTGGGGAAAGAAAGTACACATTTAAAAGAATCAGCAGCCTAGATAGGATATAATGTGACTGAAGAGTTTCACTGTAACATTGTTGAGTACAAAAATGAAAATATAAAGTGCATTTTAAATGATTAATGTAGAAAAGCTGACCTCTCCCAGTGTGCATTAATCAAGAAAAAATGCACACTTTCTATAGTGGTTAATGTTGCAGGTCCATTATTCAGCTTTGATAATGTGCATAAAAATGCTCAATATGACAATGAGTTGGGGTAGCTGAGAATTTAGGATGGTGGCAAGTTTGTTGTAGTATTTGGATTAGCATTCTTAACCTACATCTTGACAGCTTCTTTTCTTCATTTCAACAGTGTTAATAAAATCTAACTTTATCTTCTTTGATTTTTGGTTATTTTTTCTTTTTTTTTTTTTTTTTTTTTTTAACAAAACAATTAAAAAATACCTGCTCAAACAAATACTACCAGCATTCATTAGTCAGGATGGTTATATGTAAAAGAAATGATGCCAGATAGTAACAAATCCAAGAGAAGTTTATTATGAAAATGGCACCTGCGGGATGAAAAAAAATTAAGTTACATAAAGACAACCATGTATGACATGTATGAGAATCTACAAAAGTATAAAAAGAACCCTGTTGTAAATGAAGTATGTACATTTCTGATTTGCAGCATTATCAATGATCAATGAAAAAAATGTTTCAAATAAGCCAGGCACTCAAGAAGTTAGATTCGGTTAGCTTAACACAAAATAAATGTACCATAGCTGTCACTTTTTAACATTTTAATTTTTTTTATATTGTAGAGTTGGTAACACTGCTAAGATTTATACGAACAGAATCCCTTTCCCCATTATTCAGCTACTTGGCACCAGTCTCCTCATAAAAGATTTCATATATTTGTACAAGAAATAGTTAAAAACACAGACACAGTCTTCACAGGTAATGAAGTTTTTTTTTCATTTTGTAATTTTAAACACTATGGATTTAGACAGCAGCTGTGATTATCTGTTAGTTTAAATCACCAGAAATCATTTTGACACAACACAGAAACATTTATAAAAAAAAAACCAAAACAACAACAGCTGTCTAGCTGTTCTTTGTAGCTGAGAGGTGCACTCCTTTGATTGTTCCATAGCTAGAGTAGAGCTTCCAGAATTAAACTTTGAATTTCCCAATCAGCTTTCTCACCTTTTTTAGACCTACTTAAATCCTTCCAATGGAACCTTCAAAAGCTCGTTAATTAAATTTGTGGCGTCCAATTCCTTTTTCACTATTGCTCCGCTGTGGCTTGGACCTACTTCTCAAATTCAAAGCTGCCCCAGGAATTGACTCGACGCAGTGAGTGATCAAAAATTCAAAGGACAGCTGAGTTAATATATTAGCATTGCACACATAAGCAAATATACATGACAATTCTAAGCTCAGTTTCCTTCTTAAACAATGCTGGTTGACCTTTGAAAGCATTTCCTATCTCACTGGTAATTGCTCTACGTATTACTCCGCCAGCCTACCTGGGAGAAAACCAAAGAAATGCACCCTCTGCTTACAGTTCGAGCACAAGGGACTCTGGGAATGTTAACAACTGAGGCTATATGGCATCAATTTGCTTAATATCTCTGAGCATTACTCTGTAGTGCATTGTGGGGTACACCGGAAGAGTAAGTCATACCCAGAATTCCTCCGTGGGAAAAATGGCTCCATTAACCTTGAGCTAGTTAAGAGTCTTTTATCTCTGAGAGTGAAGAAGAGAGAACGAGAGAGCAAGAGAACGAGAGAGGGGAGAGGCGTGGAGAGGAGGGGAGAGCGGAAGGGGGGAGAGAGGTTTGAGAATACACAACAGCAAAGCAACAGCAGAAATTAAAAGGTATACAGACAGTGGAAGCAGCATAAGGTGACATTACAGAGGAAGGCCACCACACAAAAACCACTAACCCCCAAGAATCACTGGTTCACTAGGACTGCAGGAATGGGACTTTACCACTCCGGACTAGAGATAAAGCACAGAGAAGACAAAGGACAAAACAACTACATTAGCTTAGTATATACTGCATATAGTAACACACATTGAAACTGCAATGGGACTGACAGCCAAGGACACTTACACATTGTACACATTACAGTTCTCACATCTGTTATTAGATGCCTTAACAAACAGCTGCCAAAGATGGAGTGGAAGAAGAATTTATATTTGACAGTCATTTGGAGTGTTTGACACTACACTGTGATTTCTGGCAACAAAGACAAAATAGGAGATTTCTTTTCTTTTACTTAATGTGCAGTTTTCAGTTGTAGTTATCTATTTCAAGCTTATTAACCCATTCTTTAGTTTTAAAACATATTGGTTTCAACACTACAAATAAGGAAAAAAAACCAACAAAAAATACCCAAATCAAAGAACAAAAAGAAATTTACAACCTTCCCTCTATAATATTAAATGAAAACCAAAACAAAACATGTTAAATAGTTCTTCTGGTTTTTTTTACTCCGAAGTGTTATTTGATGTTGTAAAATTAGCCTCAGTTACACTGAGAAAAAAATAAAGCAAAACAATATGCACCTAAGAAACTGCTCCTCGCGTCAATTAAATTGAGTTTTTTTTGTTTTTAAGCGCTTTTTGAAAAAGGCTTCCTGACCCATTTAAATTTGATGTGAGGCTATGCTTGTTAGTTTGGAGGTAAAAAATTTTAAGTCCTGCAGCAAATGTTAATGAGGGCTTTTGTCTTAACTAACCAAGGAGACTGCAGCACCCGACTATAAACCAGTACGGAACACATTCTTTCCAAAAAACCCAGCCCACAAGCTGCATATTGTATGAAGACATTACAGATTAATAAATGATAGCACCATGGTTTTAGAAATTAAGTTAAAGTTTCAGTAATTAACATTTAGTCCAACTTTTTAACATTCTAGTCACAGGCCAGAAATTAACTTTTTAAGAACCCAAATTATTTTATGTGCAAGTAAGAAAATCTTAACCATAAAAAGAGAATTAAACTCTGCATAAAATTCTAAAATACTATCCCCTATTTTTAAAGGAATTAGGAACAAAAACCCCTTTTCATTTGACTTAGTCAAACAGGGCACATTGTTTATGCTTGTCTCTTTTAATCTTGATCATATCAAGATCATTTTGAAGTAAAACCAATGGTTGTCACTTTAAAATCTCTTTACCACAACACTGAGTATTCTATGGCAGAGGCATACACATATTAAAGGCATCTTAATAAAGATGCAAAGGAAAAAACACACATCTTAGAAGAAGACAAAATGGCAGGCAACTGGTACTTCGACTCTCTGAAGGCAAAAATAAAAAAATATCTTTACATTAAAGAATAAGTCAAGTTAAAGAGAAAGGGAATGAAATGGGGACCGTCATATTGAGAGAATAAGCTGACCTGCTCAAATTCAAAGTGCTAGAATTAAAGGTCTAAATTAAAACATAGTCTATGCCTCAGAGTATAACACTGAACACAGTATGTGGTCATATTTCAATCCTCTTTCCGTTCCAGAGTCTGTGTAGTGTGAATGCCATTGCTGTACACAGGAAATGGAAGAGTGGAAAAAAGTCCTTCGGCTGTTGTGAACACATTCCCTGCAGGCATTTGGGTCAGACTGGCCCCGCTCACAGCACTTCCAAACGGTCCCGACATATTGAGTCGGTGAACGTGGTGGTAGAGCATTTCCATCGGTGTTTTAGGATCCAGCCCAAAGCTGGGGCTGTTAACATCAACAAAGTTAACAGCATGGGTGTTGGGGAGGAGGTTGCCCTGCATGGCTAAAGTAACTTCAGCTGGAGCATAACGAATGGTGCCAGTGGTGTAGACCCTCTGAGCAGCAGTGCTGGTTGCAGCAAGGGTTCCCGTTACCCTGTGAACCAAAGGAAGCACCACATTGCCTGCTTGTAACCTCTGAAGGGCTTCCAGATCCCCAGTGTACAACAAAGAGTTGGAAGCTGTGGGACCTCCTGGATGTTTGTCCCGTGGAGATGCTGAAAGTGGGGGTGACAAAGGGTCAGAGGACACAGGAGCCAAGGCCGAGTTGGATGAGGTGCTGAACTGAGTTTTACGGCTGGCAGTATTTTCAGTCCCTGGCGGGGTGAGAACGGAGTCTGGAATGGAGACATGTAAACTACTGCTGGCTTGGGGGGAAGGGAAGTGCTCGGAGCTGGGGGGCTTGGTCATACTGTAGGGTGATTCATTCCTTGAGATTTCCCTATTGGGTGGGTAATTCCAAATACTGCTATCATTATCAAAATTGATAGGTTCTGAGATTTCTGTTTTAATTTTGAGCACTGAGGCACTGTTTGGCGACGAGAGCAGCTGGGGCTGGTCCACCAAAGCTGAGTCAAGTCCATTTGGACTTGAGGTGCTTGACAGCCTTCTCCGGGTCATGCTGCCTCCCTTTTGCTTTTTTCTCCTCTTCTTCCTCTTTTGATGTTTGCTGGAAGACTGGGCATTTACTTCCCCTGCACTGTCTGAGTCCTTGGCACTGTCCGAGGTCAGTGATTCACAATTCTGCAACCGCAAGTCTGACTCACTCTCAACATAGCGCTCTACCTTGATCTGCATAGAGCCAAGAGTGCCAAAACTGTCCTCAGGGGCCTTTTGATTCTCGAAGTCAGAGTTTTCAAAGCTGTCATCACTGTCCCTGCTGTCCTGGTTGCTGGAGCTGTTCCCGTCATCATTACAGTTCATTTCATTATCCGACTGATTTCCTGACTTTTTCCTGTCGGATTCAGGGTCTTCACTGTTTTCTGACTGGTTTCCTTTCTCATCTGACTTTGAGTTCTCATTGTCCTCTGGAGCAAAAGGAAAGTGAAACAAACCATTAGCAACAGGAACATAATATTATAATCCAAGTCCAGATTTCAACCCGCCAATGAGATTTGATTGCGGTAGACATTTTTGGCAAAATACGTTCTCTTCTGTAGAGGCACAATTGTTTTTGCAACATTGTGTTAGGAGAGTTTTGGTCACCATGAATCTCTCTGACTCAGGATTGTTAATGCGCGAAAAGCCTATGCTATATGGCCTGCACCTTGACTGAGGGAGGCCTTTTCATCTGCTCACTGGACAAGAATAATTTTGACAACTGTGAGCACAATGGCATTGTAGCTTTGTCGTCCAAAGAGGAGTCAGTGAACAATCCCATTATGACTGTTACGTTCTGGTGATTGTTATTTCACATCCACGTTCTCCTACAGCGGGCAGGCATCCAGGTGTAGCACTATTTACTAATGAAGACTCTAGTCCTCTCATCTAATTTTCCTCTCACTGTTGCCACTTTCAAAGTGGCATAGTGTCTCTGACTTCAGTGGAATTACTGCTGATTTCCTCCTGTGTGAGCGGAGAAGCAGGTCATACATGTATAAATCTGAATGAATAAGCCAGTTATAACAATTTTGTTACTTTGCTAGACTGTCTTTTCATATTCCCTTGAAGTGCAACAAATAATAATAATAAAAAGAAACAAACAGAAAAAGAAATTCAGCCAGTGAATTAAATTCTTGATTGATCCAAATCATCTAAGGGTCATTGAAAATAGCCCAGCTACAGCACTGAGAAGCCGTCAGTCTTCTAGCCTGAATTAATTTAGTTGTGTTTTAGATTTTTACCTAATTCTAATACAGAGGAGTTAAACACTCTAGCCCACTGGACTCAGACAGACAAAGCAGCTTTGAGAATGAATACTCTCCATTATCATACTATGTTTGAAAAGGTCATGAAGGGCTTCAGGAGACCCCGTCTTTTACAGTCCAGCCAGAAATCTTTTGTTGGGAAATAAAAGATGTTTTTTCACTCATCAGAGCCAAGTACTACCCTTTTCAATATACTTGTTATAGGGGGAGAGGGGAAGGGGCAGTTTTCCTGTAAAGATCTGTTACTCCTGGAGCCATGTCAATACCAAACAGTTTCCCAGAAGTGCTGGAGAAGGTGGGCTTGACAGGGAAGCTGCCTGAGGATTCAGGGCAATGCACTTCACAAGTTGCTCAGTGGGACTTCTGTTTGCTTTCACCAGCAGCAGAGACACCCTCCCTTTTGAAAAATGAAACTCACAGAAGCAAAGGAACAGCCAGAAACCCCTAAATTTCATCCAGCTTTTTGTTGCACCTAGGACTGAATTTCTCCCATAATTTTTTTTCTTTTTTTTTTTTTTTGAATATGCTTTCTTTTAAGGCCATGGTTTCTAGCTGGTCAAGAGTGGGCTTAGGGTGAGGTAGTCTAAAGCTGCACAAAATTTGCCTGGAATTTTATCAGAGCATGAACTGAACTTGTCGGTTTCATCCAAGATTCTGTTCCAATTTCAGGTCCTTTGGCGTTTCTATTTAATTCTTTTGTAAGAAATACCCCTCTGCCTCTGCTGTATTCCAAGGCTACTATATATTCTCCTTCTGAGATGCACACATCTGTGTACCTTTGAAGAATGCTCTCTTGCTCTGCATCAGCCTTAGGAGTCATGAATGCACATGCACTTCTAACTTGGAGAAACTTACAGTGCACATGGGAAATGCAAACTGTCCTCCACATGTGTGTTACTTGGCTATTTGGGAACAAGACAGCATAAAGGAAGCACTGGGTGAAGAGATTCCCAGTGATGGTGGGCAACAAGCCTATATGTGTGCTTAACGTTGACTTAAATCATCAAGCCAAGCTGCCAAAGGAGAACAAATAAAGGCAAAAGATGAAAGAGAACAGCTGTATCATATAATATAATATTAAGGTCTGATCCTTTTCTTGCTTTTACTTGATTTATGTCACTGTGATTCATTTCTCCAGATTTCTTTTGGATGTTATCATAGACACGAGAGAAAAATCAAATATATATATCACATACTACAGCAGAGTAACATCCTTAGTTCTTGGCCACTGGAAACCATGCTCCTGACAAAGCTAGATGATCTGTACCTACGCCTAGGTAACCACTTCTAAAACTAATGGGGAATGTGTGAACCATCTGTGCTCTGGACCATCTGTAGGTCTAATTTACACATTGAGTTTGACAAGTGCATTTAGTTTTTAAAAAACAGCTTCAGTCCCAGACTTTAAGAGCCTAGAAACAAGTGCTTGAACCCATACCTTCTGATAAAATATAATTCTTTTAACCCAAGAAAACCCTAAAAATCTGCAATCTTCACTGCCCCCTAGTGAGACTTCAAAAATATATTTCTACAGGAAAAAGGGTCATAAAGATTGACAGTAAAGGCTTATCTTCAGAACATATGCCTACTCTGGAACGATAAGAACTAGAATTATATTCAACAGTTACAATCCCAGGAACCCTGCACAAGGCACAATACCTGTTCATGAAGCTTAGCTGGGAAATCAAATACTTAGTTCAGTGCAATGTAGGCAAGGATGCACGCACAGAGTGAAAAGAAATACTGAGGAAATGGAGATACTGTGGAAATACTGAGGTCATTAAAAGATTTTGCTAGTGTTTTTCAATTTAATAGGACTTTTTTTTCTTTGTTATAATGGAACAAGCCTTGAGAAGTAACAGCACTCGAAAGCCAACCACATGGCTCTTGTGATATGAACCTTTTGCGGGCGTAAAGGCACACCATGTGTGTTACCTGAGTTGTCCTTTGAGTCCGATTCAGAGTCAGAGGTCTCTGAGGATTCTGAGGTTTTCTCTGGCAGATGAGGAAGTTGTGCAATATCCATTGGAGTGTCCTTGTACTCTGGGTTACTGAAGAGGAGACAGCAAATATAAACACAATTGGATGATTTGCAGTTTCATGTTTTTTCCCTCTTTTCATATCAAAGTTCAGGAACAAAGAACACAGATAGGAAGAATAGCAGAGCAAACACAGAAACATACATTTTCAGTTCCTCAGAGCTTCACAGCAGGGATTTTATGAAGGTTTATTTTAATACTGCTGTCAAATACTTATATTGACCAGGTACTAAAACTCGTTTGATTCTAGTGAAGTTTTAGAGCTATCAAAACATCCTTACTGAAGTGGGACACCATGGTTTGAGTGATATCTAACAGTAAAGCTACACTGTGTAATCATCCAACAACAAAATATCTTGATTTCAATCCCATTACTGTGCCTGGAAGGACAGAGAGGGTGTTTTAACTTCTCCAATCTGTTTCTCTCCCACCGGCAATGTCTATTAGAGTTATCTCTGTAACAATGTTCTCTATCAACCTTGCCAGAGCCCTTTCAATACCTGTATTTCTCAATCTTCCTGTTTTCCACACTTTAATCAAGCAGACCGTACATAAAGTTAGTAAGAAGGTGCTCAGTTAGGGCTACAGAAAAGGACCATTGCTCAAAAGAATGTGGCCAAAAAACAGATAAAAAAGGCTATGTATTTTTAAACACTGCACACATGCATTCACATCACCAAGAAACCAAAAGCAACCACTCTATGACAGATGCACATGTGCATGTTAAGATGCATATGTTAGGGATAAAGAACTGTCAACACACCCATTATAATCATATCTTCATCTGCTCATGTGGTGCTCACCTGTGACTTGTTAGCAATGAACATGACTGCAATGTAAAAAAGCTACACTACCAGAGAAACTGAAAAAACCCCCCACTCCTATGCTTTTTCTTGTTTGTACCTTTTAAAATGTGTTCCTTTCCCAAATCGTGAAAAGGCAGGGGAACAGACACAGCTAGACATAAGTGGCATAGGAATGTTGAAAATAAACAAAGTCTTTAGGCATTTTTGAATAGGTGAGCATTTCTATGCAGTTCAAATTCCAGCCCAGTGATAGAGCAGAAAATCTGCAGTGCTGCGTAGAACAATATGAGGCAGCACTGGGGGTGACTGACACGCTATCACAATGACAGTGTGGCCATATTCAGCCTATTACAGTGTACTGTGAAAATTCAGAGTTCACACAGTTCAGAATGAAATGCCATTTTTACGATTATCATCTTTATGGTTTTGTCCTGACAAAGTGACTTTATTCTGTTGCATCCCAGGGCAGCCCCCAAATTTGCCCCCTCCAAGCAAAAGATGTTTGAGGGCTTTCACACTGTGAATAACAAGTTGGTAGAACAAGAACAGCATTAATCCTCCCTGTCACTATAATTAGTCTATCCTTTTACAGACAGCTGAATCATACTTTCTAATGCATGGAAATGTATACAGACCAGTACTCCTGCTAAGAGTAGACCTAATTATGTCTTGATCTGTCATTAAAACATTATTTGGACATTTGGATCTTTTGTGGATTCCAGTACTAGGAGAAATCTAAATTAAAAATACAAATTCAGTGGAGGAGTTAATCTTTCTGTAACAGACCAGTGCGGTGAATGCAGCAGAAAAATCAAGTTCTGGGAGGAGCTTGGGGAAGACCACGCTGCTTTTCTTTTTTTCTTAGGAATATGCTGCTGGTAGAGAAAATAATTTTGTGGGATGCTTGTGGACTAGGTTCACCTATTGTCTAGAAAGCAGCAAAGGGGACAGAGGCAACTGTTCATAATTCTTATGGACCACTTTTCCAGCTAGAATATGAGCTTTTTGAGGCCCTGTTAGGGCTAAGGCAGTGAAACTATACTTCCAGTTCAGAATTGGCATGCCTAAGCTGACCCCGTGAAATGCTGCATTCTGCCTCACTCTTGCAAAAATATGCTACTTATTGTCAAAAAGTAGCAGGATAGGGATGTATTTGGAAATGCCTCTGCTCAGTCATAGCAGGACAGGAACATGCAAGCCCCAATGAATGTTCCCCTGCTGTGGAAGGTTTCCCCACAGTATCCCTCAATGCTCTCCTGCCAGGGGTTGCTTCCTTGTCTTCCCCAAAAGGGGAATCAAAACTATTTCAACACGCAAGTTTAGGCAGGCACAGCCTCTTCAGGGCTTGCTGGACTTGGCATAATAAGCCACAATCTGACCCCTAGACATCACTGAACTCTCATGGCATCAAAGGGAATGTAACAAACCATGACAAGCAACTTAAAAGGAGAACAGGCCAGAAAATGACAACTGCATTTCATGACAATATCAAGGTTTCAAATTTTATTTGTTTGTTTGTTCTGCTCTGGAATGAAACAGAAAATCCCCCAATCTTATTGAACATCTTCACAAAACAGAATGCGTTGAAAGGTATTTTCAGATGAGAAAGGTCAGGTTTATAATTCACTGTATCTCAGTGACTGTTGATCTTCCCCTGAGCTCAGAAATCAGTCCTTTAAAAATACCTGGGCTTTGGTAGAACAGAATTTCTCAGGGAAAATACTTTAATTCAAGTTATTATTACTATTTCTGTTTAAAACAGTTTTAATTGCTACTTTTATTTTTAAATCCCATTTTGCATTTTTCAGTGTGAATACTGTCTGATGGTTACAGGAGCAACACATTAGTTCAAGGCTTTTTGCTTGAGAAAATTCCTCTTTCTGTAGTGAACTGGCAAATACCTCTCAGAGATGCATTTTTGTAGCATTCCAGAAGTTTGCTTCCATGCATTTTCAATAACCAAATAAATCAGTGCCCAACACTTCACGCCAAATTTTATAACACAACCACTGAAAGTTGGTGTGGGTCACTTTTATCTTTGAGCTCAGGTTGAGTAGATTGCAGGTCAGTGGAGGCATGCAATAAAATGGTGGGGGGTTTATTTGAAGACTGAGGCAGCATAATAATTCAAGAATATTCCAGCATACTGAGACATGACAGATGTCTCGATAAACATAACCAAATGGCACTGTTTTTGAGGTGGACCATATAAAAAGTTCTTCTCCTTAACTTTCTCCAGTAGGCAATAATTTTTTTCCTAAAACTCTCACCAACAGAGACAAGCAACAGAGACAGCAGTTCATATGAGAGAAGTGACTTGAAGACCTACCTAAGAAGGTAATTGACCCAGATGATATTCTTCTCACTTGCATTCTTGGCATTGACGGCTATGGTTGCACTAGACTGTATCCAGATGTAACCTCCATTCTTCTGCATCCAGCGGTAATACTTTGTTACACATTGACCCTTATTCAGCACTGGCAAAAAAATACAAACAAACAGAAGCAAGATATAGTGCATGCCAGAACTCTGGTAAAATGATCTTCATTGTACAACATGCCACAAGTATGAGCAGAGGATACTTGGCTTCCTTCAGGTAATGCAGCATGCGAGCGCGACGACAAACAGGACCTGAAGTTCAGTGTAACTAGTTGTACATTTTACAAGTTTTTAGAGTATAAATTTAATCTGTTTTTAGAAACTCTAGGCAAAGAAAAAAGTAAAAAGAACTACAAATCTCTTTGGTTCACAGAATTCTTATTGCTGTGTGGACATTTTCAATGCACTCAATGTCGAACTGTAAAAAAAGAAAAGTAAAAAAAAAGAGGCAAATTTATATGTGATTTATTCATAGCTCCTAGGTAGACCTCTTTGAGATTCTGGATATTTGAAAGGTTTGGGAAGATACTCTACCCCTGCTGCTTTGATCATTTCTCCATATTGCAGGCAATATCAACCACTGAACCTATACATCTGTTTCTTTGATCTTGTCAAACAGAATTTACAGTTCTCAGATGAACGGAATTTCCACTGGTCAGTGGGGGGGAAAGTCTTGGGAGAATTTACTTTCTACCAGAGCAAAGTAAATCCACCAAAAGACTGACAAAGAGGCCTAAGGGAGGCACAGAATGGCTTGGTTAGAGCCAAAGAGTGACAACTCTCCCCGATGTTTTAAATATGCTAGGAAACATAGAAACAAGTAAAAGCAATCAGTAACGTGAAACGGTGTTATTAAATGCTCACAGCAAGAAAGCTTAAATATACAGATGTTTGAAGTAATACTTTAGCAAAAATTTTGCCAAGTTGAAATGGATTTGGTTTGTAGCTGATGCTTCAGTGTCAGGAGGAGGGGATGAAATTCAAATCTTTCAGTGGAAGGGAGCAGCATGGTTTTAAAGAAAGGCTAAACTATACAAAATCTGGGTACTATTGTTACTGGAGCACTTAGTCTCCTCTGCATTGCTCACTAATCCCATAAAGCTTTGTGCACTAGAGGGCAGTGTGCATTCATATACACCTTCTGCTTTTGTCATGTCCTTGTCTCCGTCTGCTAAAATGAAAAACCTCTAACTGCTGTAATAAATTTGGCTAAATTAGCTGCTAAATGGTTATCTCAAGTAATATGTATTTGCATTAATCATCTTGCTCTAAACCAGAACAAGCCAGAGTCCTAAAGACGTAGTAAATTCATATTGTCCATTTAATTACGGCTAATAAGTGCTTCATATACAATAGTTTCATGAAGTACATTTTGATTTTTTTTTGTAGAGGGAAAAGAAAAAAGTCACTTTGGAAAAGAATAAGTATTTAATGCAGCTAAAGTTCTTACCATAAATGTGACAAACGACAGTTTGGAGCTTTCAAGTTAACCAAATGTCTACACCCCTAATTATACATATGAATGTATCTATATCTAAATCCATGTACAACAGATATCTACAGAAAAAGATATTTACAAAAGCAGCCACAAAAACACAGATGGTTTCTCACCTTGGAGGGAGCCCCAATCCCCACACCAATTTTCAACTACTGAATAAAAAAATCCATGTAAAAAAGTGCAATATAAAGTGAATGTAAACTGCAAGTTAGGTTCAGCTGTACTATAGACAAATACTTGTGATCTGGGTCCTGTTGTTTTTTTCAGCAACCTCTAGTTCACTAGGTTTGCTTCTAGCAGAGATCCATAAGTTTCCCTTAATTTTTACTTTTGTATTCCAAGCTCTAAATATTCTGCTATGATAATTCATTGGCTTCAAAACCACATTATACAGCAGAATAAAGATAAAATATGAACAACCGACTACCCAGCATTTCTGTCAAACCAATGTTGTATACCACTTTAGAAAACAATATCAGTTATGAAGAATAAGGGAAGAAAAGTACTGTTGTAAGTTTAGATTATGGTAGACTTTTTCATTTCAGTAAAATAGGACATTCAAAATACTCTGCTTCCAGCTGACAGTAAAACTGATATGCCTGGAAGTCTGGAGTGATATTGGCTCCTTTCTGGAAACCTGAACACCCACAGGTTCGTGCAGAAACTAGTAAAATCTATCTGCACTTGTATCTACTCATTATACTGTCATCTTCTTTATAACAGTTTTTATTTGAGGAGTTTACCATGCTACACAAGTACCAAAGGGTGAATCCTTACAACTGCCCAAAGGCGTATTTGAAAGTCAAGGTACCAGGTGAGTCACTAGCCAGTGACTGAAGAGCACGCTGCAATTCTGCACAGTGATAGCTATGATGACCCAGATCCTCCAGCTTTTTCAGTCCATTTCATCCTAGACAGTCCTTTCTCCTTCAGTACCTTTTATATTGGTTGTTGCACCACTGGAAAAGTCTATGTCATGAGCTAAACAGAGCATTCATTTCAGAACTATGGAAAAAAGGGGGAAATTAAAACCTTTTAAGTTATTTCTGAAGGAAAAGGTGCTTCCTTTTTCAAGGAAGAGAATTCAGTGCATCAGAGTAGCACACAAACCATCTATAGTCAGAGTTCCAGCTCCCAAATTACTATACATCTAAAGAATATTTGAAATAGTGTCTTGAAAATGAGGTTTCCATGAAGTTCATCTACCTGCAAATTCCCACTCTCTGTTTGGCCAGCTCAGATATATTACCACATACACAGGATTTTCCTTCCTGCATCTGTCTAAAGCACATTTCGTATGAGAGATTTGTGGACCACGCTCTGAAGGAAGTCCCACGATTCAATATAAAAATTCTCTCTGTAAAGAGATTCTCCAGCAGACCAGCTGTGCTGTGCTGCTAAATCTGGTTCTAACATCCTTTGAGAGTGAACTAGGCACCCCAAGCCAGTTCTGAAAGCTCATACTATAGCTTGGGAAGAAATTTTTCAATGTGATGAAAGAGAAAGAATGAAAAAAACCTGAAATGTTTTCTGATTTACAGGATTTTTTAACTGTTGGCATTGCCAAGCTGAAACTTAGAAATTAGATGAGAATTTTGAGAATTCCCTAAATTGGTAGATCCTAAACTTGACTAAAATTTGCTGAAATGTTACCTAGTTACTCAACTTGAATTCAGTGGTTAGCATGCAAGAAATGCACAGTATGTCATGCTAAGAACTGAAAAAAAAATCTCACTTATTTCTCAAAGTATGAATATATTGCTATGTACACAGTTCCCAACAGAGGGATTTCAGTTTTCCTTGGTAGCTTTGCGCACAGCAATATTCTTGTAGCAGCGGAGTGAAGGAGGGGGGAGAAGAAGAAACAGTCAGTGTTCTTTGCAGGAACCTATTTCTTTTGGAAAATCAAAATAAATCAGTACAAGTTTGTCTTCAGAAATATGGTTACAAAAAGAAAAAGAACATAGTTTCTTCCTGTAAGGCTGTTCTGAGAAATCAAAGCCAAAGCTTCTAAATAGTGAGTTGTGTTTTAAAAGAAGGAAGTAGCTTAATTCAGTTTGAAGAGGAGATGAAGAAATTGTGTATCAAAAGCAGTCTTTTAGCGAAGTCTCATACAAAAGGACATTTTACTCATGTGCATATGCATTTAAAAGCTACACTATATTGCGTATTCAGGTAAGTATTGAGTAAATAGGAAATGATGAGATCATCTTACATATTCACACAGCTTCACAAAGAGGCTCTTTATAATTGGTGAAAATATTGAGGTTACATCTGCCGTGCTATTCACCCTTCTCCTTGAAATACCTTTATCAATGACTGGATGGTATTGATACTGAATTCCCCTTGTGATAAACTTATAAGAATATTTTTAATTTACTGCACGAGGATGAAAATGCCATACTTAATACCATAGTCAGATACTTAGCTGCAGCCACAAGTACTCTTTCTACATTCACAAAACTGGCAGATGAAACATGAAAAGGAATACTGACTCTTTAATCTCCACTTCTCCACCTAAGGCCCAAGGCAAGCTGACAGGGTAACTTCATTCTGGAAACAGAGGGGTTTTTATTTTTTTAATTCTGGATTACTTTTTCTTCTGCTTTTGAAAACTGTGGGCTATAGGGGAATGAACCTGGCACAGACTTAAAACAAGAACAAGTTTCTTCATCTGAAAAGTTACAGTCCTTGATGCTTACAGGAAGGTCATTTTCAAAACCCACAGGAATAATAGCATCACAGCCAGAAAGAGTGCACTAAGTGCCTTATTTGCTTGTAACAGAGACAGTTTTTCATTTATAACAGCTCCGAGGATCAAGTGAGCCTTTGATGTTGTAAGGACTTTTCTATAGATTTTGCAATTAGTGAGTTAGATGTTTTAAATAGTAGGTACCCACAAATTGGATTTTAGCAATGAAAAAAAAGTACTGGGCAATATTTAGCAATGTTAAATGATGTTTGTTACTTAAACAGAATTAGGAGCTAGATGGTAGGAGACTTGTTGGCATTCGGTGAACAAACATGTGTCACCTATATAATTCTCCACAAGCACTTCGAGTTTGGATCTAGCACGCAGGGTGGGTTGAGGAGGAGCCAGGACAGTGTGCAAAAGTGTTCTCTACCCACCAGGCCAGAAGTGTGGCCACCACAGCAGATTGCTTGGGGAAGAATGCCACCTTCCCATCACAAAAGTCGCCATGGGTCTTGTTGCTCTACCTCCCCTCACTGCAGAGAGTTTCTTACCAGCCCTGTGTGACTTGGTGTATCTCTACAGAGTTCTCTTAAGAAAAGTAGGAAGATGATAACTGTTTAGAAATATTGTTTCTGTGAGGCTTTAGAAAGTCCCATTGTACTCATACCATATGACAGGAGAAAGCCCTGAGTGCTGGACAGAGAACATCTTTTTTAGGTTTGGGTAGAATGCAGTGTATTATGTCAATAACACTGACTGAGACTTGGCTGCTACCATGATATGAATATTAGACAATAATAATTGCTGGCTTCTCAAAATAAAGTCACCTTTTCCAAAGTCAAGCAGGAACCAGCAGGTCAGATTAATGAAAGAAAACCATACCGCACTGGTATCCAAACTCCCATCTACCTTCTTCATTCACCTGTGATAATCCTTTTAAGCATCTACTTACATCTAATCATCAGTTACTCTAAAAATGCAATTGATTCATTGCTTACTTCTGCAATATGGAATACTGTTTAATCTTCCAGTATAGGGATGTTATATACATAAATATCTGACAAATTACACAAAAATAAATATCAACAAACTTGCAGGAAAAAAAGAAAAAGCCTTGATCAACCATTTAGAAAAATTAGAAAGCTTAAGAATCTTTATAAACTAAGCAATATTTTCCCTCCCTCACTTTGCAGAAAAGCAAATGTTAAAAGTGGTCTGAGTCAAACTGAAAAAAAATGTAGATTCATATTAGGATCAAAGTTTGCAGCTCAAGGTCATCACTTGCAAAATACTGTGAGAAAAGTCTTGCATGCTACATGTCCAGCTAGGGAAGAAAAGTGATTTTAAATAGCGAAAAGAGTTTGGAAAAACATTAATGGATTTTGTAACCTGTCCTAATCCCAAGACAGTGGTGCTACAGCCCTCTGAAAATTCCTCACCACTGCTAGAGATTCTGCCTTCATTTGATTCCAAATTATCTCAGGACCAGGAATATGTTTTGTTTAAAATCAACCCTATGTTATCGGTTTACATGATGTCAGTTCACAGCAGCAGTACCAATTTATTAAAAGCCAGGAAAAAAAACAAACAAAATTATTTCCCAGGACTAAGCACAGATCATCATCGCCTACTTGAACAACAGAGACACTTTTCTTCCCCTCTCCCTTTCATGGTAGTTATACCAATTGCCCATGGTTTATAATTTAAAATTACAGTTTTATAATTATGCTTAATGATAACTATTAACAAGAATAGATAATGCTAGGTAGGATGTCTATTTTAAAACATTACGTAAGTATTGCTCAAATGTAACGACAGCATTATAATATATAATTCAGTGTATCACTAGACGCACTCTTCCACGGACGCTTACAGCATGCATATTAGAAAACTTTTCTGTTGTTCCTATAGATAAAAATGATGTAAATAAACCAACTAAATAAGTTTGTTTAATGATAAACTGGACTGAAAAATTAACTAGGTTTGTCTACCTAGCATTCTCTAGATTTTCTTCTCTCTTTCTTAACTTTTCTTTTCCCTCATGGTTTGTCTGTCTCCCCATGACTTTTAAAACTTCAATCCTGCCGCATAGTGATTTCCTTCTCCTAATACTGAAATGGTCATTTAGAAACCCAAGCCTGCTTTGAACACCAATTCAGACAGAACTTCCATTATCATTAATGGACTCTCTCTGTTCAAACTGGAGGGGAAAATGAAATCCCAGATCCAAAGTTTGCCCTCGGCTACTAAAACACAACATCAGAGAAGAAATTTGGCCCTGCTTCCTCAAGAAACTTAAATCTGTCCTCCATCTCTCCACTAATATTAATATCCATCACGTGACGACCTATGTAAGATTAATGACTTTAGAACATAATCCTTTCCATGCCAAATGTATCAGCAGACTATGCACAACTATCTCTTCTGCAAACAGGAAAAGAGATAGAAGTTTCACAGAAGGAGATTGGCAGCAATATTAATTTTCTTTTTGAATTTCATTGGTTAAAGATGGTCTGTTTCAAGGGACAGGATCCCATTAAACATGCTTTCATTTCTGGGAGAAGTGTCCCTGTTTGGATACTTGGACTGAGTGAAATGAGTGGTTTTCTCAGCCTAATCTCTAGAGGAAAGGGATCCACAGCATGGTGTCATGGTGGCATGGCACAACTGAATGTTCAAACACCCTTCTAACCACTGTAAAGATTCATCAGCATCTCACATTTGTCAGTAAACTACATTAGACATTTTAAAAGCATATTGTCCCTTTATACCAGATGACTTGAAAAAGTAAAAGGAAAGAAAACAAAACTTTCCACCTTTCTCCACGAGCCTTAAAAAGATAGCTTAGAACTAACTAAAAAAAAAAATATCCCTTGTAAAACAAAAATAAAAGCAGTTCTGAATACGTAAGCCTCTTATGATCTCAGGAACAACAGCTAGCAATCTGTGGACATTGGGTACAAAGCTTCAGACGTTTGGCAGGGCACTCCCAAAAGCACGCAGCGCTGAAGTCCTGGACAAGAGCCCACCCACTTTATAAGTTATCAAACATCAAAACCAACATTGATCCACCACTGGCCACATCACTCATGGATGGCAAAGCCACAAGTGATTTATGCAGGTTCTTCCAAACAACTGTTAATAAGACCTATTGCCACACTGTCACATATCTGATATATGCTACATATTTTACTGATACTATTTTCATATCCTTCTGGCTTTGAAAACTGTCTCCCTCAAAGACACAAGGCCAACTGTCCAGAACTTTGATCAATAAAAAGAAGAGGAAAAAAAACCAGTAGAAATAATGTGTTCTAAAACTCTGGAAAGATCTGCAACAGTTTCTTCATACCTTCACATAGTAACGTTTCAGGATGGAGTATTTCACAGCCTAGCAAACTACAAACAAAATTCTATTCTGTCCTTAGATTTTCAATGGAGAAACACTGTTTCTGATTTAGATTACAAAATGGTGAACACTTTTGGTCGCAGCAATCTTCGAGTGAACCTCAGCAATGAAGGTAAAAAGATACGTGGCTGAAGTACTTTTTCCCTTACTTTAAAACGACATACATTTACATTATGTAGCAAAAGTCACCACAGAAACAGTTTAGTGGACAGAGTGAAGGTGAAGCTGCTGGAGGTGCACAGTAAAACCTTTTATTCCCATGGCTTTGCAATTTATCATGTGCTTCTGCAATCTATCACAAGAATAATATCAAAGTAGAAATTCATCTTTGGGGTTGGAAATTTTGAGCACAAAGAGACTTTAAAAAAAATAAAGAAAATGATTAAGGGGGTAACCAGAGGTTCCCAGCAGAAGTCAGAACTCAGCGTTCGCTCTATAGCCCCTTAACGCAGTAGCTGTACTTATACAGCTGGTACTACATTCATTTTTACTATAAAAATGGAGAAGAGTTTAGGTGTAAATTTCAACTGACTATGAGCTATGGAAGGCTTGCAATGGAGAGCCTACAAACTGAAATAGGAATGTACTAACCAGTATTGCATTAGATTAAATTTGAAAATGAAATAGCATCAGGAATTAAGTTAAAGGGTTATTAATGGAAACTATATCTGAGCCAGCTTGTAAAATAACTGTATATTGCTAAGCTACAGAAGGCAAAATTCTGCAATTAGGTTCAGCAGCTAATGGTTTAAATAGCTTAAAGGTTTAGCTTTGTAGAGTTTTCTGGTTTGTTTACTGTTGAAAAGACCTGATGCTTCTGGTAAACTCTCTCATATAATTTACATACAGAAGACCTCTGTCCAATAGCACACAATTTGCACATGAAAAATTTAGCCACAAAAATATCATGAAGATTAGAAATTTATTGGGATTTAAAATAAAATCTGAATATTTATATGGATAATTAGAATGCCAAATATTACAACCGTAACAACCATCATCTACAAACAGAAATATAAGAGGTGGTATACATTCTCGTCTCTCAAGGAATGAACCAACCAAGAATTAATAGTGTATTATGGACAAAATGAGGGTGCAAGGCATACATAATTGCATATTGCAGAGTGTTTTCCCCCTTCTTCTAAAGTAACCAGCTTTGGTCAGAAAGCAGACAAAGAATTTAAGCTAGATGGACCAGCGCCTCTCATAACCCAAAGAAGCACTTGCAGAAGCAAACACAAGATCTCCAGTATTTTGGAGCATGGCTAAAAGACATGAAACATACACACTCTTAGTTAGGTGCACATCTCTTGAGATTCATTAGGTCTGAAAAGCAAACACCAGGCATGGGCTAAAACCGAAGTCCATGCTCCTTTTCTTCCTGGTATGAATAAAGAAACCTGCTTTCTTTATACACTTCTGTTTCTTCTAGTTTCTTATCTCGTGTTCCCTCATCTTGATCTGTCATGACTATCTCCAGTCAAAAGGACATAAGGATGTCAGTCTCCAACGGAGAAATCTTTGTTGGCCCATATTATGGGCAGAGAGGAAGATTGTGCAGGTGGTCAGGCCAACGCTGCTGCAATACTTTGAAAACAAGATACACTAGATTGTCATCAGGATGCCAAGCGGGCTTGGTTTAAGAATTAGCTAAACACCAGACATTCTATCAGCCTAATTTAGAATCAATCTTGCTTTTTAGTGATGATAATAAACTTGTACAAACATGAGATTCATTTGTATATTTTTGCATTTTATTTCAGTCCCAGAATGCAAAACCTGACATTGGAATCAGTTTGATTTTTTTGGTGATTGAAGATATTAAACACTACAAGAGCACTGAAATTTCGATCTGATTAGGATAAAAATTCCTCAGGATCAAAACACTTCTTTTTTCCCCCTACAGTTTTACTAATTGTGTGCTACTTGACATTGCAGAGTTATTCCACAGCATGATAGCAAAATATGTGAAGTATATTTTACTGTTAGAAATTATCAACTCATTCTATTTGTTTTTCATGTGTTTGAGGTTATTAAGAGAATAAAAAAAATTATAACTGATGTGCATAAGTTAAAAGGGTTAGTTCAACTACAGCTGGTAGGCTAAACCACCAAGCAATATTTTGTATAGCAACAGAATTTTTCTACTGAACATACATAAAAGAAATCATGAATATATAACTGATTAAAAAGCAGATGGAAAGGGTAATATTCCTTGAAAAATAGGGGAGCCATGAAAAAGGTGAATGTGGAATAGTTTATTTTCAGAAAAACTGGATTATTCTAACCACTGGAAACCAGATAGAGTAGATCAGAGGGAGTGCTACCAAACACACTCATCAGAGACCTTTGCTTTATGGGAAATGAACTGCCCTGGCTCACTGTTCCTGAGGAATTGTATTTCTTATAGCTGTAAATCAAATCCTGAAGAAACAGGATGATATTTTCTAAGCAATAGCTGAGGACAACAAGTAGCTTTTTTGTCAGTGTCACATTTCTGAATTTAGACCTCAATTAGGATTCCAAAATGAAAAGACATGTATTACATACCAATATATACTTGTGACAGTGTTCTTACAAGCAGTATATTAATTTTCAAATGGTGGCACATTGTCCTATATTTGCCCAAAAGTATATTCATGGTTGCCTTCAGAGGTCTTGACTTTTATCCCTCCTTGCTGCTTTCTTAATGACCTTCATTGAACAAGAGCATCAAGTACTTGAAGTTCAACGAAGATCATTATTCTTTTTCAATTACACAGAAGATGTATACTCCTACAGCACATGACATCCATTCATTCTTAGCAAGAAATGTACTTTTTAAATCAAAAAGGGATGTTATAGACCTCTTTATGATAACATCGTCAACCAAAGGGAAGCACATATGCACAGTATCATACTCCAGAGAGCAGCAAGCGTCAACTGCCCTTGCTGAGCTCTACAGACAGTGCTAAGACCTGATGCAACAGTAATTTGATTAATCTGCTTGATTACTGATGTTGATTTAATGTAAAACGTATCCTACTAGCTTTAACATCAGGGTTGTTTTCTTGTCACTAGAACAAGGGCAGTTCTGCTCATGCAGAGACTCAGGGCTTGGTGAAAGTGTATGAACTGCTCTATGCTTGACATGCAGTTCAGCCCTGCAATGTTTCTACGGAGACGTAAGTAAAAAGAGAGGATACCATTCTTACAAGTGTTAAAGGTGAACTGGGGGCATGAGGGGTCTTTCTAAAGTGTTAGTTCTAGATGCATAACTATGAAATGTAAAACGTTCAACTCTTTCATACCACATATCCTAATGAAGAGCTCTGTTACACAGAGCTAGGATTAGGGACTGTATCTTGCCATTTTTGAGTGCTCAAATTCAAACACAAGTTGTTGCAGCTTAACCAGTTGCTTTGTGTCAGCTGAGGCAACAGCTAAGCCATGATGCTGGATGGTGTGCAGGCTGCTAGAGAACTTTTTAACTATAATCTCTGTGAGAGAGACTTGATTTATGATGTGATATCTGTGAGGATTCTACCAGCAATTTATTCAACAAACACAGCGAAAATGAACAAATGAGAAGTTTCCCAAACTTCTGAAACCGCGAAACATTATAAAATGTGAAACAGATTAATAAGGTAGAATTGGAACACCAAAAAATTGGCTGGGAGATTTGTGAAAAAGCATGATCATTGAAAACTTGAATGAAACAAGATAGAAACAATATCCCTAAACTTTTTATTTCTGTTTGAAAATAAATGATGCTTCAATAACTTGCGGGATCACTACCATGTATTATTGTATTGGAATAAATGCAGGCATATGTAGAGTATGAATGCTGGTTTAATAATCCACAAGGGCATCAAACTATGACTAACATAAATCTTTAAGTAGAAATCTTGACCCCACTGAACCTAATGGAATTTCTGCTATTTACTTCACTGGGGGCAGAATTTTAGTCCATATAAATTTGCTTTTATAGGGCATAATCCCATGTCCATTGAAGCCAATGAAAGCTTTTCCATTGACTGTCACTGACCTTTCATTAGGGCAGCTGTTCTCTTACAAAAGACTCTTGTCACTGCTATAGTCCTGCAGACCTTCTTCACCATTATACTTGTTATGGTCACATTCCTGAAACTGCTTTTGTCTCCTTTTATCTGAGATAGCGTTAACAAGGCCTGTTTTTCAAAGTTTCTAATGGGCTGCTATGATCTGAAGCCATCAACAGCCCTCTTGATTTTTTCTGTGTGATTTTGTGCAACATTTTCTTCTTTGCTTGTTTTTCTCTTTGATGTCTTTGAATAACCTGGATGAGAAGGCAGGATGTACTGGTCTTACTTTTCCCACTTCTTTCTGATATGTTGTCAGTGAATAGGCATAGTAGCAGTTTTATTTGTAATTCTTTTTACCCTTAGATCTATCACTTCAATTTGGGATCCTTCTTGTTTTAATCTTTAAAAATTATTTTCTCTCCTGTAAAAATCAATCAAGATTTTTAGCTGCATTCTCCAGTCCTCCAAACACAAACTTTTCAGTTTGCTGCTTTCTCAAGTCCTGCTTCTACTTTTCAACAGGGCTTTCTAACCTTTACTTTAGGTTCCAGCTCCTCTTAAAAATATTGCATAATATTGGTTTTTTAAAATTGTAATCTCAAGCAATTATTTCCTATGTTGTACTGGTAAATCCCCTGCATTGTATATTTTGAGGAACTGCAGTTCTGCTGGGTTTTACCTTTTACAGCAGTGTCTGCAAGTTTCTGAATTTTAGCTTTGATTTTATTTTAACTAAACCAGGAGGATTCTCTCTTTCCAGCTTGTTTTGAACTTGATTTTCTAGGACAGACAAGTTGCTATGAAGTGTTTTGGGATTTTGTGATTTTTTTTCTCTTGGTTTTTCTACAAAGTTTTTTTCCAAATGCTAGAAAAGTCGAGCATCTTTCTGGGCAAATATGTGAACCACTTCAGCTTCTGCAGGAATTCTAATGGACAAGTATACTTTCTGACCTATTCCCAAGTCTAATTTACACTTGAAGATCTTTCAACCAGAGCATGAGTTTGAACAACGTGAAAAGACCTGTACCTGAGATGGACTAATTCCCTGCAATGGTACAGGCTGGAGACCAACTGGGTGGGTTGTTGCTTTGTGGACAAGGACCTGGTGGTCAGTGGACAGTATGCTAAGCATGAATTATCAGTGTGCTCTATGGTCTGTGCTAAAAAGCATATAGGCAGTAGATCACAGAAAGTCATTATTCCCCTTCACTTATCACTCTTCAGATTGCATCTGGAATCTAACTTCAGGCTTCCACCACAGGAAATGTATCAATAAACTTCAGTGAGCTTAGCAGAGTTCTGTCAAGATGGTCAGGAGCTGGAGTACTTCTGTGAGGAGAAGCTGTGGGACCAGGCTTGCTCTGCCTGAAGAAGACGTGGCTTCAGGTGGACCTAACAGCGCACCTGCGAGGAGGTTATTGCAAAGATGGAGCCAGAGCTGCACAGTCAAAACAGAAAAATTCCAACAGGATAGAAGGGAAAAAACATCACTGTGAGGATAATTAAGCCTTATTAAGGATAATTGGATCAGGCCACTCAGAGAAGTTGTGGAAAGTCTGACCTTAAAGATTTTCAAGATCAACCAGAGAAAGTGCTCAACAATTTGCTTTGAATCAGTGTTGATCCTGTTTGGAGCATGAGGGGGGACTAGGTGATGTCTGAGTCTCTTCAACCTGAATGATTCTATGAACATCTTTTTCCTACAAGCCAAGAGACCAACTATACATAAAAGGTGTAACCAGCATCATCTATTGGAAAAAAGTCAGCCTAGCAAGAATAATTACCCTATAGGCACACAGCCAAGTTTGTAACCCCACTGTGCTGGATGCTAGTAATAGGAGAAAGTCCCTGTGTCTATAAAGCTTGCAATCCAATCAGTTAAACTGGACACACAGTGAGAGCAGGACCACAGTAAGTTGAAGTGATTTTCTAGAAGTCATTCCTGCCTCCAGGGTCTCCTGAGTCCTAGCCCAGTGCTTATACACCGGACTACGCTGTACTCGGATTGTCTGCATAGGCCTCTAAGTTTTCTGAAGATGAATGTTTCATAAAGCATATTCTATTTCAGAGAGAAGTGGCCATTCAGAAGATTAAGGTCTTTTTCAAATGGGATGTTCATCTCTGCCAGGTGGTATGTTAAGTCTGAGTCATAAATATCTTTTATTTCTTTGGTCACATAGTGCAGTGGAAGTGCAACTTGTCATTTTTGACTTCCAGTTTCAAGAGCACCAAGTAAGTTTCTACATTTGTTCCTTCATTTCTGAGCAGCTGACATTTCTGCTGGATATTAAGCGCTCCAAATGTAATTGATGCAAAATTACTTTGTTTATAATTTGGATAGTTGATTTTACTTTTTTCCACAGAAATGTATCTAACCTGACCTACTTATGCCACATGCACTTTACCTTCTAGAAACTTTAGGGTGTATCTGAAAGCTTTACAGAGCTTGATACTGTTGTTGGCTGTCGTATATTATCATAGAAGCTGTCCCTGTTCTCCTGCTTTTCAGTTACATTTATCCTCCTATCTTCCCTTGCAGATCAAGCGAGGTACTTTCAGACTGAAGATTTATACTGCCTTCTGTTGTAGTCATATGGTTTTGTAAAAGTTAATTAAATGTGGCTGTATTTCGGTTGCTACCCTTTTGTTAGGAAATGCCAGCAGGACGTGGTGCAGGGGGAAGAGTTATTCAAATCTGGGACTCTGAATTTAAGAGGCAGTTTGCAGATAGTCTTTTATATTAAGAAAAACACACAAGTCAATCATAAACGCAGTAAGCCACTGAAACTTCCAGAGAATTATCTGGCTTCACTGCAGGCACAGATAAATTAGAGATTATGGGCCTAAGTTTCTTTTCGCACCAGGGTAAATCAGGAGCACCATCACTGAAGTCAACAGATCTCAAACAAGAAATTAGGCCCTATGGCTTTTAATAAGAGGAATACAAAGAGTTTAATTACAAGGAATAAAGCTGAAACTCCCTTCCCCCATACAGAGACAGATGCACATGCTCTCTGGCAAGGTTTGTCTCTTGTAACATTTTTGTACTCCTTATCCTGATCAGATACTACCTGTATGCAAATAACAGGGACTTGGATGCTATAGGGATGGGGGCCATTTACCTGTTAATACATGGAGTGGTTAAAACACTGGTAGAGCTATAGCTCAATTCTGTATTGAAAGACCTGGTAAAATCCCAAATATGCTGCAGTTTTTGACATCCACCTTATGACTCAGAAATAAAAAACAAAGAGAGGAGTTCATTTTCTGTGCTAGGGAGGGAGTTTCTCACCTAAGCAATACCTCTTTGAAGGAGTAAAACAATGCACAGCATGTGTAAATGAACAGCTGCTGGAAACTCCGGTAATACAAACATAATTTTTTATTTCCATATATGTGAACAATCTTACATGTCTATGAAAAGACTCAAAAATAAATCACAAAAATTTATATTTGAACCACCCTCTATGAAACTCTATGACAAAAAAAAACGGGTGCAAGATGAAGGCCCCAGTTGTGGAATACAAATAATAGTTCAGGAGCAATCAAGTGTTGTACCAAATTATTTTGACAAAAATGGAAGTACTTACAGTCTAAATGACTATGTCTGATGCCTTCCACATCTTCAGCATGAATGAAGTGGTAACATCTCTTTCCTACGATATCTACAGGGGTCAGATCCATGTAATCACTAATCCTACAAAGGAAAAAAAAATACAGCCTATAATTCAAGAAGGAAAAGAATACAAGAACTATCAAATGACTCAGAAAGTGAAATCTGCTAAAAGTTTTTTCACCACTATAGCAATTTGAATGGAATATCTGTACAAACAAGACATAGCCTTAAAGAAAAGAAAAAAAGATAGAAAATATTTTTTAAAGAAACCTTGAAATCACTTTATCCATTTAAATAAGTAGGAAGTTAAATTCTAGTGCATATTCTCCCTGTCGCATAACACCAAGACAATATAATTCCATGGAATTGTAAAGCATTAGCAACAATCCAAAATCCTCATTAAGAGACCAAGATGATTCAAGGTTACATAATGAAGTAAAAACATGTTATGTTTATACCAAATGATTAGAGACATATTTCATTTAAACAGATTGGTCTTCTATTGGGTATATTCATGAAAAAGCTCTTCAACCACTTCTTGGCACCAAGTCCAAACTGATATTTGAAGGGATATAATTTAAATGCTGAGACATACAGATGCCTCCGGGTGTTATCTTTTTTAGTCTAATTCATTTGGGAGCTCAGCTTTCACTCTGGGCCCTTTCAACTGGGACTTTGTTGTTTATTCCACATAGAAACTTTCAAATCTATTCTGCAGACCTTTGTGTGCACACGTCTGAGTATGTGTGTCTGCACGCTTGTGTCTGTGTGCATGTGTAAACTTCTGTCATGGAGTGTCAAGATGTCAATGTCCTTAAATGCAGTACAGAACATAACAAAACAATTGGAAAATAGCTTGCTCACACAAGCATTTAAAAGTATGCCTGTTTTCTAGAAATAGAAACAATTTTTAGGGTTTGAAATATGCTGCGATGATTGGGGTTAAGCCCACTTTGCAACTGTAAGGTATAATTGCCATCCATTTAAGGGAGTTGTAAGAAACACCAAACATCTTAATATAAGCAGATAGCCAAAACAACTGGAGTGCAATCCTGATGGAGGCCACTGGGGAGGCTAAACCAGAAACTGAACCATGCAGGTCTAGGGGTTTCCCAGCAGGTAGAAGGGTTGAACACAGACACTGAGGCACTGACTAGCAAAGCTGTGTTTGCCTGGGTGCCTGAGGCAGGGAGAACGCATAGACCAGAAAGACTGAAGGAGATCAGAAGCATTAGACAGCACCACAGCAGCACTGGTGGTTTGTCTCAGTTAAAACAAACATGAAAAACATCACAGGTAAAGCAGGTAGACTCAAATTTTCTAGTAAAAATTGTCAAATCAAGTTTAGCACAAAACACAACAGCCTTCTCCCACTTTCATGACAGAGCATGTTGAAGGATGTGCACTTTCAGACAACTGGCTAGTAGTTATAGCACTTAACCAAATGTGGAATACCCATCTGGGGATACCCGTCTCATGTTTATCACAAACCACAGTTGAAAAGCACATCTCCTACTTCTCAGAGAGGACACAATTCACCATGGTAAAGACAAGTCTCGAACGATGGCAGTGGGAATCCCTATCCCTCCTGCTGAGTTCCTCCACTTCAGTTGCACAGTGAACTATGGGCTGGGAAACAAAGGGCCTGGAATCTCTGCCCAGTGATAAGAAACTGCACCAGAAGGAAGGGAGCCTGAGATTTAAAGGTTCCTGCCCCTGGACTCTATATTGTCTTTTCATACTAAACTAAGTGTATAAACTGTCCATGGGGCAGGAACCAGAACTCAAACCTCTCCCCCTCCCATGCCTACACTCTCCTCACTGGGACACTTTGCTGTCTCTTCTCTGGTCCAAGAACTGGGTGTTTTCTATTAGGAGGTGGCTCTGCTTCAAGATCAGGGTGAAGAAATCCCACCCTGACTTACCTAGCAGAAAGGGGCAATCTCCAGGCAGGCCACTGCCCTGTGATGTACCCAGGCTGCGAGTGCTACAATTCACTCAGCTGTATTTTGGTCATCTGCAGCAGCATGTTTGTGTAAAGTCTTCACAGATAAAAATAATAGAATCATAGAATGTCCTGAGTTGGAAGGAACCCACAAGGATCATCACGTCCAACTCCTGCCCCTGCACAGGACAACCCCAAATTCACACCATATCTCTGAGGGCGTTGCCCAAGTGCTTCTTGAATATCATCAGGCTGGTGCTGTGACTGCCTCCCTGGGGAGCCTGTTCCAGTGCTCCACCATCCTCTGGGTGAAGAACCTTTTCCCAATAGCCAACCTAAATCTCTCCTGGCACATCTTCCTGCCATTCCCTCGGGTCCTAAATGAACACAGCAAGACAACTGTGGAAGCAGATTCACAATCCCTTAAGTTTAAGGATAATATTAAGAAAAAGCTGTTTCAAACTGACATATGAAGGACATAGGATTATTTTTTTTAATGAAAAAAGTGGAAGAAGAAACAGAAAGAATATCCAGATATAAGTGATGATCAATGGCAAGCAATGACACCAAAACCAGCAGTAAAAGAAATCAAATCAAACAGAGCACTCGTGCTTATATTAAAGGTACCAAAGATGGAAAATGAATAATTTGCATGGAGAAAAGAAAGAAATATTAGAGTCTATCTTAGAGCACTAGTTAGGAGACAGATCTTGTGGCTCCCAAGCCCTTTAACGAAATAAAGCAACAGGTTGATGGGTAGGAACTCGGTTCTGCTGAACACACAGACCTGATCCTGTAAAACATAAGCACAGGCTTATGTTTGAGCAGACTGGTGATCCCACTGACTTACAGGACTGTTAACATGATTGAAATTTAAAGGTAGGTATATGGTACAGTGCTTTGCTGAATTAGGACCAAACTGTGCACACATTTGTAGGCTTGAAGCTCGCTACACAAGACACACTCTGAGTATCTGAAGGAACTACTGGCAACCACTGTCATGGCCAACAGGCCAAATCTTTTGCATCTGGAAAACACCATGTTCACTGGGTTATTTCCCTTTGAGCATATATTAGCAGATATGGCTACAGCAGTCCACATTAAACTGGGCTATAGGCTCTCTCCAGATGGTCTCCAATCACTGACAGTTGACACTGAAAATACACAGACTGATGCTGTACTCTAGCAGGAGTCTCTTTATTTTGCTCTTAGTTAACTATCACTATCTATGATGATTTGTCCTCTGCAGGTTCTTTTCTCACTCCACTTACTAATAAAGAAATTCTAGACTACTTTAGATTAGATGGTGAAGTTTAGATGACATGAATCCCGCATTTGGAAAACAGATATGGATTAACATAGCACATTTGAGGCAGCAAAAATTTATATCCCCATTTAACACTTTCAGAACAAAATATTAATTGTTAGAAATAGCCAGTACACTAGCTAACAGATCTTGTTTCAAAGTTGACTAGTTTGTGCACTGGGTCCAGGATTCTGATGCAGATCTCTTCATTCAGAGGAAAGTAACAAGATGCACCCAAAGACTTGAGTAATGTCACTCCTGTTCCCTGCTGCTGCAAGCAGGCAACCACTTGGAAAATGAGGAGAACTATTGATCTCACCCCTGCTGATCCAATGGTCCACAGCGAGCATTCATTTCAGTTAAGTAGCACGGCTTCTGCTCCATACTCCCTGCGGCTGCCAGTAACTCCCCATTGCTCCATAAATAGTGCTTACAGCTTCCCCAGCATGGATCCATTTTTCTCTGTTTTCATCAACGTTGTGCTTGCTTTACTGTGGCACAACAAAGAATTTCCTGGCTGCCCCTAAGTGCCAGGAGTCAAACCCATATATTCAGGATGGGATACTTATCTCATTTTCTATAGTCCCAGAAGAGAGATCCCAACTTCCTCAACTTGGAGAATGGCCTTGGCAAAGGCCCAGGTAATTCATCTGACAGCTTCAATCAGCTGTTCAGTTAATTCCTTCCCTTATTCTGTCCTTTCCACTCCTCCAGCTTTTACAGTCATATTCTGCTTTGTACCTGCTATGAAATCCAAGTCCTGTCAATCTCACTCCATTTCCCATCAGTGGAAATCCCACTGCCTCAGTGAGCTAACATTCACCTCCCAGCCCTGGCAGAAGTGTTTCTACTATTTGAAATTCCTTTTATAAACTATTTTAACACTGACACAGGGGCTTAAAATGGAACTATTGCACTGTAATTTCAAGTACCATCATATGCATTCTACCCTAGGATATGAGATAAAATCCATCACAAAAAAGGAAAAGTAGCATTATAATGTTGCCTTTACCTTAACAAATGAAAAACATTAGTAAGCTCAACACTTTCTTGCATAAGTCAGTTGGCTTACCACAGTTTACCACGTGTTATCAGCTCTTTCTATGTGATTACGAATCAGCGCTGCATGTCTGATGCATTTTACGTTTTTCAGTGATGTCTTTCTCAGGCATTTAAAAGCTTTAGTGCTAAATGATTGTAAAGGGAAGGTTTGAGAAAAATATTTATTTGAAAAAAATACATACAAAATTTAGGGCTCATAAGAATGCCAAACTGATGGCAGAGTAAGTATCAATCTTTCTAACACGACCCACAAATTCATATCATACTTGACCTGACGAAAGAGTTCATTTTTCACATCCATTTGATTCCTGGCTTTTTTATTAAGGTTGCCAATGAAGGTAACAGTAAGTGCAGGTGATTTTGTTAAAAGGAAATCTGTTCATTAGGAACTGGACAGACACCAGCAACTCATTTCACAGAGGCCATTGAAGAGCTCTGCAGTGGTTGCAGCTTTCCATTACTACCTAGGTAGGTCACAGTCAAATCAAAGACTAAGGCAAAAGGTTTCTTCTAGATCCTACTGCTAATCCCCAGGGGTCTTTCACCAGCTGCCAGGTTACACAGAGTCTAGATGCTCATTGGGTAGAGTCACAGGCAAAAGCTCAGCTCAAACTTTAATATTGTTAGCAGCTTTCTCTGTGACACTGTGCAAGCTACTTTCTATGAAGCAGTTTTTCAAAGCTTAAAAATGAGAATAATATATTATCTTTTAGATAATGCTTTGGCAGTTTAGATGAAGTGTTCTCTCTAATAGACAAGTAACATTATTATTAATACTATTGTGGCAGTTCAGCAATGCGACAGCAAAGATAACCTCATAACTGAAATCCAAGATTATTTTAAATTGTTTAAGGCTCAGATTCAACAAAGCACTTGAGTGTATCTCTTTTATAAAAAGTTTATATGGATGTGCTATTCTGATCATAGGTATTCCATTATGATTGAGCAATTATGATTGCTCATATCAGAGAGCTTCCACTCTTAACTTAAAATATGCCACGGCTGCTGTCACATGAAAAGCTTGCATTAATCATCTTGTTTGATCCATTTTTTGGTGGTAGATCCCCTTGACAAATTTTCTTTTGACTGCACTACCTTCTTTCTTCCTTTCCAACCTTTATGCCATACCTCAGACTTCCATCAATGGACCCAAACTTCTTTATTACTTGTATCTTCCTTCTCAGGTATCTTCACTCTTCTCTACCTACCAGTTCCCTAGGTTTTATTCATATTTTTCAGGGCCCTGAGGGCACCAATAAGCCTTAATGGCCTTGACCAGTGCCCCTGGGCCCTTCCCCCACTCTGCCCACAACCAGAACCCCATTTCTGCCCCTTGGGGCCTTTCTACCCTGCCCACAGCCCAGGACCCCATGCCAGCCCCCTGGGACCCCCCCACCCTGCCCCAGCCATGCTGCAGCAGGGCCATTCTCCAGCACCCACAGCCCTGCCCTGCCCAGCCGTCAGCCTTGTCAAGCCAGGCCCAGTCCAGGTCCTGCCTCAGTCTCGGCCAGTCCCCAGGATGGAGCCCAAAGCCTGAGGCTGGTGCTGCCCTGGTGCCCCCCCGCTGCCCTGCTCCTGGCTGGGGTGGTTGGATGGGCCCTGGCTGCTGGGCCCTGCCCCAACTGACCCCCATGGGGAGCCCCTGATGCTACTGGCACCCAGCCCCCAGGGAGTAGACAGCTGAATGCAAATCCTATCTTCCACCTTCTTAGATCGCTTATTGCTATCACATTGAACATAACCCCCCTCAACCAACTCCGCATCACCTGTTCCCATTTCACTGCTGTCTTTCCCGGTATGCACTTAACCAATTTTATTCTACATTTTTTCCATCTCTTACTGCAACAGATCCCACCTCTCTAGCCTACTATCTAGGCCATCTGTGCTTCTGTTCCATTAAACACTGAGCACAATGTGCTGTAATCTGCAAATTAGTTAAAAAATTGAAAACTTTAAGACTTCTGATAGAATGACTTGTGAAGGGGAGGACGGGGGAGTAAAAGGACAGCAATACAGGTCAAACCAACGTCTGTCTGTCTCGTCCCAAATCTTGCCTCTGAGAGGAATGGTGGGAGATTGTAAAAAGCAGGGAAAGCTTAGAGGAATCTTTCCTGGTCTATTCTCCCCTATTCCAGCATGATGTCCTGCAAGTTATAGTTTTTTGAATTTACCTTTATCCTCTAAGAATGTAATGAAAATTAAGAAGATGATGATGAGAGTGAATTCAATGCTCTCATACAACACCACGATGACATTGCAGGAGTCACAAATTTAAAAACTTTTTGCCAAGCTCATGGAACAAAGAATACACACAGCTAAAACAAAGAAAAAAGGAGCTAAAAGCTGTACCTATTTTCACAGTAAATGATATTGAGGTCCATATTCACACGAGTGACAAACATGTGGCAGTCAATCCTGACTTCATTAATTGTAGGAGGTGGCAAAGCATGAGCAACGACAACAAGTCCCATGATTTGGCTGGGTACTGTCCGTCCGTGGGACAGTGACACTCTCAGACGTAACCGGCCTGTTATATGAATCACCTGGAAAATAAAAACAATAAAAGAAACCCCAGTGAATTCTGGATGCAACTGTGACATTAGTTTCTTTTAAAGGATAGCATTACTATTCCCTACAGACCACTTAACACAGCCAAAAATTATACTAAGCAACTGCCAGTGTTAGTGTTAAGCTTATTAATATTGGCTGTCAACATGTCCTATATGTCCTCATGGCAAAAAAGAAGACAAGAACATAACAGGCAAATGCTTCACATTCATCAAATAAAAACCTCAGAACTCCTGTGGTATTGATTTTTGTTGTGGTGGTTGTTACAGAAAGAAAGAAGAAGAAAAAAAAAACAAACTAGAAATTCAACAAAGAAAAGAGAGGGGGGAAATAATGAAGGTAGAAAGTAATTAAATATTAATTTTATAACATTTGGAGATTGAATATGAGACAAAAGAATTGGCAGTTTTGGAAACTTTTCCAGAATAGATTTAATTGAATTGCTAGTCACCTACACCAGGGAGACACTGCTCACAGCCTTGAATTACTTCTTCGTGGTTGGCAATCTGAGAAGCAACAGCCTAGAAGTGATCAATGAGCTCAGCTGCAGGATGGTCTTCCTGCATCCACAGCAAGCTTTTTAAGAGCTGGTAGACACGTAATGCCTTTGCCTAGTACACTACCTATATATGGAGAGCTCTGGGGGGCGGATGGTTTCTTTCTCTATTCACACGATAATGCCAGAAGATGCCTGGGAGATCCAGTTGCACCCCTGGAGAGTGAAATTCTAAGAGCACTGCCTGAAATGGAGTAGGTTGAAACTCTGGGAAAAGAATAATCCACCACTTCCAGTTTCACTCCTTCAGGAGTTCTGTGGATAACTATAGGGGTTGTTTTTATATAAATACAGCACCAATGCCAGATATCAAAGTGAAAAAGGAAACTGAAGTTCCTTTTATCTTTATCTCTTTTTTTTTTTTTTATCATTAAAATATCTCCTTTCTCCATTATTTTACATTTCGACTCCAGCCAGTATGGTGAATCTGAATGAGGAGAGTGATTAGCTGCTTATGTTTGTCCATTTCAGCTGCAGGTTTCTGACCACCCATATTTGAAGTAATTATTGCCTAAACTCACACTTAATGCACCTTCCAAGGGCAAACTGTTCTATGAATATTTGAAAAAGTTCCTAAAGGCATGGATGCAAAAACACCATTTCAAACACCCTTTAATTTTTTTTTTTCAAGACCTCATTAACTAATGAAGAAATAGCTAAAAGAAATAGGATTAACTTCACAGGAAGGGCAGTAATAGTATATTTTGCTCCTTCTAGCTAGGCTTGCATATATATCTGTTTTTTATCATTATCTGTCTCTTTTTATCATGCAGTTCCAACTTACTGCAAGAACTCCAATCTGTAAATGCTTGGAAAAATGCTGATGGATAACTAGTAATAACGTGAAAAATAATCTTATACTGAACGTGCTATGCAAAAGTATTGTTCTGGTTTTTTTTTCATAAGACTCCTTATGTTAATATGTTTGAAGTTGGCATTATCATTTGAGGGAATTTTTAAGATATATCATACTTAAAATCCATTTATCTCTTCCTTGTATTTTTTGAAACCTCCATGTCATTTGCATCTAAGTATCAACATGATTTGTTTTTGAGTAACTCTCTATTCAGTCAGTACCTCGCTTTTTTCTGATCCTTCATCTGAACTACACCTGTAGCATTACCCCAAGAGACAGTTCCAAACCTGCTAGACCCACCATATATTAACACTGTTGAATTTCAAGAGAGTTTGCTTCCAGATTCAAATTATTTAGTTTGTTCCTAACTCTATCATGGATCAAAACGTGTTCTAAATCCCCATGTGAATACAAATTTTAGGGGTCAGCACTCAGTTGCATTCTGATTCTGTACACTGAGAAACGTATAGCAAAGTGCCCATCAGTTCCAGTGCCTGTGTGGCTCTAAAGAAACTGTATTTCCATGCCTGAAATCCCTTTCTATGACAACATTAGTCAAACACACCAAGAGGGAAATTTAATTGGTAGTAAAAAACAATTCTATCTCTCATAACCTCGTCTACATTGTGAGTATTGCCACTTTTAACACTAGTTCATTTGAACTGGGATTAGTGGTGAGAGGAATTATAGGGTCAGTTATCTCCGGTAGCTAAAATTAATCTCTTTATAATTCAATCCCACAGCACTAGTCTATCATATCCTAAAGCAGTATTATGACTTTAATGAAGCTAAATTGCAAGAATAAACTGTTTTATGAAGTCCAATACTTGGATCCAAATGTAAATATTTAACAAAAATTTGCTCAGAATTTTCTAAAAATAAAAAGTTAAATGCAGATCTTCTGTGCAGTTTTCTTTATAAATGCTTTATTCTGAAAACTATGCAATAGTCCAAATCCATCTTTAAACTGTAACTGTCTGCTTTCTAATAACACTGTATGAAAAGACTGGCTCATATAGATGTCACAGCAAGAGAAGACGGCGATACTGTGTTCTGCTCCTTATAAAAAGGTGGGTGAACGCTATACTCCTGATCACAGGGATCATCAGAAACTTTGTATGTCAGGAGCTGAACAGATTTCCCCAGCATTTCTCCATCTGACTCCTAAATGAAATTAGTAGCAAGACTCCTCTTGTACTCTAACGCGAGCTGGACTGGGTTAACAGTTCAGAGACTGTTTCGCCTACAAACTGTTTTTTGGCAGGTGTTGTAACCTGCATGATGATTTCATCCTACAGAAGCAGAGGGAAATCTTACCATCAAAATAGACCTTGTGACCTGATCTAGATCAGGATTTGACATAGGTCGCTCTGACCTGTATTACTGCTTGTAGTGTAATGTAGTTGTGTAATAGTTATACTTGGATAGACCGGTTGGGTGAACCAAAAAGCATCCTGTAACAATAAAACTTTTAACACTGTGAAATGAAAATAACACTTAGGCTGCGGTAAAGATGTCATGCTGAAGGAAAGCAAATGCTATAAAAATCTTCTGTACTGTTTAATTGCCTTGTTAAAAAAATTCTAAATCAACTTTGCCTAACACTCCAATATTGAAAAAAAGTCATTATTTGGCTTTTATTTTTAGCTGATTAGAAAAGAGATTTGCAAAATATTGTAAGTACATGTAAACACAGTTTATGAGTGTGGGAGTGTTAACAAGCCACATTACTTGGATAAATATATATTTCTTTTCCCTGCCATATGCTCTCTTTCGTCATCTGTTAGCGATAAGCACTTAGATGTGCTCTACTAATGTCTACTCATTATAAACAAGCACATCACAAAGACCTTGATAAAACCTTCCCTCTGTCAATAGTTAAGGAAAGGAAAGCCCAGCGATTGAAAAACACATCTGGAACCTGCTCATCATCCTTTAAAGCTAAATCTCACCTCTGGAGATGGAAATACTTTCTTTGTCAAAAGACATCTTTAAATATTACATCCATTTTTTCACATACATGTGATGTCAGAGTAAGGACATGCATTACCAGAGGCTATAAAAACCTGCAAGCATGAAAAATCTGTGAATTTCACCTTTCAGATGTCTCTGTGTTCTTCAAAACTTAAACTCCCATTAGAAAGAAATTTCTAAACTATTTCTTTTGTTCTCTGTGGAAATCACTATGCCAGTTTATTATGGGACTGAAACCATAGCAGTGGCAGAAGTGCTCCCTCCACCTCATTGCTCTCAATGAGATATTAAATTTGAAGCCTTAAAACTATTGCTTAGACCCAAATTTTGAGAAGACAGTCATGTAAGAAAACATCCTAATTTAGTCTGTGTGCCTAGAAATTTATTTAGCTGCCTTACAAACAACTCACACATACATTTATCCCCCTTTACAGAAACAACTGTCGTTCACATACATTTTTGTTTTGGTCTTTCAAAGATGTTATTTTATACTTCCAAAATCAACACCTAAATCCTTAAAACACAATTAATTTCAACGGCTAAAATTGGCTGAAGAAATATCTTACAAATTATATCATGTTCTTACATTTTTCTTTCAGAGAGTTGTGCACTCTTTCACTCACAGATACATGGACATGCATCTCAAAACCTGCCTGTGACACTAGAAAGACAAACGTTTTAACACTCCACAAGGTAAAGGTTTCCTATATGGTTTCAGGTGATTTCTAAGCTAAGAGTGAACATTTGGAAACAGGTTTTCCTCTGGACTTTCAAAGAAAAACAGAGTCCGCTGTCCCATCTGGAGTTTACACATTGATATCCTAAAGGTTCTCCTTTTCTGACATCAAAATATATCCATGCCTATCAACTGAAACTTCAGTATAGGCTTCTTCATCTACTACAGCTCTCTTCTTTCCTCCCTGTACCCTACCATAGTCACTACAACATTTCTGTTTGCTTATGTTTTCTCATGGTCAGAAGCCATTTATTTTTGAAGTTCTGCAGCCCCATCATATGTCTAGTTTTGGGCCCCCAGTTTAAGAAGGACAGGGAGCTGCTTGAGCAAGTCCAGTGGAGAGCTACCAAGGTGATCAGGGGACTGGAGCATCTCCTGTATAAGGAAAGGCTGAGAGACTTGGGTTTGTTCAGCCTGGAGAAGAGAAGACTGAGGGGGGATTTCATCAATACCTATAAATATCTAAAGGGTGGGTGTCAGGACGATGGGACTAGGCTCTTTTCAGTAGTGCCCAATGACAGGACAAGGGGCAACGGGCACAAACTGGACCACAGGAAGTTCCAGCTAAACATGAGAAAAAACTTCCCTGTGCGGGTGCCAGAGCAGGGGCACAGGCTGCCCAGGGAGGTTGTGGAGTCCCTTCCCTGGAGACATTCAAACCCCGCCTGGATGCAGTCCTGTGCCCCCTGCTCTGGGTGCGCCTGCTCAAGCAGGGGGGTGGGACAAGATGATCTCCAGAGGTCCCTTCCAACCCCTACCATTCTGTGATTCTGTGATCCTCATTGAGACCAAAACCTGCTCCCCCAGTCTTCAGGAAAGATTTAGGAAAATACGCCACTGGCCTATACTTATTATTCAACAGCAGTTGGGATCAGAGAGGTCCAGTAAGGCCTTGTGTTTGCAGTTCCAGTAATACTTGCATATCCACTTCTCAGACTTACTGCATTTCTATAAACACTGCAGTATTCCTAACAGGAGGTCCCATGAAGCATGACATTTTGGTGTTGAAAAGGAGTGAGCCGCTACAGCTGCAATATGCCAGACCATCCCACTGTGCAGCAAGTTTGATGTGTCCCACATGCATCCAACTTGCTGTACCCATACAGATCAATTCCCCATCATGTGTACAGTTAGCTTAAAACACAGAGAACACATTGGACTTGCAGCATGAGCCATGTAAAGTAGTTTGCACATGCCCAGCAGCCACTTCTGGGGATTCCTGCATGTCTGGAAACCTGATCAATCACCCCTCAGGTAATGAAGCTGTGAAAGGTGAAGTCTGTAGATGTATGCTCCTGTTGTATCAATGTTAGATTAATATCTCTATTCATCGATAAAATAACAATAATATCATCTTTTCCCTTGTTAACATCACCCATCCCCAACTTCATAAGTATCACCTGCCTTTTCTCTTGGACAGCATAAGAGAATAACATGTCTACTTACAATAATCGTTCTCAACTCTTATTTGATTCAGAAGTTTGCTGCTTCAATTTTAGCCTTGAAAAAGTGCTTGTATGCTGAAAAACCTCTTTGTTTTTTTTTATAACTCTATAGTTATATATATATAGTTATATGTATATATAGTGTTATATATATATAGTTATATATCTGTATAGTTATATAGGCCATCTAACAAAATATATTGTTTATACGCACAAACCTTGTCCTATTATATCAAGTCCACGCCAGAACAAAGGAAACTGGTAGTTAGTGCAGCTGTCAGTGAATCATTCTGAACTGTGGTGGATAAAAAAAAGAGACTAGGCAGTAATCTATGGCTCCTGACAAACAGCTTTGTAAGTAAAATGCAGTCAGTCTTAATTCAGTTATGCACTGAGTGCTACCTGAACCACTGCTAAGAGTTGTGGTCTTGAGCACCCATTCAAAGAATACGAGTCTGATTTCAAGGAGGGCAAACATTATTCCTAACACATACATAGTTTCAAGGTCAATAGCCTCTTTTCCATCTACAAGTACATTTCAAATCCCCTCAAATACACCTGCAAAAGACAGTCTGAAAATGGAAATGGTATTTACATTTAAACAGCATATTTGGTCTCAGGACATATTTTATTGTTAAAAAGTCAATACCAGTTTTTGGAGGCACTCTAGGCTTTTCCCATCTTTCCTCTGATATCACTGTCCTCAAATAATAAGATTCAAAAGCTATTTTACTGCTTAAAACAGTCAGAGGCAGAATTTAGATTAATCCTAAGGGGTTTAAAAAAAGTATTCTTATGAGACCTCAAACTCGTTGGGTGCTTTAAGACAAGCATCACATGGGAAACACCCTGGCTTGGCAGGCTTAGTTCATAGCTCTTGCACAATCCATAAAACGACCTCAGTAGAGTATTATTTATTGCATATGAGGAATATTGAGACCAGCAGCAAGCACAATAGCCACAGTCACTTTCATTCAAATACACCACAGGGAACAGCTGCTCTTCTGCGTAAAAGTTAGTGTTTTGAGCACTCATGCAAAAAGCTGCTTGTTCCTCAACCTCAGAATGCACAAACTCTTATCTCCTACTTGCCTTTCACTAGATAATAAACTAAAGGGAAGGGAATAGGGACAGTTTTCTAACTCTCCAAAAGAGTGAAGACAAAACAAGAACCTGACAATGCCTATGTTACATCTACCATATGAATCTCCCTGATTTGGATGTGGCTAATTTAGGGTTATCTAGCGAATAAACTACAAATTCTCTGTGGGAGTAAAGACTGCTATATGATAAACAATTCCTAAAGCTGCATTAAAAAAAAAAAAAACAAAACAAAACAAAAGCATTTTCAAGAGTGTACAATAGTTTGTTTTTCAAGAGTTTTCAAATCTTAACACCCTGGGAAATGAACAGTAGACCAGAGTTGCTCAAGAATAATTAATAAAAATATATTTGCTATCAACATTTTTAGACCTTTTAGATTAACATTATTAGACCCTCAACTTATGGCTGATTTTTCATTCTGTTACATAACCACATTTCCATTTCATTATTTGGGGTAATAGATTAGCAATTATCGTTTGGTATGGCATAGCACAGTGTCCTGCACTGTATATGGACACATATATACCTTTATCCCCATGACGCTTCTCATGTCAGAATTCTGAGGTCCAGTCTAGTACTGGCATTCATTGCAGTAGCAAAAGTTGCATGATCAAGACCCTCCATTCAAAACCATATTTGTATTGTAAAATATGTTATCACATTTTCCTTTCCTGTGTTGTGCTTTTGTATTAATTGCAATGGATTAGCAAGCTGGTTTTCTCTAAACAAAAAATGCTATAGAGCTGACACTCCTGAAATCAGACTTGTAATATAAGCTCAAGAAATACTGCGTTGAGTCATTACACATTATAATTTTTCATTTATTTTTCTTTACACAACTGCAAAGGTTTCTGTTTTCATAATCAGCCCCCACAATAAGAGCTTCAAATATTCTACTATTAAATAGTATCCTTTAAATATATGCAGTGTTAGTAATTCACTGTGCCAGGTTTTATTTTAATATCTTTGAACCCTTTTCATTTTTAAGATGTCTTATTAACAACTCAATCTATCAACATCGCATTATTTTTTCATAATCCAAAATTTACAAGCATTTGAAGAAGATCAACATTAAAAAAAATGGAAAAAGAAGAAACTAAATGAAATCACCACACTGCAACCTGAAAAAGAAGCCATAAAAATTGGTTTTGTAACAGAATACTTTTTGAAGTAATTGGCACAAAGACTGTTCTAGTGCAGATTGCTGCAAGAGTGCTCTTGGCAAGAACATCATAAGCACTAGCAAAACTTTAATATGCTCAAACAGCCAAATACAAACTGACACCAGGAACCCACGTGTGGCAACAAATAGGAAAAAATAAAGTATCTCAATTTAATACAAACCTACATACAAAGGGATCAATTTTTACAATTCGTGGTTTAGCATACAATACAGCTGTCCTCAGAGTGAATATAGAGTAGCTATACATAAGAAATTAGAATTATCAATTCGGTGGAATTTCTCAAGAGTCCTTTTGATATGTAATACAGCAAATATAATGACTAAGAAACCAGACATCAGTGCATTAAATGAGATCAGGTTGAGATCTATTTAGAAAAGACAGGTTTAAGCTGGAAAAAGAATCTCTTTGATATGACCTCCAGAGCAGACCGTTTGCAGAAGGATTCAAGATGAGCAGATTTACCCTTGCATATCTGCTTGCTTCACAGCTGCTTTTAAATTTAAACTCTAAAATATCTAATATTGAGTTTTTGCAGAATTAAGTCTATGTTGTAAAAAAGATTAAGAACCTGGGATTTTCTTCTACTTCTAGCAAATGTTATAACAGACTTTGTGTGTTGAATTCAGAGTAATAAATGAAACCGTTAATTTAAAATCTAGCTATTATAACTAATTTCCAAATGATCTATTATAGAATCTGGCTACTTCTGGTCTAAACTAGGAATCTGGAATGCCTCAGAATTTTTGGTAGCCTGCATCCCTGATTTATGGCCAATACTTATTTAACCCTGAAACTCAAAAGATAGCTCCACTTGAACAGATTTTCTGCTGCAAATCCCTTGGTGTTCAAATGTGTTGCATTTTTTCCCCCTCATGGAATGTTTGAAGTCCCCTTTAAAAATAATGCCTTGAGGATATTTTTTCCTAATACTATTCAAAGAAAGTTGAAAGCATTTAGCTATTGAAGTGTGCAGGGTTCTAATAAAGGAATTGTCATCCCTGCCCATGAGCAAACTCTTTTGGATCTCACTATTCCAGAATTCTGGTGCTCCTGCCAGCAATAAAAATTAAACCTGAAAAGGGACTTTTGTTGCATCAGTTCCAATGCACCTTATCAGAGTATCAGGGGGTGAGGGGGTGGAAACTGGCTACTTCATTCTGCAACAGAAACTTTTAAAAAAAGTCAGCCTGAATCCTGTATGTAAGGGCAACCAAATCTTGCACTAAAGACAACAAATAAGTATTCCTCAGATGTAGTGTTTTTATTTCTACCTTTGGAGGGAGAAAAAAAGGTGGGTTTTTTTTTGTTGTTGTTTTGGGTTTTTTTACTGTTTTATTTGATGTAGTTCTTAGCAGTCCAACAATTACCTTAGGTGATTCTCTGCACAGCAAGCAAAAACTAGATAAAAACAAAATATCTGATATTAATGCATTTTTCCCCCACACGGAGATAAAATGTAGAAAATGCTGTTTGTAAAGACAGAAATGGATTCCCCTACTTAGCCTTGATTAAGACAATAATGTTTATGTTCTACTTAAGCTCTCTACCTGGGATTGTAACCCCAGAATTCATTCTGAAATTAGTCAAGAAAAGTCATAGTCACTCTTCCTTATTTTGAGGCTAAAGGGGTGGAAAGATCTGAGTTTTCCTCATAGTAAATCAGGGACACACTATGAAAAAGGCTGAGAACTACTATTTGAATTTCATTAATACCAAGGTTCCTCTGCTTGTGCTAATGGTGTCTGTTACTGGGTTTTACACAGAGAAGCAACCATTGCATTTATTTTAATGCTTGCGTAGTTTCCCCTAATATGTCCCAATTTCTGCTGGCTGTTTACAAACACACATGTTGTACTGAAAGATCTCGGACAATAGAATGTGTGAGATTTCCTGCAGAAGTCCACAACTCTGGCAAAAGCAAAGGTGGAAATGGGCAAAAAAGTGTTATTTCCCCTAGTTATTTGTATGCTTTCACCTTCCTCTCATCAATAACACTCTATCAAGCTAAACCCCAAATTTTCAATTTAGAAGGGGAAAACATACAGCAAAGTGTATGAGCTGATTTTATGAAAAATACAACTGTGAATTTCAGAAAATCTGCTGCAGGTTGCTGATAATGCCTCCACATCCAGATGATGAAAAGGAACAATCATAGGATGGGAGGCAAGAGTCTGCTGGCATGTCTGCCAACATCTAGTCTCAGTAGTTCCCTAAATGTGCTCAGCGTTATATCTGAACAGTTTTAAATAGGTCTTACATGGTCCTGATAAAGAAAGTAGCTGGCATTCAAAATGCAAGCCCCAAGCCCTTAAGTGGCTTTACAGAGACTCTGGCTGTAGGAGAAGGCTGGGGCACACCATGACAGCCCTTCCAGAGAAACAACAGTGTCCTTAGGAGCAGTTGTAGCAGGTCAAACCAAAGGCCTGTCTACGTCATCATCCTCAACGTGTCACTCAGGCTAAGAGAGAGCATCAGACTAGGCAAGCATCTAATGACATTTCCCTTGTGTATTCTCCCTGGACTTCCTGAGGTAAAGGCATTTTGTTTGGTAAGCTATTGGAATTCATAGTGCCCTGTGGCAATGAGTTTCACTGTTCATCTCTGGAAATGGTAAGTACCTCCTTTTGCTTGTTCTGAATTTGCCATTTACTACTTTAATTTTGTTCCCCACCCTACATATTGAGATACTGCAGAAAATTATACCCCATTCACCTTCTCTATGCACTGATATTTTTGATCATGTGCCTCCAGAGTCATCTTTCTTCCAAGTTGAATCTCCTAGGTATATTTCAGGTGTTCCACACTGCTGAGTGATGTTGTCACTTTTTTGCTGTTCTACTATCTTCAGTTTGAGATGCGGTGGGATAACAAGTATTCAAGATAAAGGAAAAGCATTGATTTATACAGTGATATAATGACATTTTCTGTTTCATTTTTCATTTATTTCCTAATAATTTCTTAGCACTCTGTTTGCTTTCTGATCACTACTGAGTATTGAGCTGTTCTTTTCAAAAACCACCCATGACAACTCCAAGGTATCTTCTCCGAGCAGTAACAGCAGATTCAGAGCTCTTCATTGTATATATACAGCCAGGATTCTTTTCTCCTAGGTGTATTACTTTATCTTTACTTGAACCAAATTTTATCTGCTATTTTATCACTGCTTCACACAGAATCATGAAGTTCTTGTGCTACTGTCCACATTAGATTTACATTTTTACAACCCAGTAAGCACTGTAACTTTCCTGTTCACCTTGGTTTCCATTTAATTTACAAATATGTTGAGAACCAACGACCCCACAAACAGTAATCTCTGTGAAAAAGCAGCAGCAGCCACTTAAACCGAGAAAACTGACCATTCTTGTCTTAGTTTTTTTAAAGCACTTACTTATCCATGAGAGAATCCTCCCCCTCCACTGGCAGCTTAATTTCTTTCAGCCGTTTGGTCAGGGACCGTGCTGGTTCCCATGCTGGAAATGCAGCTACTCTGTACCAAATGGAAATCCCCCGTAGGCATGCTTGCTAGCTCCCTCAGAAAGCTTTGCAAAAGTCTTTGACTTTTCCTTGACTTATTGTATTTGCTCAGATGCCTACCAATTCTATTTTTATTTTAGTTTCAGTAGAGGTGTTCTAGGTTATGAGCTCCCTTGTGTTAAGACACAAGGAAGGTGTTGCCTACTGTTAACATTAGGCACTGTAAATTAACGTATATGAAAGGAACATGTCTACTAGGAGATGTCCTTCCTGAAACAAATATCTCTATGACTTTCTGCAAAAAATCTGAATGAGTATACAGACTTATTTTGCACAATTCTGTGAAATGCAATGAGATAAAACTGATAAATTAATAGAGACATACAAACTGCGTGTGTTCAGTGGAAATGACAGCAACCGTCCATAAATGTTTGGATCTCAGGCTCGATCTACTTTCCATAGACACGTGACCCATAAACCTCCAGTGCCATCCTAATCCTCTCCTGAAACTCTTGAAGAATGTGAAAATATAAATATATACTTTCAATCAAATAAAAATTGCCCAGAAATATTCAGTGATGAGATCTGTTTCATACCAAATCAATCCAATTTTGCAAAAGATTTGTGACCCAAAATCAAGTTAATTTTGTGGAGAGGAGGGTTTTTGTGGGTATTTCAAGAAATTGTAGCGTCATTACTAGCTGAAGTCCGCCCAAACAAGGTATGTGAGTTCTCATTGAAGAAAAAACTTTTATTCCACTTGGAGATGGATGGTCTTTCCAAAGCTCTGACCTTCTCCTTGACAGCTACAAATGGACTACTATTTATGATTTGTTTCTATAATCCACTTAATGTAGCAAGCTAGATTATAGGTAGCAATTTATTTGTAAAAATCATAATAAAACAGCATTGTTTTAAATGCCAGAGGTGGATAAATGGGGAGCAAAAACTGATGAGACAAGATTCGTGTTCTTGAATCTACACTGAAGAATTATGGCAGCATCTTGCTTTATCTGCACTTGGGATCAATTCAGTAATTTTTAATTCACTGATTTTCTGTTGTTTGCTTAACATTTATTAATTGATTGCTATACTCATGCAATTAATTCAAAAGTTGGCAAGTTTAACATGCAGAGATTAATTTTCTTTTACTAACCCACCACCTAGAATATGTTTTTTTTTTGAAAAACAGGTTACCAAAAATATACCTCCACATCAATCATATTTATAAACGAGATACAGTAGGGGTGTTGCATGCCATCTGTCAGTCCACACTGAACCTTTCCCTATATTTGACTAAGTTTTTCTATGTAATTTAATAAAATAACAAAAAAAAATTAGGAAAGCTCTGTCTTTCACTCGCTGCAGTGTCAGTTTGAACACCTAGGACTTATCCTCCGCAAGGCTAGGAATCTCTCCTTTAGGAGTATGATGCATCTCAGGTCCTGTTGAAATAAATGGTAAGCTTGCCCCATCATCCAGTGGTCACAGGATTTCTACCTTCACGACAACCTTCAGGTTGCTCAGCTGTCAAGAATTGCTCATCTGGAATGAGAGCCATTCATTCGCCCTTCATGTCACACTCATTTACGATGGCTGAAATGTTTATTCAGAAGGGGAGTAGAGATAATGAGCAAGGTTTCTTTGCTCTTGGTTACCAGGGGCTGTTCACAAGACTTCAGGCTTGCTCACTGTGTTCCTTTTTGCAGCATAAAACAGCAGAGAGAGAGAAAATGGTGTTCCCAACTCTCATTATTTTATTATGAATTTCACCATATTTGGTGTTTGATTGCAAGCCCCACCCTCTGTGTGTCACTCGGGCTGCTGCTGTAAAAAGTGGATAAATTGACAAAATAGACTTTTTTACAGAGAGGGGCAAGGAATATGCCTTAGACAATTAGTTTCTTTGCAGCCTATATAAGGCTAGAATGGACCCAAGCATTTTGATCTCAAAATAAGGATTTAATATCTCTCACAGACAATACAGAGGTTCAGATAAATCTGCAGTGTTATGTACAAGAAAACACACAGAATGAATTCAGCACTCAATGCACACTGTAAGATACATGAGCGTGCAAGCTGTGATGCATTGAAGTGCTGCAGGGCTTGTAGGAACCCAGCCCAGACATTTATTTATTTTTGCACAGAGAATAAAACACAGCCTTGTTTCTCTCTGCTGTAATGTTGGGAAAACTACGTAGAAGATAACTAAAGTTATCAGCATTTGAGCTGAAATCTGAAGCTAGCTCTTCATGTAACAACTAAGGGTAGAAAATATATATATATCCATATATGCTTTAATCACATGACCAGCCCACTGATTTAGTGGGACTAGATCCATAGTTTATTTGCAAAAGAAGAGTCTAAATGATCTTGGCATCCACTGATAAGATTGTGAGAAATGTATACAATATTTAATAAATCAAGATCAGTGGGTTTCTGTAGAATGTAACAAAAGTCTACAACACTAATGTGAAAAGCCTTGGAATAGTATCTTTCTGATGGGTTTTAAAACCATCCTATGGAAATCTTTAGCAAGCACATAAATTCTCTGTTAAAATCTATGGGATCATTAAAGATACCTGGAGAAAAGATATCACATCATTCTTGTTAACCCGGTAGCACTTTTCAGTAAAGAAAGGGAAATAGGCTAGGAACATATGTAAATTCTGGAGACTTTTATGTATTTTGATCTGGTGAGTCACCAGTAGCCCACTGCACATTGATCTACACCCCTATGAAACCCCGTGATGCCCGGTATTGCTTAGACCATTTAAAACAGCTCAGGATTTGGCTCATTATCCTGTTTAAGTCACTTCTATCACAATCTATCTTGTTTTGTCATCCACTTACACTGAGCATCTTCCTTAAATCTCAGGTGAAACCCACAGGACACTTCATACAGACATGCGCTTCGAATAACTGGCTATCTGGTTTAGCCACTAAATTTAAAGCAAGCCAGGACTATGGCACTGTATATTTTGTTGGATATATTTTCTGGCTTTGTGGGGTATCGGCTGCATGATCTGACAAAAACTGAGGCTAAATGAAGCCTACAATTTGTATTCCTACAGCCACAAGTTTATTGGCTTGTGGTTTTTTGTTTGTGTTTTTTTTTTTTTTCCTTGGCTCTGTCTGTAAGGTTCATTACTTACAGTTACTGCAGAATCAATTTGAAATGGCCAAAATCAGTGATGGAATTTATAGCATAATAAACGTACTGCCATACAAGTGCTGTTACACATGAAAGGGCCTCGGAATATTCTTTTTAGCAACCCTTCTACATAGCAGAGTGTTCTGTTTTTATCAATTTAACGGAATCATTGCAGGCATATTCTGAGAGGTGTAATCCTGACAGCTACACAGCAGATTTTCTCTGAGGCAGATATTTTTACAGAAAAACAATATTATTGATAAAATCTTAGCATAGCAGAACACAGAAAAGAAACTGAACACATCTTTTTCGTTCTCCACATCAGGCATTTGCAGTTCCATTTCACAAGTCCCCCTGCCCCAAACCAGAAAGAGTTTATGAAGAAAACATTCTCACACTCCTTGAGGTATATATTAATTAGTTATCAGAATAGCAACCCTGGAATTTAGAGTAAGAGCACATGGGGGGCACTATGGTGTTTGGAAAATACAGAGGGCACTTGAAGCTAAAACAAATTATAGCATCAGTAGTTCCCTGTTTAAAAAGTTTATAAAGATTTACATTTCTCCTTAATCTATTTTTCTTTCCAAGTGCCTCTGTTATAGACGTCTGATATTTTACACCATTTTGAAGCACAGAAAGTTTTAACTTTAGCATGATGCACTGAAAAAAAAGAAAAACCAACCAACAACCAAACAAAAAAAAACCTCAACACCACCCAGAAAAGACAGGCGGCAGGTTGTCCTCCCCAAAACTCAATTTCATAATATGCATGTGATTGCTAATAGGCAGGCACTAAAAAACAACTTTCCTTGATGAGGAAGAGCTCATAAATTGTCAACAGAAACTGTCTGTGGTTGCTCCAGTGATCTAAAGCTCTTCTGTAAGATTTGTACCATCAAAGTATGTATCTTACAACCATAACAAAATTTATGCATGCATATGACTATAAAGTGACTGAAAACTACCCATAATACATGTTTGTCTATTGTGAATCAGCTCTTTGCTTCCTCAGGAAAAACTGTGTCCAGTGCCCCGTTCCTAACCCTGGGCATGTGAGCCAGGCTGGGTTCAGTGACGACCAGAGAGCTAATTAAAATGGGGGTCTGCATTTAGGTTTCTCTTAAACACAGTGCTAGGTCTAGTGGTGGACTTACCTAACCACCATAGTCTTTGTAACAACACAACAATATGAAGGATGACAGAACTGAAAGCAATTGATTAGTTAGGAAAAAAATACACATTTCTGAGCACTTGAGCAGGGAGAAATGAATGAAAAGGCTAAAGATGTAACGATTTTCAAGATAAATGTTTATCTAATATTTCAGAAAAAAAATCCATGCTTGATACTTCCAAAATATGTCAAAAGTAAAAGGGCTCATTGAGTTCACATGGAATAAAATTAAGTATTCGGTTCTTGCATGCACAAATTCTTGGGGAAAATGACCAAAATATTTGTACATAGGATGAGACCCATTTACATTGAAAGTCCAGAGTTCATTTCAGATTTAAGCATTTCACTGTAACTGGGACCTACTAGTTTTGATTTTTTAACGGCTTATAGCTATTAAATATTTGCATGCCTGTAACAATTCAGATTTTATTTCTGAGAATAACTGAGAAGCAGTAACTCAACAGCAGATGAGCTGTGACGGCTCTGTTATAAACAGATTTGCCTAGAACAAAATAACGTGATGGTCTCACCGCATATTGCAAAAGTTTCTTAAGTTTGATTGTGAAAAGGCTATGAAACATTTTGATCAGGTTCTTCTTGTTATACAGAGGAGACACACTTGTAAGTTTGTGACCAATTCTGTGAAGTGAAGCCATGGGAAGAATCCATATTTTTTGAACTTTGTTTTAATTAGAGCAATACTGTCAATTTTAAAGGCACTGAACTTGCATCCTGTTGCTCTAATTGTTTGCGGTTTATATTACTCTTCATATGTCCCCCAAATTAAAAAAAAACAAACAAACAACCCAACCCAGAAAACAACAGTAGACCAGGAATAGATCTTAAAATAGGAAATATTGCCAAACTTAGCCAGATACACTTTTTCCAAGTATATTTTGATAGAGTCACTAATATGTTGTATTGTTTGGTTTAGGACAGAAAAATATACAAAGGCTAGAATTATAACTGAATATGTCTCTACAAAGGAAAGGGGAATGGGAGCTTCTAATGTGCTATCACAAACAAAAGTGGAAAACATATTGTTTACAACTGATGAAACAGACCTTGGCTGTGTCCTTTTAATGGCAAGCAATTCACATAGGAATGTGCACAAAAAGATCAGAGAGAATAAAATACCTATCCATAAAAAGTGAAATAAAACTTGTAACCCTCTTCAGGGTAACCTCTCCAGAGCTCAGACCTCTTTTTGCAATCTGTATGGATTCCCAGTAAAAGCTCCAGCATGAAGTTGGTAAGAGAATTACCACTTCTTGTAATACACTACGTGTTTTCATTTGTTTGGGGTCTTTTGCATGCATTGTAAATAATGGAGAAAATTAACATATTTGAGCTTTCCCATTTTCCTTTAAGCAGGCACAAAAATCTCAGTTCTAAGGAGGGACAGCCAAAAAATATTGCAGTAACAATTAGAAGTTCTTATTTCATACTGGTTATAGATGCATTAAGGTATATAAGCTCCAGGGTCAGTATAAGCCTTGCTCAGCTTTCTTTAAAAGCATTGGGAGTAATAAAGACTTCCATTTTATCTTCAGTGAAATAATACTGCTGAAATATCACCTCATTTTTGATGTCAGCAGTGATTTCTTTTTACCTCCACAATGTCAAATGGGAATTATTATTATTAGATCGACGGCTTCCTAATGATGCTGTAAAAAGTAGAAACTGAAACTCTTCCCACCAAACACCTATATTCTGCCTTCTCCATAGGGTAAAGCAGATGGGCTCAACCGAAAGCCATTCTTCAGCTAGTATCAGTGCATTAAACAGACAAATCAAGGGGCATGCTTAGAATCATAGACTCATAGAATGGGTTGGGTTGGAAGGGACCTTTAGAGGTCATCTAGTCCAAGCCCCCTGCAGTGAGCAGGGACATCTTCAACTAGATCAGGTTGCTCAGAGCTTAAGCATTTAGAAACAGAAGCATAATGGCTTATTTGGTTATACAGTAGTGTATATGCAGTCTGGACAACAGAGAAAAAGGACATTTATACTGTAGGAACTCTTTCTGGGAAACATGGCCTGAAACACTCGACATCAATTTTCCGTTCTAGAAGGTAAAAACAGCAAATCAGCACCCAAATCACTATCCAGAAGTCATTGCACCAGGTTAAGCCAACAGCTACAGGGAATGAACGCCTCGTGGGATGGTCCTCGTTCAACTACTGGCTTTGTGTACGGGATATTGGTGATGGACACACTGCTGAAATGCTCTGTACCTTTGTTCTCCCATTCTGTTGAATGAGCAAGTACAGAGGAACCTTCCTTCATATGACAGCAAATGATACTAAAAAATTTGGCTTTTGAGTAAGTGATCTGCCTTGAATATTATGCAACCACCTATTCTTATAGAAAGTCAGCGAAGAGCAGCTGCAAAGTGGTATTATCTGCGTGAACAAATGGGGCATTTGGATTTGCTAGTACTTTCACTTTGTTCCAAATATAAAGAGCTAGAGTGCATAATGATTCCCTACCAGTTTTACATGTGCTTATTACATGTATTGCTTCACACTAGTTGATAAAACTTTGAGGTCTTTAGGTGGAGAAATCTGTGGTGGATATGAAAGAATATTAATCAAAATGGAAAAAAGGTCTCTATATAAAGTCTGTTTGTTTTGAAATAAGAAAGGCAAAGTTTACAAGGAGCCAAGCCAGCTGCCAACCCAGGAGGTGGATGCTGCCAGCCCTGCTCCTCTCCCACACCGAGGTGGCAGGAACAGCAGCCTCAGGGAGCTCCCATGGGCTAAAACTGAGGGGCAGGAAAATGTGTTTTTCTGCTGGTACATTGCTGCTTTTTTCTTTCTGAGGAAAAGGATTTTGGTGTCGCTCTTCTACAGGCAGTGGTAGCCCAGTTGAGAGCAGGAATTAATCTTTTTCTGGGTTTTCTGCGAAGGTTCTGCTAAACTTTACACTATCTGATCTGAGTACTTTTTTATTTGGTATCTCATTTTGCCTATTCAGAGCAACCATCAAAACAAAGGAAGTACCAGCCTGAGAAAATGAAGTGTGATGTGCTGGAACACAGAGATGATTTGACAATATTGATGCGCTAAGAAGAAAGGCTGAGGATGAAGTACAGCATGTAACCCCAGTTGGCTCTGACACAAACAGCCATTGTTATTTTTGGCAACTTACTTGATCTCTTGGTATGTCAGCACTTTCCAGCCTCAGAGGAGGGTTGCAAAAGTACGTTCATTAATATGAATGACATTATAAGCAACAGGAAAAAGCCAATAAAACATAATGCTTTGCACAGGTAAGAACCTGCACAAAAAGTAAAGTTTAAAAACCATACAGGAATTATAGGTTCAAAAATAAATGAGAAGACACTTTTCCAAGTTCACGATGAGGCGAAATCATAATTTAGTGTTTATCTCACTGTTGCACAATGCAAATAAATTAATGCAGTTATGTCACTAAGAAGATATGACAAGTAGGGAGCAGGAAAGAAAGGAACTTTTAAAAGGATTTAGCTTTAACAGGACAAAGAAACAGCCTGGTCCTTATGAACTGTGGGCAGCTAACATTTCAGATTATACTGAATACAAGAATTAATGACAAAGGAAAAACTACAGAGAAGTAATAAATAATGACAATATTTAAATAACATTTTAAATATTTCCAGCTGTTTGTAAAAGATTTTACTGTTTTTTAAATTTCAAAGAACATGTGACCGTAAGAATTTATGAATGAGACCCAATTTGTGTAGCTGATATGTAAGATGTGCTGTACAACCTAGAGCTATTCAAGGGAACGTGCATGGTGGCCTTTCCTTTGTGGAGTGAATGTGGACCCAGGCAATAACCCACTGATTTACCTCGTTAAGTGCAACAACCATGCCTTTTCCCTGGTGTCTGTGTTACTTGCACATTCAAAAGCAACTTTTGCTTCCCCAGTAATACAGCCTGTGACAGATCATGGTGTAATGAAAGTAATGTCTGAACATAGGTTCCATATCTGTGGAACAACTTTATTCCAGGAAGATATTTTTGTTTCGATTTTTCATGCAATTCTTAAAGAAAATACTTACTTGCAGAGGCAACAGTGAAAAATACTCTCTTGCAAAAATGTGGTCTTCTCCCTCCAGCTAACCCATCACAGTTCTACAAAAGCTAAATACACATATGTGTTTGCATAAGATGTCAGGATTATACCCTTAAAACTATCAGTTCAAGACCTATATTTTGTATTCAACAGCTATTGATCTCATGTTACCAGATCAAGACAATGTGCATCAATGAGAAAAACAATGAGAAACAAATTTTCTTAAATACCAAATTCACCGAAATGAAAGTTTAAGAACCTTCCATTCAGTTTCAACTTAGTTCTGAATTTCGTTGACTGTTTCACACTCGATAAAGTTTTACCAGTGGAAAGATGATACTGCTTCTCTAAGTATCTGCTGAAGAGCAGGAAGATGTACTTATCTACATTAGCTTAATATTAGTTACATTTTTTCAATGTATGACCTTATTGTCTTTTCTAAGCATACTTTGGACAAAAACTTTGAACTGTTGGAAGTAGTAGAAATAATTTAAAAAAGCTTTTAGTGTCTGCATTTGCACATTTCCAAATCTAACACATTATGAAAAGGAGGTGGGCCAAAATATCCACTGGCAGCAGTTACAAAACAGCCAAGTGGAGCAGAGATGCTGGTAGCAGCATCTATCTGTCCTGGAGCAAATTCTGGCTAGTGATTCTTCACAGGGCACTGTGTGGTTCTCTTTGCTCCTCCATAAGGCATGTTCCAAAACATTAACAATAAGCAGCAGCAGACAACATTGGTGGATAATGTAAGAAAACTCCGTGGACTGAAGACCTCTTTCTTTCGGTAGGCATTCCCACCTCGCATCATGATACCTTTCTCCCAGCGTGTAATAGGAGGTATTTTCTGGTCCCACTCTGGTGGGATCTCATTGTTCTCATCCCACTCATGGATGTCTGTTTATTAACACTGCAATGGGTCTCAGACTGCACTGTTAGTTCAAACATCTAGATAATTAGTGTTACCTATGAAAGTACAGAAAACAGTTGTATCTCTATGACTCAATAAAACTTGGTTCTTGAAAGAATACCAGATTTGACTTGGAGCTGATCTCGGTTCATTTTGAATATTTTATTATGTATCAGAGTAAATCTTGATCTCATAGTTTTCTTTCACTGTTATATCCACTGACTTTTAAGAAAGGTAGCTTCAGAATTACACTACCTAAAGATCAGAATCAAAGACAATTGCTGCTAATTTGGTGATAACATTATCTTTTTACATCACTTATTCTTTGATAACAGGATTTATGAAAATAGAACATCTCCCAGAAAGTAAACTGTGTTTGCTCAATTTTATGTTTTCTTCCCTTTCAGAACCCAGCTTGTGATTTCCCATTTACACGATTCAGCACACCCTGCAAGAAAATCACAACTCTGAAGCTAAACGAACATTTGAGACAATATTTGAGGAGAAGGACATCCTGATACAGGTGTCAGGGATCCTACAGCTGCAGTCATCATGAGGAATGATCAAAGCTTGAATCTTTCTTTTAAAGAAGACTGCTATTAAAAAGGTCTTTTATATAACACTAACTGGTTAGTTTCATTAGTGCTACTGCAATAATGAATGCCTAACATGCATTCATGTCTCCAGGTAGTAGAACAGTGCTATAAATCCCATGTAAAAGATGCTCAGCCCTGAAAATACTTTTTGAGAAAGTGGTGTTAGTAGCTGCTAAACACTTTTAAAAAGGTTGGTTAGTGTATCTAGATGCTGAGTGTGAGCCAAGCTTTTCCAGACAGCTCTCCTAATAGAATCTCACAGCTCTATAGCAAGGCATAAAATGAACTCTAGTCTTCTTAATCCTGTTGCAGACCATCTTTTCTTGAACCGTGTCTGTATATCTACAAGTAGATACTTCATAAGACTCAGATTGGCCCATTAGTATTTTGTTCCTTGATAAGTAATGCTGCATCTTTACTAGTTAAGAGACTTCCTTTTGACTAAAAGGTCATCGATTTACATGGGTGAATTCTCGATCAGTTCTTTCTCTCTGACAAATTACCTTTAAGTCTTCCCAGTGCTGAAAAGTCCGGGGAATGCATGTGCTGACATTTAGAAAACTCTTCACATAATGCTTCCTGATGTTGGTTTCTTATTCCTTCTTCACTCAATTAAGGAGGTGTGGCAGTAGCCATGTGATGAAAAACTAAATTCTGCAGTTTTCTTTCTTCCTACAGAGAAAGGTCAGGATACCTTTCTGGGACAGAGTAAAATATTTGATAGAAAAGATTTCAAGGGGGGGAAATATTAGAAGAGGAGAAAAGAATTCAGGCCAAGCTGGAAAGTGGGATATGTGAATTCCCTCAGGCTGAGGAGGGAATTAAATCTGACTCTAACATAGCCCACATTCGAGAAATGTACTAATAATTAGGCTATTATGCAAAAAAACCAGCTGCCTTCTCTTTCTTCTTCCTTCCTATTCCCCTGAAATGGAAGGTGGTCTTCTACTGTGTTCTTAACAAGACCATGATATATTGGGTCCTTAAAGTGGTTTTGGAATAGGGACATCTTGTTTCTGAATTCCAGGTGAATCTTTCACTCAGATGCAAACCAATCATTTCAGTTTTGGACTGAATCAGGAGAATAGTATCACAAAGCACGTGCAATGGCATACTTTTGTCTCTCTAACAGAGCATTTGTCTCTCTTGCCCTCTTGGGTTAACGAATCTTAATTCTGCCAAAACCAGCACTTACATCAAGTGCACAACTGAGATTTACAAATCTTGCCCTACTCTTCAAGTTCTTCTAAAGAAAGAAATAATTAAAAAAATATTAATTTAAAAATTGTGAATAATGGCAAGAATATTGTGGAAAGGGCTTATAATAGAACTATTATGGACATAAACATTCAACAAGAAATTTAGATTTCCATCTTCAAAATTGGCATTCAAAGAATTCTAATTTTATGATTTTAAATGCAAAATCTGAGAGCAGAGTCTCAGAAAATTTTTAATTTTAAACAAGTTGGTAGAAAGATACCACTGCACAAAACAAAACGATTAATTCCTGTAGACTACGAAGACTAATCTGTGAACATACTTATATGGAGTTTTAAATATTATTTAAAATATTTTGATATACAGCAACTGATGTGTGAGGCATAGCTAACCAAATTTGATTCCTCCATTACTGAAATGCAAACCTTAGATGTGCAACAAAAGGTCCAAATCTCTAAACTAAACTTGCTAAACTGATTTTTTTAATGTAACAGTTTACTTATTTTTAGGCAGTATGTCCACTGGTACTGGTACATGGTACATGCTGGCCGGTTTAACAGTACTCCGTGATCTAATAAATAATGAAGATAACTTTGCTCCTTTCATTGCAATTTGGTCAGTTTCTTTAAGCTTGCTTATTTTCCATAATTCTCTTGCATGTGAAGAACACCAGAGAGAGAACTAGGTGTAAATACCTGCTCTTGGCAATGATGAGAGCTGTGATTCTGTAAAGCAGCAACACATGGCTTACGCTTATATCCTGTGCTAACACTTCTGTGCCATACTAAAGGACGTCAGAACTCCTGAAAGTCATATGCAAATAGCTGAAACAAAGTCCATTTCATTCATGTCCAAAGACTATGTATGTGCTTTTCCATAATCCCAAGGCAGTTTTCAAAGACACCAAGGCCTCACTTTAGGGCAGAAGGATCTGAGTAACCTAGAAAATATTTCTTTTCTCAACAATACAAGCTCAGAAGTCTAAGGTTGTAAGTAAGATTTTGCTCAGTGCATAATAGCTGCTATATTTACTTCCAGTCACTGAAGAGTCTGCATTGTGACCTCAGTGACTTTGATGTTTTAATGACACGGAGGCTGTTTCCTGTTGACAGTGAATGGGCCAAATCAGGCATCTAGGTAGCACAGCAGGTAGAAAGTACCACTCCAAGTACGAAGGCACAGCCTGTAAGATTTTAAAGATGTCCTTAAATCTGCTGAGGGATTGCCAAGAAGGTTGATTGCCAGCTGCTTAGGAGATGGAGAGACAGCAGATTTGGTTATACCAAATTCAGAGACTGTCACAGTGACAGTAAAAGTACAAGGAAATCTCCTCACGGTTGCTTATCCACCTCTGGAAGAGCTTATCATGAGAAGGCTACTTCATAAGACAGTAGATGAATAGGTATGGATATATACTAACACATCTCATGAGCTGATGAACTGGAAACTACTGGCAACTACTGTCTCTGATGATGTTTGATGCTTTAACTACCTCTTCATCCCATTAATTATGCTTTGTTCAAGAAACCAGTATCAGACCCTAAAGGTTTGAACAAAGAAAATCCTAGCACAATCTGACATGAAAGTAAACGCGACAAAACAATAATAGGATACTACAGGGTAGTAGGAAATGTATCACTGGACTCGAACAAAGTAGTTTTCAATTCAAATTAGCTTTGACATGTCTGAGAAAGTAAGACAATAGAAACATTGAAGGTGGGATACTTCTGAGTGGACAGAATAGTGACCCTCCAATGGAGGAGAACAAATGGAAAAGGAGGTAAAATGGACACAAGAATCCAAACGAAATACAAAACTATATTTCATTGATTAAAAAAAAGAAAACAGGAAAATGTGATACATTTTCAGCAGAGAAAAACAGTAAGTCTCTGCATCATGTATCTTAGACAACAGCTATAATGGTAATACATTCTGAGTTTTGCACTGAATGGAATGATCATTTTTTTCTTTTTATTTGTTTTCAATGTTTTTTTTATCAGCTGACTATATTTTATTTGACTTTTTCTTTAAGACTGTAAATTTTCTCACTGAAAAATGAATAGCTCCCCAGCACTGTATGTAAACTCCTATCCTACAAGCTCTGAGCCTACGAATATTATGAATAGGGAAAATCATATTCAAGGAGGGTACTGGCAAACAATGAAAGGGAAGGAGGGAGGTAGGATTAATCATGTAACCACCTTTCCATTTCAGACTTTTAAAGTAATACCATTCATGGAAAAAAGGCCATTACCTCCAACTTTAGGTATAATTCAGGAATAATTAAATCAGTCCAGGAACGTATTATAAACAGGGTTCATCTCCTGTCAGAATGGTCTGGAACAGGCCCTCCTTGAGGTATACATATGTGTAAGTCTGTCAGTGTGGGTTTTGTTCCAACAGTTCTTTTGACAGAAAATGAGTCCCAACTAGATCAACCCGAACGATTAATCAATCTCATTCTCTAACTGTTTTCAATTTTATGTGATTTTCCTGAGGCAGGGTTCGCTCATTCTGAAAATTGGTGAAGCATCCTGTGGACCACCTCAATCATTTGCTATCTAAAGAAACCATTCATCAGCAGTCCGCAAAGCAGGGAAAATATGGAGATGTGGTTCTGAGCTCAGTGAGAGTTTGGAACAAGACATGGCCACTTTGCAAAGATGAACAATTTTGTCACCGCTGGAGGACTGAATCCATGGGGAGCTGAGTACCTTTGACAGAGCTAAAACCTGACTCACATATGACACGGAGTTCCCAGCACATTGCTCCTGATGAATGTTTGTATGCTGATTCAGGAGGGTTACCCACCCACGACGAATGACACAAGAGGTCAAGGGAAGCTGTTAGCCAGGAGCCCTTGCTTTTTGCAGAGGGAAAATTCAGTGCTCTGTTGTGTTTTGAAGGTGTGAGGCAGAGGCTCCCGAGTCAGCCTGCTCCACCAGGATTTCCCACAGGACCCCAGCTGGCATAGCATTTCCTGAGTAAGAGCTGGAGGTCTTCCAGGGACTTCTGACGCAGAACTTAGCTTTGCCCATGGGCTTTGTCAATATTATGTAACTCTTCTTCCCTTTGATAGTTTCTTATAGCTGTATATCCATAAAGCTCATGGATCTTCCTTAATTTTAATAAAATATATACCTGAACAAATTCAAGAAGCCTTAAGTTTGATCTGGCACTGGACTTGTAGAAATCAATTAATACGTTGGTAACATTCCTAAAAGTGTGAATGACATTCACTATAGCAGTTGAGTTTTATTATGCTTGTCTAATACGCTGAGAATGACGTTTAAACAAAGCAGTTCCTAACACTTGGTTAAAAAGACTTTAATGTGATCTAGCTCTTGTAAAATGAATACACAGTTTTTCTGGGGCTCACTGAGCCTGTAGATAATTATCCTTCCGTAGAACATAGAGTGCCAATAACGGTACTTTTGAGAAACCGTCAAAGTACAATTCATATGGCTGGACATGGCTGAATTCAGCGAAACACTGTCAGCTACAAAATCCTTGAAAACATCAAAAAGCAGATGAACTGTGCGTCTACATTTACACTTGCCTGGGACTTGCAGGCTGTTTATGCAATTTTACTCATGCTGAATTACTGATGCCTAATGGAAAAATTTGGAAAAAACCAAATGTTTTACTTACAGTTTGGGTGACTGTCATACTTTTTCTACCCATTCTTTGTGTCTAGGAAAAGCTGGCTAGAAAATGATATCTAATCTTTCAAAATTCATTCTGCTCTACCTGTGACAACTCAGCTATGGCATTCAGTGTTTCCATGAGGCATCAGCAGGTATAAAAGAGAAATGAAATTGTATTTATATGATAAACATTACTGTGCCTTTCTTTTGAGTGAAGGGTCTACTGTGAATTTAAAGAACTGTATTGTTATGAGTTAAAAAACCCACCTTGTGAAGCTAGCCCATTCTAGATATGTCCTATTCTGGTGCTGGACTAACATTATATTGTCAGGAGTCCAAGAAGAGAGAACAACAAAGTGACTCACATGTCTTCCTTTTGTTCTCACCTACATCTGGCAAAAAATGTCAGACTGCAAAATCCACAAACGTAGTGTCAATTTTTTCCCATTAATATTGCAGAAAAAGTATCGAGGAAACCAGCAAAATAAATTCCCTGCCAATCTAACTTTGACCTAGCCTGGATGGACCATGCCTAATCATGAAAATTAGTATAACTTCAATGACCTGCCCATTCATTCATTCGTCTTCCTCTCCCTGAGACTGCCAGCGTACTCTCTGGTCTTGATAGCTTCTGAAATTTGTAAACCAGACAGCACGAACAGGTACTGAGTGCATTCTTTTGGGAGTTGACAATTAACCAGTACACAGATCAGAACTTGTGGTGCCTTAAGAAACCAGTGATTTGGATCTAAACTTCCATTAGCAACTACTTTAATCATCTTGATGCGGAAACCTTCCAACAGAAGGACTCCCAGTCATTTGCTTGCAAAGAAGGCATTTCTACCAGATTTTTTCTGCTCAGGTAGAGTACCTTGATGCTATATTCACAGAGGATTTTTGGGGAAAATTGAGTTGGGGAATTTTACTTCAAAGCTCCTCTAAATCTTCCTCTGAAAACTGAAAAATCGTGCTCATGAAAGTTTTTAAATGAAAATTGACAAGCAGCTTCTTTAAATACACACACATTCTCAGACTTACTTTCTTGTACCACTCTTTTATCTCGTATAATACTTAATGGATGACATATTTCATTCCACAAGTTGACAATGTTAAAAATGTGCTATTCCTTCTAGTTTTAGTATACTGCAAAGCCACTGATAGCTACAGGCACTATGAGCGATATATGACTGAAGAAAAATGAGATTACTGCTGATAAGGAACAAGAGACTTTCATATCTTAAAAGACTCTGAAATCCAGCAAATATGATCCCCAGCAGCAGATGCCCCTCAGACAGACAATGAAAGAAAAATGGTGGAAAAGTACTCGTCGTGGCTTGTTGTTTCCTTCAGCCAGAACGGCAGTGAAATTAAATAGCTCTAGCATACTGTCTGCATGAAGAAATTCTACCTCTCTGGGAAAAACCTAACCCAAAGACCACTAACAGTCTAACAAAATGAGCAGTAATTTTCCACTATGGAAAAAGTGATGCTAGTGTGACTCACCTTCTTTGGTAAAATATACCTTTACTCCAACAGTGTTGCTCTTCTAAAGGCTATCATGCTGTTATCTTCAATGTTTATTGCAATAATGATCAATTTAATGGAGGTGTAATACCAAAGCCGAACCTTAGGCTGGAAATATTGTATTAATGATTCTTTAACAGAAGTAATGAAACATATGCAAATGTGAAATAGCTCCTTTCTCTGTCTGTTAATGTGTCCCTGGAACATGAATGAACATAATTTAAAGATGCCAATATTTCATGCTACAATGCAAGCCTTACCTTGTATCCTGACGATTTGATGTGCACTCCTCGCTTGGTCAGTGTAGATTTCATCCGGATGAAAAAAGAGCGCTCTAGAGTGTTGTCAGTGGTTAGTAAACTGGGGCTTGTAGATTCCACTAAGGAATAGAAAAAATACATATACACATAATTTAGATTTTATACATCCCCTCTAAGCTATTTTTCAGGTGCAATCCTTGAACTCACTAAAAATAAATGACTGATGGATGCTAAGAGTGTTGTAATCAATTTACCTCATTTACTTAGCAAAAAAAAATAAATTGAAAAATATATGTATACTCGGAAAGTCTCATTTTCAAGTTCTTTTTCCCATAGAATTTTTAACAGAGATTTGTCTCATTAACTCTTTCTTGCACAACTTTGTTACAGCTGGAGTTATTTTGTTAGGATATGGCATTGTTTTAAAACTGTAGAGTTCTTTGATATTTTGTGAAAAAGCAAAGTCTCACTGAAGAAGCAATTCTGTCTGCTGAAAGAGGCTGCCAATTCTGCAGGCTTTTATTCCCTAGTCTCCACTCCTCACTTGCAGTGACACCTAGGGTAAGTCTTTGCTAGATTTGAGTGCCTTGGTTTCCCCATTGCTGAGTGTTAATTATTATCAATAAAGCACTGAGCAGCCTGAAGGCAAAAATGCTCAAGCAAATGACACATATTATTACCATTGTCATCATCATCATAATTGTTAATTATTGGTGATGAGTTGGTCACTAATGTAATGTCTTTGTAGTCCAACTGAAGAGATAGTTCCTCCTTGAAAGTATAGCTCTCACCTGTGCTTCTCACTCCATCAACTGCAACCACTTAAAAGGGTAAATAAATACTCTTAGTCAGCACTGAGATATTCTTTATGTAATCTTTATTATTGCTATTTTTAGCCCTGGTAACCAACCTCTCCCCAAAATATTGTTCATGGGAAAATTCTGGAGTAGTTTACAATAAGCAAGCTTTATTGGAGATTAACTAACTTTCAGTTTCAATGAGCAATTAACACTGAATAAAGAAGTTATTTTGCTATTGTTTTGGAGAACCGACCAAGCTACTGGCAGAAAGTATTCAAGTATTTAAAAAGCATTTGTTATGCAGTCAACAGAAACACAAAAACTTGTTTGTGAGCTAAGGATTATATTGAATTGTCCTTGATTTAACGTGGTCATGTTGTCTTGTGTTTGTGACATTTCAACTCTATTGTGATGAAATAACTGACAACAGTGCCCCTTTCCTTAGTGTCTCTCTTAAGATTTTTTTTTTGTTGTTTTAGAGAGCATGAATTTGATGTCATTTTAAATGTACAGCTCTTTATCACTCGAGGGAAAAGCAGAGCCATGTTATATTTAGTACTTTCATTTCTTCTGATTAAATATGAATTACTATGAAATTTTTCTCATCATCTAACACGCCATAATACGCCAACAGCTTTTTAATACACTATATAAGCACAAACTTCTGCTCTAAGAGTTTAATTTGCCCCTCTAATCCAATCACATCAACCTTATTTCTCTTATCAGAGATTCCCATTTTGAATTAAATGAGCTCATTAGTTTTAATCAAAAGCAGAGAGATCAAAACTTAAACGTAAATGCTTTAGATCAGAACTGTCAGTCAGCCGTGCAGTTCTATTTTACTAAAACACAAGATCAGAGACCCTTAGAACCAATTTTTTCTCGTAAGGGATGCCAAGAGTTTGAAGATGCTATATCCTTTTTTTTTTTTTTTTTTTCCTCCCAAGGACAGATTATACATTTAAGGTTAGACTTAATTTAGAGTATTTTTTTTCATCCTGGTGGAAATGGGAAAGTATGCCATTCTGCTGTTGTCTCTTTCACATTTATTGGTGCTGGTCCTTGGAGACCTGAACAAATGTGAAGCTATTGCAACCCATGCAACAAACCTGTCCTCAAAAAAATTCAGCTCTGTTCAGCAATATCATCTAAGAAATAAAACTCTGAAAGATATGGGTTTCAGGGTACAGAATAGTGGAACCCTGAAACAGCAACCAGGGGCACTGGGATAGCAGCAGTACTGGTAAGATGAAGATCATAATTAATTATTATTTTTATTGTACAGTACTCTACAGTGCAGTAGTTAAAGAGTACATTAAAAAACCACAGCATGGGTGCTTCCTGCTGTGTGAAGAAATGCTAAAATCAGCTTAACAAGTGTAGTTGTTGTAGTCCGGCACATTATGCTTTAGCACACGAAATAAGTACAATATGTCCTCATGTGTTCTAATGGTAATTACCTAAACACACAGAAGTAATGTTAATTAAACACGAAATATCTCATGCTCAAAAAATGATCAGGCCATAATACATACGTACCATTCCCAAGCAACTGAAATTAAATTTCCTCTTTCATACATAGTTTTGCGAAAGAAAGGAAAACATCTGACATCTAGTACAGTGTACATGGCGTTGACATTTTCTGGGCTCGTGGCACCTTATATCACAAGACTAACATTATTTTGCTGTTACTATAATATGTACAGGTCTATACATCTCTGTAAGTGAATGTTATAAAATGTATATAATTTATCCAACAGACTGGAACAGTGTCTGTCACATAAATATGTATTCTGAAGTGTTTGGTTTTCTTTAACAAAAAGTACCTGAGAGTGTATGTGTGAGATGGGATTAGTTCCCTAAAAGTCCAGAACAGCTTATGAACAGCTTTCTGAATTTCTCTCAGGAGAGAACCATTATGGCTGGAAGTAGAAATCTGCATTCAGAGTTGCACGCACCCGCAGTAGATACTGTAACAATGCTAATGGGGATTTTGCATGCAGGATTTTAAAAATAGGATGTGTACAGAACGCATCCACCGATGTCAGTGAGATCTGCAGAGGAATATATGGAATATGGTCCATTATGAGTTCTCAGGACTTGATTTTAAATGCCAATCCTTCAGCTTTTTAAATTTTTTCCAATTAAGTCAAAGGAAGCTAGCAACCTGAGGAACATCAGAATGAAACTCTGTAGCAATTCATTTTTTCAATAGGGATTTTTAAAAAATTTGTAGTCTAAGACCTTCAAAAAACCCTGAAATAAGCAAGGTCCCCTTTTCTTGATACTGTAGTAACTAAAGATGCCTTTTACACCGAAAAATAGTGCTCCTGGGCTGAATTTACTGAGTCTAAACCTACTGTTGAGTTAGAAACCTCTGAAACTGTGAGTTTAGAATGCTAATAATATGATAAAAGTCAGTGCTCACTGAGTATGAATGAAAGCACTATATACACTGTCAGGCTTAGAAGTATAAACAGTAAGTCTGCACTGTCTTTGCAAAACAGGTAACTGTGTAGTCTGTTGGGAAAGCGTTTGCCTTTGTGTGTCCTTAAATATTTTCGGCAGGTACTACTAAAGGAATAAACCTCTTCTCTTTCCACTCCCACAGCTGCTAGTGCAGGATGACATATCTGGGCACAAAGAACGCACTGTCTGTTTCAAAGGGCATGAAGCTGCAACCCACTATACCCATATGAAAGTGTCGTAAATGTTAAAACATTAACTAAGAGCCACAGAGGCAAAGGAGGAGATAGTACGAACTAGTGGCCAGTTCCCAAAATCGTTTTGCCGTCTCCTCCTAAGCATTTCTTTGTGAACAAACCTTGCAGCTCTGTTCCTTCAGTGGCTTTGCCTTGGGATAAGCTTGGGCCCAGACCCCACAAACCAGTCATGCAATGTTTAACTTTACCTGCTGGAAGAGTTCTTCTAATGTTAGTGGAATGTGTACCGATAAACATGCATGCAGCTGGAGGACTGAGGTCCATGGCTCTGATCCTGCAGTGATCTGCAGATGTACTCTGCATCTGTGTGCAGCCTGACTACCTTAATGCTATAGAGCAAAACAATGTAAAACAATGGAAATAATTGCTATTACACAACAATAGCACAAGTACTACCCTTATGACTGATTCACAAGCACATTCAAATTCAGATAAACAATTTGTCCCCCAGGAAAAAAGAAGTTCCAAATTTGATTTATGTCTTAAATAATGAAATCCTGCCAAAGCAGCCTGAATAAATATTCACCAACATGCATTAAAAATAATTGAGAGGAGAAAAATGTATTTTTGCCTGCTGAACAGATAAAAAGATAGGCTTCTCATTCTTAGGAGGACCAAACGCTACAGAAGGAAAACCAAACACCAACAAGGAATTTTAGGGGGTTGGTGGGAGAAAAGCTTATGGTTTACTGTACAGGAAATTCTGGATTTGTTGGCATTTCAGAAAGTTTTCACGTGGCTTTCATTTCTCTTCCTTGAAAGCAGGTGCTTATACAGCTTTTTAGAGACATAGTCAAACACCAACTATACAGCTCTTAAAAGAGAAACAAAATAACAGCACACACAAAATACTAAGAAGGGAGCTCTCTTCTCATGTTACCTTCTACAGTTGCAAACCTCCTCCTACATTTTCTTCAAGTCTTATAATCCTTTGCATAGGCAACTGAGAGTCACTATGTTCAGATTAATAATTAGGAAATATAAATCTATCATTTTCAGTTGAACTAGATGCATCTTTGTAAATGTTTCTATTTCTTCTGTGCAGTTTATTGTCTGTAACCAGGCATTAAAAGACCTTCTAGGAAAATTTAACCTTGAGTAGTTAACTGTCCTGCTTTTTCTTATATTATTGCCTCTTAAAGTGCGTTTTTATTCAGAAAAGTGACTCTCAAAAAAGCGCTGTTGCCAAGGTAATTCTCTCTCAGTAGCTTACAGATCAATTTTGATAATTTTATAAGATAAAAGATAGATTTTTCTAACTAGCAGCCCAGCAAACATAATTCAAAAGCTTCAGATTAAGACAATTTATTTCCAATAAGTGTAAGTTACTGTGAAATTATACTTAGCACTTGTGCAAATGCATGTTTTTAAGTGAAATGGGTTCAGTCTGATTGCAGGCTGACATAGGCAAGTACTGGAAGCTAAAGCTTGGCCTAGGAAGGTGCTAAAGATTCTTGGACTATTCAGATGAACCACTTAGGCATATTTATGCACACAGGCAGCCTGCCTGGTGATCAACCAACGAGCACCGAACTTCCAATTTCTATAGATCCTCTCTTGGTCTTCCCAGAGTTCTCAGCATCTTGCAAAATCAAGGACTATCTGAATTATTTAGTTAACTTTGTGGGTGGCAAAGAAGAGGCTAGTTCATTCTTCCACAGCAATACTATTTTTAAAAGGAACTGTAGGAATAATACTTTTGTTGTAAGCTGTTCCAGTTATAAACAGGAACTTGTGTTCCTGAATAACCAGATTTGGATCTGAAATTAATGCTACTGATCTAACTTGGTGAGAGTCTTAAATTTCTGTTTTTCTATTTACTGAAAAGCTGAAGAAGTTAAGAATTGGGCCCCAGACCTTTGGTGACTTAGTTCACTTAGGCCTCACTGAAGAGAGGAAGGCTCAGGGCAGCTCTTCCAAAAGAAATGGAAAGAAGGATTACTTCCTCTGAAGAATTTATTGCTAGGTAATGTTTTCAGACAAGATATTAAACTGTTCTTTCTTGTCATTCTACCTCCAAGATGAAGACAATTCACTTTTCATGACCTATTGGAAACTCAAAGGCATAAAAACTTTAAACCCTATCAGACTTCTGTTGAAAGCTGGTTCTTTTAATGTTTTGGTTTTTCCTTTTCCCTCTCCCGTAATTTTCCAGAGCCAACAATTGATGAGATAAGCTGGTGCCTCAGATTGTTTCAGTTAGGTTGTCACTATATAAAATCCTTAAATTTTTACAACTAATTGACATTGAAGCCTTAGATATATATTTATTTAATATTTTCCATGATATTAAATATATATTATATATTTTCTACATATAGAAATAGGATTATTTTTTATAATCAAAATCTAATTACTAGGCTATGGTCCACATGTGGTGGTGCACACTGTTAAGCATAGATGTTTGAAAGTGGGAAAACAAGTGACAAAGTCAGATATATGCAGCGTATCTTTTTAGTGTGATTAAAGTACGTGCATCCAGGCAAAAGTCAAGTCAGTGAGGTAGCAGTGAATTTAGATGCAACAGCCAGAAAAGTGGGAGAACATGTTTACTATCTGATCCACCTTATACACTGTGGATTTACAAGAACTTGGATATTATACAGGAATCAGTTGACTTGAACTACAACACAGTGTAGTTATTATTTTTAATTTGCATAGTTAATCCTGTCTTTTCAATTTTTTGAAGATTTCCTCCGTAGGAAGTAGTGAAAACCCCAGTGCTTAACTATATAGTGGGACAAACTACTAGAAATGCATTAAGAAGAAGGGATGAATTCTAAGTGACAGAAGGCTTAATTCAGTTGCCTACACGTAAGTCTACAGCGTTCTTGTGAGCTGCCCCACAGTGTCAGAGTTTAAATTTCTTTGAGAAACTTAAGCCACTAGAGCCTGGTCCCATTTAAGTAAGTAGGAATATTATGAAAGGACTTGGATCAAGTTCCTGATTATTATTTTATAATTTCTAGCATCCTGTGTGACCTGTTAGTTAGGGCTTTGGTTGGACATGCCAACATTCAGTCTGGTGTATGTGGTTACACCAGTTTTGGAATGTGCTTTTGTTATTCCCCCAAATACACCAGACTTAACATTAACCACAGGCAAAAGTAAGCCAGAGTTCTCTAAAGTAGCTTAATGCTGTTTTACCAATGAATAAGCAAAAATGCGTATGCAATTACTGGCAAAATAAGTTATAGTTTCACATAACTACCATACATATACAAACAACACAACTTTAATGTGCAAACTATATTCATCTGTGATTGATAATGCTCAGTTTGCAGGTTTTACAAGTGTAAACACTACTATGTGCATACTGTATTTTGGGCACAGAAAAGACTGCATCTGCAGAGAAACAAACCATGCTGTGAAAAGTTATCCTGTAGTTACAAATAATGAGTTTACCCTGTCTGTTTTTTTAATCCAGACTAGGCCCATGTAGTGGCTGTAGTTATGTAGGATAAACTACAGTACAAACTCATTGACAAGTTTTCCCTATTGTTATGCAGAGAAATTTTTGAATGTTCTATTATCCTGCGGAACCAAAGTAATCTGAACTACTCTTTTTTGGACTAAGAAGTATTACTTTATTTAATGCCTCTCAAAGCTTCCTTTCTTCTTCTGCTTCTGCAACTCCTTCTATTTCTTCTTCTTCTAGTCTAGAAACATGTCTTATCAGGCTATTAGTTCCCAACATATGCAATTTACTTCCCATGTAAACTTTATCCCACAGAATTCTTTATATATCTGGTAAAGTATAGAATGAGTTAGGTGCCAGGATAGACCTATAAATAAAGTGTTCCCAGGATGAAGCTATGAATAAGATTTTTGTTACTCCTATAATATTGAAAGTCAGATTTTACAATAAATTTTGGTAGGTCAGTGATCTATGAAATACATAGAGCTTTTTTGCCTGTTTGAAAACAACATAATGAAGATTTGATATTAACAGAACTAATCATGGTAGGAAACTTTAACTCTGACAAAGCCTTTGGAAATGTTACAGTCTACTGGGCTTCAATCCATTATCTAAACACTCGCAAATGTATCCACATTCATCCAATGGACCAGAACAACTCTGGAAGAGCTGTTATGGTCTAGTGAGTGAGTGGTACATAAACCATACTGCGTATGAAGCTCAAACTTGCTTCTGCATTTTTACTTTAAAATTAATTCATTTTAAGCAATGGAATAAATAATCTGACCTGATCTGTCGGCTTGGTTTCATGTGAGGTCAGCAACATTCATAGATTTTCAAGGTTCAGTAACAGTCCCAAGGAAAATTAGCACAGTGGTATCATCGCCTTGCTGTTTACTTGCGTTGCAGCTATTCTAGCGAAGTTTGAAACAGAACACATCTAGGAAAGGTCCTGATGTTAGGAGACTAGAGGATCATAAGTAATAGCACATCTATCCTGTTAGGGAACGGGTACAGAGACAAGAAACTGCAAAAGAAATGAGGAAACAGCAAAGGTAAAAAAAGGATCCTGACTAGTTTTGAGGTAAAAACTTCACTGAATTCCCTGAGAGTTTTATGAGCCTGTGAACGATACGGGACTAGATGCTGAATCTCCTTTGAGATGTGGCTGGTGTCCACAACTTAAATGATCATTATCTTTACCAAGCAACTTCTTATAAACAATTTTGAGCATTTTGTTTCAGCACAAAGCTGCCATTAAATGCTGATGCTGTTCCCCCTCTTCATGCCCTAGAAGGATCAACTGAGGGTATTTTTTCACTCTTGCTAGTTTTCTGCTCTTGCCTAGTAACTTGTGAATCATTAACTGACACTCCAGAGCATAGCTGTGAAAAAAACTGTGGTTCAGAGCTGCCAATAATGGCCCACTAAAGTTCCTTCCCAGCACATGGCATAAAAAAAACCCCCAACAAACATTAAAAAGTCCCTTCTGATGTTGTCTAACACTGCCAGCCTGCTTGGGTTTAAAAAGCACAATAAAGAGGTTGCTTTCCAGATTTTCATGTGCCAAATGGGAGGTGCTTTTTGGTGAAGCTTTTCCCTGAGGGAAAGAAGAACAGCCGAGTTACCTCATGCTGCTCAGTCGATGTTTGGATGATCCCACTCCGGGGAAACATACACAAGTGTCAAAGTCAAGCTGCTGCTAGTGGATGTTTCTGTGCTCAGCAACTAAGCAGTAGGAAAGTTCAAGAGAAAAAATGGAGTAACATAAAGATAGTCTTTGAGAGCACATGACATCCAGCAAAAGCTATTATGCAGCAGCCTGCGTATGTCAAGGAACAAACAGTACAAATGCAAAAAGTGAGTGTTTTAAATCTTAGTGGAATACTCCCATAAATATGGCCACTTGAGGAATCTATTTCTTCAGAAAATACCTTTTGTGCTGCTGGGATATTTGGGGGATTCTATTTTCAATACCTGTGTTCTGGATCTAGTGGAGCAATGCTTTTATCACGACTATAAAATGGTTACGAGCCAATTCCTCATATAAAACAGTCAGTAACAGTGGAGCTTTTTTATGACAAACATGATGTCAGACAAAGGGCATCAGGACTTAGTCTTTGTACTACAATACAAAATAACAATACATAAACACCTTTGTGAAAGCAGCTTGAAACCCCATGTTTTCTATTAAAAAGTCATGTTCAATCTTCACTGTTGATAGAGCAGAATAGCTAACACAGAGAACATTGTATATCAGAAAGGTCAATAGTTATTATGAGCTACAAATATATTTTTTTCCATCCTTCAGGCTGTTTAGCGCATATCACAGCATGAGCAGCTGTCTTCTTTAATGCTTTTAAAATTAGAATCCCAAAGAGGAAGAAAAAATTACATTTGCAATGATTGCTCTTTGCTTTTGTAAGTTTACTTTAATACACTATTTTATATACATGAATCTTCCATGCAGCCTAACCAAGGGGCAGTAACTGGTTGCTAGTATCTACTGGATTGCTATATCAGTGTGTATAGAATCCTGCCAAAAAATCACTTTGCACAAATTGTGTAACCTTGCTGAATAACCTTTCTAGAAAAGTACGTAGCTACTGGGCATATGTTTAAGCCAAGCAAGCATACATGTGCAAACACAGACTGGTCATTACTAATGGTGAACGCTTACTGGTTTAGCAGCAATAAACATAGAGACCATCTGACCTACCACTTTCTGCTCACACACTGAAAATGGCTAAACAGGGTGGTAAGACTGTGGCATCATTTGACCTCTTATTTTTTTCGAACATGGCAGGTAACTGGGTTCATCTTTGCTAACAATGAACAACGACTTAAAACTGCAAACAGGTTTCCATTCTGTTCTTTGGATTTCAGCCACATGGGCTCTACCAAACTGTTCCCTTTTCCAAGTTTGAACCTTATCTGGATGTGTATTGGTGTGTCAAATGCAAAGTGGTGTTTTATAAATATTTTGAAGTATGGAAGGCAAGAAATCATTTTCTTGAAACAAGAATGTCTTCGCCATAGGGTTTAATGTTTGGCTCACAGGTAACTTAATTACTGGACAGTGGCAATAGGTATGGTGCCAAGCACCACGACAATATGCAGATTCTTTAGGGGATATAGGGGAATGCTGCAGATTTTGCAGGATGTGCAGAAACTCCTGGTCTAACGTACCTTAGGAACTACTTTCTCCAGCTGCATGGCTTCATAGTTTGGAAGACAGTCAAGCAACAGTTTTAAAGTATTGGAAAACATGATTTCATATACTCACATAGAATATACTTATCCATGTCAAAAACCAGTGTGACTAACACTGTTATTTTTAAAGAAAAAGAATAATGGAAAAAAATAAGCAACATAGGCTTTCCCATCCCTTGCCCCAAACAAATAACACTTAAAAATAACTTGTGAACAGAAGAACTATTACTTAAACATGAAAATACTTATGTCCCCAGCATTATGCATCAAAACTTATTTCAGAATGCTATTAACGTTTCCATCATCACAAGATTCGCTGCACAACTATTCCCTCTCATCTGTCATACAGAAACTCCATGACCTGGTCCAGGCTAGGCAGAACCAGGCAAGCTGCTAATCCTGCTGCTGCTGAGGAACTTGCTAGAACAGCTGGCATGGCAGGTAGCTGATGTTATTGGGATGTACTGCTCAGTTGGTAGCACTTCCAGCAGCAACCTGCACCTCCAACACTCATGTTCCTGGCTGCTGAAGAGGTAAGAAGCCCAACTGTCCAGGCTTCTCTATAGCTTTGTCCCTTATTAGTAGAGCTTCCTTGTACCCATTACAATGTTTTCTCCTCAGGTTAGCATATTAAAATAGGGCAACAATATTTCTAACGTACACAGAGAGACTTCTTAGATAAGTTAGCATTTATAGATTTCTTTGCTTATGCGGAATTTACAAAAAATCCTAAAATAATGACAAGTACCAGCCCATTGAAATTCAAAGACAGTTGAGAAGAGGTATCTCCAAAAATGACAGACTTGCGGCTGCTGAAAACAAATACCTAACAGGAGTTCCAGTGGGCTGCAGCCATGCATTATTCTTAAGAAAAAACTCATTAAAATTATTTGGTGAAATGTCAAATGAACGGGACATCTTACTTTTATTATATTTTCCCCCTTTATTTATTTATTTTACACTGTGGAGTTAAGCAGGGTTTTGACAGACACAATCAGAATCTGTCATATTACGCAGGAAACAGCATTTTAAAAGTCAGCCCGCAGTGCAGGTATTTTGGCAGATTTATCACAAGGCTTGAATGGTAAACACTTAACAGAAGGAATCCTGTTTATTTGCTTCATTTTAACAATGGAAGCAATGGCTGCTTTTTCCCATAATGCCCCTTTGGTTCAAGGTTTAAGCAAAATAAAGCCAAACGCAAGATAATAAGATGATCAATAATAATTGCCCTTTTTTTTCTTAGCCCATTTTTCTATCTCCAGTGTTTGCAAACTGAGTAACTTGGAGAATGATCATTTAGACGCAGGCAGAGCACAGAACGATTGGTGAAATTTCCATGGTACAGTATTTCCTGAGTTTTTCTGAGTTAAAATTTTTCTACATTGTATTTTCACAACCCTGGAGCTTGCACTGTTTCTTTTTCCTCCAAGTCTGAAGATCACCCCATGGATTAAGAAATGATTGAGGATTCTCTCTTAAAAGACTCTTTAAAAAACTGTCAGAATCAGCCTGAGACAAAGATTTATTATGAACTATTTAAAGGGCTTAATATATGTATCCCCAAAGAGCCCTTGGAGCAAACTAAAAAGGAAGAATGGAATTCTCAAAGAATGGGAAAAATCTCCAATGCCCCACTTTCTTCACACCATGATTACTGTTTACTCAAAGGATAAAATGCCTAACCTGTCACATGAAGTCTTCAGAAGCCACATTACTGCTGATGTACAGTAAAAAAACCAAAACAATGAGCCTAGACAGTAATACGCCTAAGAAAGGCAGCTGTAATTTGCTTTCTAACCTGTTCACTAACACACTAATGTGGATACATCTTGTAGAAAGAGCTGATCTCCTGACCCAGACAGCAATCAAACAACTGCCAGAGTGTTTGCTGTCACACAAGCTGTGACCATTACCTTAATTATACGTTACCATATAACAAACCTTCCCTAATGAGCAACTATTCTCCCACCTGTGTGCCAGATAACCCTTCTGTCCTTGAAGAGTACCACTGCAGATGATTTAATTTTGAAATTTGAAAAGCATATTCATATGCATTCCTTCCAATAGATAAAAATATTACATATTTTAACATGGTTAGTTGCTTTACTAGAATGCCAAGACAAGAAAAACCACAGACTTATACTAAAGAAAGGGAATTAGAAAGAAACATACCATACTACTGATAAATCTTAAGCAGAGCTTGATCTGACCTTTGACTTTACGTTCACATACAAATACATCCATCTTTACATATTCTTTTGTGTTTACAGAAGTGTATGAAATACTTTTACACTGACATTTTTCACGTTGTGCCTAAATCCAGGAATCGTACCCGCGTTCATGGTTTACACAAACGCCTGCTTTCCCTCTCTATACCAACCTCCAGCAGGCTATACTTTTCCTTCTCTTCTAGTTTTTATCTCTTTATACAGCATTTTATTTTCTTCTGTTGTCTGATATTTAGGACATTTCCATTCATATTACAATTTACAGGACACCATATCCTTATAAACAAATAAAGACAACTTCCCTCTCCACAGAAGTTATCTGTGTTCTACCTCAGATGCAGTACTGGGAAAAAGAGGGAAAGAGTGAGGCATAGGAATCTGGTTTTTCGTTTTGGCCGATCTGGGTTATTAGCCTCTCTTCTTCTGGGACAGTTTCAACATTTTACCTGTTCATGGTAATTGTGTACCTAAACTAAGCAAATCAGTGGAAAACATCTGCAGACTTCCCATCTGCTATGTGTTTTACTTGAATACTGGGTGCCAGTGTAGAAAGACTTTAAAATGCAAGTATTTACATCAAAAGAAGATCAGGAGGAACACGAGAGGGACCTAAATAGCAATCAGAGCAGACAATTGAACAGCAGCGCAATAGATGAAATTTCATCCTAACAAGTGCAACATGTGGCACACTTCTGAAGAAACCACTCCTGTATATTGAGGAGTTTTAAATAACTCTAACCAGGCAGTAAAAGGAGATGGAAATATCTCAGTGAAAACATCTGCTCTGTATGGAGACCGTTATGACTGAAAGGTTAAATGAGATGAGAACACAATAAAAATGAATCTAAAATTAACAAATATTACTAAGCCATTATGTAAACTTATAGTCCAAGCTTTACACTGAGTATTGTGTTCAGTTCTGGTCATCTGCTATTAAAAAAGAGAATAATGGAAACAGAAAAACTCTCGTAGAAGGACATCTGAAGAGAGATTCATGAGATTATAAATACTTAGCTCTGAGAACAGATAAATAAGAAGTGATGTGACAAAAGGTACATAAAATAGTGAATGATACATAGAAGATAATATAAGAACAAAGGGATTTCCAATAAATGGGAGGGAAAACACATTTTGAGCTGATAAAGACAAAATGATAGAAAGAAATTTTTTCCCCACAACATGCAATCTATATATTCACAATCAATATATATATATAAAAGAACTTCAAAAGAAGGACTACATATCTATGAGGCTAAGAAGAATAACCATACTGCACTATGGAAAATAAAATTTACATGAGTTATCAAGTGTCATGCTTCAACTTACAGTTATCATTCTGTAGATTTTGCATGTAGTTTGGAAATATTTGCTACCTGCTACTCTAAAAGACAAGCTAGTGGGCTAGAGGGACAATGTTCACTCATATATTATATGAACTTCTGTGTTCCTAAGAAACTCCTATATACAGATCTGTGGCAGGAGATGCTTCTCTGGTTTACTCATCCACCACCAGGTTTACAATTCTCCAGTGGTTTCTAAGTAATCAGTAGCACGGGAAAAAAAAATTGAGCCTCTCAGAAGGAATACACAACTCTCTGACCCTCTCTTTTCTTCATTTGCTGGCTTAGAATTGGAACGTTCTGATGCACTTTCTCTAGAATTTAAAAGCAGCAACATTAAGCTGTTTGTATTAAGGTAGGAGTAAATTCTGAAGCCAAGGAGATCTGTGGTGAACCTCTTGCCAGTGGTTCTTGTCTTTGAGTATTGAAAAATTCAAGTACTTTCAGCTGATGTTGTTACAGGTCCTTGAATGGACTTAATGTTAAGTGCAACAACCCTTTGTAACTGAGAAACTCTATCCTCCAGCTGGTCTAAGATGCCTACCTTTGCTGCATACACATAATTTATTCAAAATGTTCTCTGTGTTTTCCCCACTCTACTATTAAATGGCAGAAAGCAGCCTGCAAAGCTTGCCCATTACCATTATAGGTTGTATAAGAATTAAGGCTTTATAGAGAATAATATTAATCAGACCGATTTCAAAGAAATCATAATAGAGATGTAGCATGTTATATATTGCAAAGAGTTTTGCTGTCAGATTATATTCTGTATGTTAAAAATATTATCATAATTTTAATTTAATCCTGGTACATTTTTAATGGACAGTTATAAGGTAATCAGGGAAACTAAAAATCTTACATGCAAATATATTCTACAATACATGTTTGTCTTGCTACAAAAAATACAAATTTTAACAGTGAAATGAACAGGTTTTAACACAATATTGCATAAGTAAGTTCTTATATACTGCAAAATATGACTTGCAATGTAAAATTTCTTTTCAAAGCCAAAAGATGATATAAGACCAACAGTGATCCACATTCTCTTTATATTTTCTTACTGGCTTAGTTATGACATAGCTCATGATATGGTTCACTGTTCTATGGAAAAAAAGTTTCCTATGGCAAGAAATTTAATTTCAGAATTACTTTGATTAAGTGATATTTCTATCTCAGTACAAAAGAAAACCCATATCTCTAAAAAGCTTTCGTTAAAAAATTTTGTATTTTCCTACTTAGGCACCCCAAATTCTCCTAGAAAATCCCAGTAGAGTGCAAATAGTGATTTCATATAAAAATGTTAGTAGCTGCTTAATATAATCAGGTGTTAGAATAATGATAATGATTACCTCATCATATTGGTAATTTTTGCATTCTGTTAGCAAATTTTGCTTTTGCTAACATGATGCAAAAGTTGTTAATATAATGAGTCTCATTGTATTAGCAACTTTCTATCACATTAACAAAGATTAAATTTGCTAATGTAATATGACAGTCACTAACATAAGATTAGTGCAGAGACCAGAATCTCTGTAGACCTCCAAAAGGTAATGTTGAACATGTAAGCAATGCTCATTTGTTTTTCCTTTGTTAGCTATACTTTGAGTGCCTTAAGTGTCACATGCATCTACACTCACTGAATGTTCTCCAGGAAGGTCCATTTTATTGAAGACTAACAGAGCCACGAGACAATGATTAACTTTTGATGCAAAATCATGAACCATAAAGTTTCCTTTTCAGAAGATAAGTGACTCATGCAAATGGATCAGCGGATATTTACACAACAGAGATGTGTGTTCATAAAAATTGACACTAGTAATATTGCTGATTAATTTATATAGGATCTTCCATGACGAGCATACTGATGTCTACACAAGTATCAAACAGGTACAGCAAACACCCTTGGCCTACATTGCTCAGGGAGGTCTCCCAAGTTAGAAAGAGTTTATGGCATAAATGCCACAACATTAATAAATGACAAACAGCAGAATTCAGCCTGAATACAATGATCATCTTTGTCTGTGCCTGTATACTGCAGTGTCACATTCCTGGGGTAATGCTTCTACTTGCTTTCAGCTCCCTGCCTCAGACTTCATATGTGAGGAGCCAAAGCGAAGCTGCTGCACTATGCGAGAATGGAAGTGTAGGTCCCTCTTCTCAGGAAGGAAGCCTAACCTTACCTAAATGATCTGACATCAATGAGTGGCTGAGTCACGTGTTACGTTAAAGAAGAGTTGACAGGGACTGTTAATACAAGAGAGCTTTAGAAGTGGAGCTTGCTCTCACCTTCCACTTCGAGCCGTTTAAGGTCAAGCCACATACCAAATCCTACAGCCTGGGAGGTATTATCCTTCTTATGTCCTGTCTCAGAACAACCTACATAATAAAAGTACTCCTTCCTAAAGTCTGCATGCATCCCGTGCTGGGATTTAACATACTACAACATGTGGATGCCTGAATGTAATTCTGGTTTGACAGAAGTGAAAATGAAATGCAACAGTTAGTCAACACAACAACTATTTACAGTAGCAAGCAATTAAACACCATTGAAGTATTCTGAGGAGAAAGAACAGCTGCTTGTCTACAGGCTCGGGTGGAAAACCATGAATTGGAAAGACAGAAGATAAAGGCTTTCGATGAATAACCTCAGCACAGCCTCATGCAAAGATAAACATTTGGTATATAGTCTCTGTCTTCCTTTCAGGAAAATCACCAATAAATTCAGCCCATACAATATAGTCATTAAAGGAAAAGGGGAAAGGTAAAGGCAAGCAGGATTCCTGTGGAACAGAGCTGCTGAGTAAACGGGGAACCCAGTAAGTAAACTTGAGAACTGCACAGATAAATAAGACGTGCTCCAAGTTTTTATTTGCTTTTGTAGCCAATGAATCAGTTTTGTGGTCAAGAGAGTTAAAAAGTTAGAATTAACACATAAGAATCGCCTCAGCCGTGAAGTCCTAGATACAGTGGCACAACCACGGGTACCATAATCAGGTCTGTAAGTGAAGGAAGAGGCTGAAGAGGGAGCTAGATATTTAGCAAGGCTCATCTGAAGAGCATGAAGGGCGTTTCAACATCAGAAGTAGAATTTAAAACTGGATTCATAGCTTTATGTTAATAAGTAATTTTCTTTTACTATAAACATCAGGCTGAACTGAAGAAAAATCTAGTTTTGTGATAAACTGTATTTCAATTCATAGTACTAAAATATAAAAAGGAACAATCATGAGTTTTCCATTTCTTTTCCTTCAATTCTTGGGATGTGATTTCTGTGAACAATTGTTTAATTAGAAGACCATTTCTTTTGGGGGAAGTGTATAAGTGAAGCCCTAACCACTTATTGTTACGAACAGCATGTGTCTTTTTTTCTTTGCTAGAGCAGTACTTCTGGAGCTGATTTGTGACTAAATTCTAATATGGCAAACTGTATTCTGCTGATCTAAATTTCACTGGCACAGTTTTCTTCTTCTTTTTCTTTTTTTTTTTTTTTCCCCATACACGAATCATATTCTGCCTTGCCCAGTTTTATTTGACTCTGACAGTTCACAGCTGAGCAGTTCAGAGGAATACACAGCTTCCTTAATTATACCTCACTTGACAATAGCAGGACCTGATCCTGCAAGTCAGCTTTAAAATTGCACTTGGAAGCTGTCATGGAAATCACGTGAGATATGAATTGTTTCTTACCATTTTTGAAAATTACGTCACTTATTTAGGACATTGGAAAGAACTTAGGAATTGTGACTTGAGGCACACATTACATTTTTTGCCAATGTAGTCCTCTTACCTGATGTACAGAAATAGATTCATAATAATGTAATTCTAACAAGCCAATCTGTCTTAAAAGGTTCCTTTAGAGACATATTTCATTATACAACTCTTTATGTTTATGTTGAACTGTATGACATACGAAGGGCCTTTTTCACAAGCTTCCCTAATGCCAAAGATCTCTGGATTGAGCACAACCAAATTTAGGTCATACAAGGATAGCACCACGAAGCAACAAAAGCCAAACCCATGGCAGAAACCCTAATGACATGTAGCATGGCAACAGGGGCAGGTGTCTGAGGAATATATTGTATTCTGCTAAGGCGCAGAGGCAGAGGGGGGCAACTGACATGAGGATTAAGTGAAACAAAGTAATTTGATGTTTTTTTTTCTCCCCATGTGTTTTGTATCACATTATTGCTAAATGCATAGCTCACAGTTCTATTCTGCCATTTTCAGCCAAAGTTTAGCCTGCTCATGTAATTTCCCTGTCCCAGTGGCAACCCCCATGCATCTCCATGGATTAGTAGAGGATTGCATAGAGAAGATGCTCAGGCCCTTCTACTCGAGTGCCATATATTGCCTCACACTTGAGACACTGGAGAATCTCTGTCAGGGGCAGTAGTACGAGGACCGATGTCATCTGCAGGGCAGCCGCTAGAAGTCAGCAGTCACATACACTCTTACAAAGAGCTCATGCAAAAAAAGTCTGTAGAAAAAGCACCTTGCTAACCAGAGTCTAGATACAGATTGCTCAGGTCTGCTAGAGCACGTCAGAGTGCTGAGAGTTGCCCAAACACACACCCTCTAAGCTTGTGTAAGGCATGTATTCCCAAGAGTTTATACCCAACAGCTGTGCGGCAGCATATAGAGACATGGACATTGCTTTTGTGCAGACAACAGGGCTGCCATTTAAGCAGCTCTCCTGGGTTCCCTGTGTCTGGAAGGGAAGTACAGTTTGCGGGGAGGAAGGAATGAATGGTGCATGGGCCTGTGTGATTGGAAGAGCACCAAGCATATGAAGGAGCTACCCTAAAGCCTGCTGGGGTTGGATACTTCTGAATAAAAGGCACATAGTATCACCATTCTGTCCTTAGACAACACATTTTTATTTCTAGTGTCATGTGCTGTATTACATTGTCTGATAAAAAGTAAAGTAGAAGAATTTGCCAGGTGACTCGATTTCTGGCCTTGTCAGATTATTTTGCTTAGTTTCTGATGAAAACGTAAGACAAGCTTTGCAAAATTATTTTTGTGGATTTTCTTCTCAGTTTCTTTTCCCTTCCTATCGCCACGTCTAATCTATTTATCTATGGCTCAGTTATTGATTTATGTCCACTGGGATGCTAGATACATATCCTGTAAGTGATATCAGCTTATTTTTGTTACATTATATATAGTGAACAGATACTCTGAATTGTATCTGTGCATAAAAGCATCACAAATTGTTATTAATTATGCTCTAAGGAAGATGTATTCCACTGTTGAACTTCCCAGAAAAGGCAAAGTATAATAATTCTTCTCTTCACTGAACAATTTTTTCCTTTGTTATGGGACAGCTGATGAACACAATATTGCTTTTACTATGCAGTCCTGAAAGTGCCAGTTGGGGGAAAACATATTTTTCAGTACTTAAATAAAAATACCAGAATGTTCCAATAGCTTGCATGGAAGCTCCATGTATGTCCGCTTAACAAAAATAGCCTTTGAACTGCAAAGACATTTGGTGATGATTACTGTTCACTGAAAAAATAATTACAAAATGTTATTCATCTATTTCTTTTCCTGTCCATGTGTTTATCTATCATTTTGCAGTTTTCAGCAGAGCAGATGTGCTATGACAGAAACAGCAGCTACAGTATTTGCTTCCCATATAGAAACAACAAGCAAATGTGACTCATATCCTGGATTACATTAAACAAAATGGAAGAGTGACAAAAAAAATCTGTTAGTCTAACAACAGATTTTAATTGCAAACTAAATTGAAATTCATTTGTTTAAAAAAGTGTTTTCAAATGTTAACTCGCAGATTTATACTGTAGTATTTGCCAAAAATGTTAATGTTCTGAGGTGAAATCCTGTTTCTAATGAGGTCACTAGAGCTTTGCCACTGCATCTGGGGGGCAAGAGTCCATCTTGGTCCTTTATTTGGTCCCCCCACATAATTTACACATTTTATGTACATCACATAAGCACTAAGCTCTAACTTGTCTTTTAAAAAAACCATCTTTAAGGCTGCAAATGATCAAACGCAACTAAGGATTTGTCCATAAAAGTTTTAATCAATAATTACCATTCAGTGATCTGGCCAGAGACCTGGGCTTGAAATATGAGCTATTTGTCAAAGGGCAAACTGAAATACCTTTTACTTTAGCACAAGCAGGTCCTCTGCTCTTGACCTATTAAAACTTTGTTTGCTATTATACTTGCTGGTGAACGAGTCATGCAGAAAGGTGTTGAGGAAATGAGCCAGCATGTTCCCCAGGTGATATAAATGCTTTATCAAACTGATCCCTGCCTTGTTATGTAAACTATACCAGGTACCGTTCGTTTTAAACAGAGAGATAAACAGATCTAATATGCTTCAGGGCGTCATGCTTTATGCATGAACTGCTTTTTATTTTTATATTAAAGATTTTCTTGACACAACCCTTTGCAATGAAGGAAAGCTCCGATATAATGTCTTAACTACAACAACTGCAGCACCTGCAAGTTCAAAGTACTGAGACTGATATTCCCAGATCAGATAGTCCCATGCTAACCTATTTAATTAATTCTTAATAAACAATTAATTTTTTAGTGAAATACCTCTTGTAATGAGAAAGTCTCTCTCAAAGATAAATGAAGTAATCCTCTGAGATTGAATTTATAAAAAAATAACTTGGTCTATCCGTCTATTTACAATATTTAGCTACCTACTCTTTGCTTTCAGTTGTCTGATCTATCACTTGTTTTCTTATTTATTATACAGTTTTCAATCTGAAGTGATATCAGATAGAATGTTTTTAACCTTCCCAGGAGTAATATCCCGTTTCTTTTTATAGCAAAGGGATTAAATTCTAGTCTCCGTTTTCATGGGAGTAAACGCAGAATATCACCAAAGATTTCAGTATAGTTACTTATGATTTATACCCATAAACAGGACCAGAATTTAGTCAGCTGTCTTATCAGCTGTCTTAAATTTGAGACATACAAGATGAAAGTGAACACATTTATGCTCTCATTTAAAAAAATGGACCTATAGAGTATCACAATTACAAGGATCCACTTTGAGAATTGTGTACTTTTTCAGCCTAAATTATTATTAAAATTGCTTGTTCTTGGTTTAATATTCAACGTCATCCTCCGAAATTTTAAGGACAGCTAGAGATCCTATTTTTCTAGAAATTCATAAGAAGAAAGAGGAAAAAAGTCTTACATATATTGCCATATACACAGAAATATTTATTTATCCCACATAAAACAAGATTTTAAGTATACTTCCCAATCATAATGCAGTCTTAATTATGGAGTCACTAGTGACACCATTGTTACTTATCTACTTCTACACATAGATCTGTATGAATGTGTATATGTGCATGCTAGCGCAGGTATACACGTGTGTATTCAAAAGGCTTTTGCATACCCTCCTGCTAAGTTTTGGTAGTGTTTCCAATGCCAAATTAATTAAAAATCATCGGCCAAAATGCTTTACAGAGAATTATTTGTATTATAGTCAATGCAACAAGTGTAATTGCTCTCAGGCTGATAAAAGTAGTAGGTTTAATCTGCCTTAGTTCACAGTTTCTAGGCTGAAAAAAATTCACGACTTGATAAAAGCCTTTGTTTTAGCAAACACCTGCACAGAGATAGCACAAATAGCGTGGTTTTAAAGCTGAAGGTGTCAGAATAACAAGTGGAAACTGGATAATATAACATTCTTCACTAAAAGTCTGGTTTGTTTGTATTCATAATGTAATGTTTACTTCAGGACATATTTTCTGGAGACATGATGCCTTCCTTCCGTTTATTCCATGCACAACTCAAAATAGAAAAAACGAATGAAATTTAACTATCCATAAGTCTTTGTTGTTGATGGACTGAATTACAACTTTTTAATTTAGTCAAGTAAAGCATTATTACAGTAGGACTCTAGGGCAGGAATGTGTTAATAAAATCATACTCTCTGCCTTTTCATTTAAAATAATCCCCTTGAGCTGATTAAATGAAATATCACTTGTTTAATAACTGACAGAACATTATTTTTAAGCAGAAATGTTTTGCATATCTTCCTATCCTGTTTTTAATTCCAGGCACAAAGTAGTGAAGGCACTGACATCACACAAAGGGAGTAGAGTTTAGCACTTGGATATAGTTTGTCCTGTCATAGTGGCATCTATAATTTAGTGTGAAGCAGTGAGGTAGACAGAGCATTATCATTAGAAATCATCCTGAACAGGGATATAAAACACAGTCGCAATAACACTTGTCAGAAAGGTGACTGCAGTCAAAACTAATATCCAAGAGTTTCAAGATAAATGCTGACACTGCAGCCATCTTACAAAGACTATTATTGCTCAAAAAAAAAAAAACAAATCCCAAAAAACAAAACCAAACTGTGAACCTTATCCAGATTGAACAAGTTAGTGTGAAGTTTGCATCTGGAGTGGCATAAACTTTGTGAGATTTACAGTAAGTGAAGTCCTTCTTTACTTGAATAAGGTACTTTATGTTGCTACAGAGAAGGTATCAGATAGTCTTTCTGGCTTAATGACTTTAAGCTATTCTAAATTCCTCCCTCCACCCTCTCCCCATTATCTGGGGTATATGAGTGCATTCCTTAAAACAGGAGATTAACTGGGCAGCTTCCAAGTTCAGTTCCTTCTCCCTGCTGCCCACTTTCACAACCTGTATTCCTCAAACAACGCTTGATTTTTCTAGTCTTTGTATTTAGACTCAGCTCTGGCTCAGAATGCAGCTGTGATTTTATAGCCTTTTACCACTGATTTTGTAAACTGCAAAGCCACAGGGAAACTCCCAAACCAAAATTATGCTCCAGAAACTTGGAGGTAATTATAGTAACTTCATTGTGGTTATTTAGCACTGATAATGCATGCCTCAATATAAAGATAAACAAATGCACAAGAATGTTGCTTCTTTAATACACTGTTTTGCAGCTTAATGTCTTTGCAGATGTACTGCGGGACAAGATACAGGTGCTGTATACAAGGTATTTCTTCTGCCATAGGCAACTTGTCTTGGTCAGAGATACAGAACAGACAAAATGTTTGAGGCTCTATAGAGCCTAGTGTCCCAGATTAGATGGACTTCCAACAGTGGCCACCACTGCTGAGAAACGGGAGAAAAGTGAGGAATGTCTGCTACAATTTCTAGGTTCTGTGCCAGGCCCCAGCCATTTTCAGTGCATAACATATTCTGAGTCTGATATTGTTCATTTACTAACCACTGTTTTCCAAGGTGGAAAACCTTGGAAACCTTACTACCTTTGCTTGAAGAAATCAAGGAGGAGGTTCTTCAGAGAAGACGTAAGTGTAAAATGTGAAATAACCAGCTTGCAGAAGCTCATAAGCTATGTCATACAGTATAATGGGGTATTACAGAAACTCAACCATAAACAGAATGAGACTTATCTTGTGTTCGTCTAACCAAATATTATATTTAATGAAAAATGAAGAAGAGTAGAAGAGCCCTTGTTACCAAAGGACTTGAGAGGACTGGCTTTTTCAACAACCTCTCTGATTAAAGATAACAACAAATGTCTCTGGAAAAAGTGCCAGAAGACCTGTTGTGCACAGTTAGGTTATAATGTTCATGTAGAAAACCTTTCTTTCTTAAATCACCAATTGGTATCTAAATTGACTTGCAGCATGGTACACTCCTCTATAAAAATGGTTTAACTTAAATTAGAAGGGAATGCTGTCACTGTACATAAATGCCAGATTTTTAAAAAGTCTGTTCTGCTCTTGACTGCAGGAATAGGTAGTGGCAATGAGTTCCACATGTCCACAGTGCTTGACAAACGTGCTTCCTTTTACCTGTTTCACCAGTCTTCCATATGACTTTTACTGAATGCTTTTGTCTCCTTGTAAAAAGATACCTAGGGTACTATAAGGAAAGCAGTTCTAGTCTTAAGTCTTTCCTCAGAAAGAAATATTCCTATACTTTCAGTCATTTTCGCAATTCAAGTCTAAAGCCATTTCATACTTTTTATGTCATGTGTGTGCATGTTAATAGAAATAGCACATATAAAACCACATAATTTTTAAAAGTAATTTTACTACTGTTTTCCAAAACATTTTGTAGATCAGGAAAATGTCTCTCCTCTAGGTAAGGAGGAGAAAGCTGCTACCCTGCAGCTTTCTGGCTGCCATTTTACTGGAACATGGTATAATTTTTAGCAGCTTGGCCATTTCACTTTTCCTTCATATTTTTTCTTTTGTTATATACCATGAAGACCTGCTGATCTGCTGCTCCCCAAAGTATCGGTTTGTTTGGATATATTTTTTGAAATCTCAGGTTTTGATAACAGTTGTTTTGATCTCAGTGAACGGTCGTAAAACCTCTGTGTCATTTGTGGTTTAGCCTAATAGAAGTAGCATAAACTAAACTGCCTTTATTCCATGCAAATTCAGTAAACTGAGTAGTTCATTTGTATCTACCAATAAATATACTTTCTTGTTAGTTTTTTTGCATGTAACCCAAATTACTTTTCAGTCTTGCCCTTAGTTCTCCAAATTACCACCTTGCATTTAACTGCCCATACTTGCCATATTCCTATTGCCTTTAATGTAATGGATTCACAGTTTTTCTGAAAGATGTGTTTCACAATAACCTCAGGAACTTCAACATTTAGAGCCATTACTACTCTCAGTTCACACATGATGCCATTCAGTTGTCATTACTTAAATGAGTTTCATGATGAATTTATAGATTACAGTCTCCCAATACTGGCTAATGAATCTATGGATTACAGCTTCCCTGTATGGGCTATATCCAGCTCTTTCCTTTATTCAAAATATTCCAGCTCACTTGGTATTAGCAGTGGTATTTTGTGATGCAAATACTTCTACCTACGTCATGATATTGAACATAATTACATTAGAGGCTCAACTATAACTCCTTTATTATATGAAAGATAAAGGTAGAAACCAGACCTGTCACTTCTGTGTGCCAAGAAGCACATGTGTCTCAAGTATCAAGAAGCGTTTGTTGAAATCTTGTCAAGGTGTGAAATTTCTGGGTAGTCAAATGAATCACCTTTATTTAATTAGATTAGTCTTTTACCTCCCTCAGTACTGCTCACTCATTAGCCTTTTCCTGGCCAACATGTCTGAATATGAACCACTTGCATCCCTGCATGCTTAAGGATCGGGATTTCTACACATATACATATGTAGAGAAGAAATAATTTTAAAGACTTCATTCTGACATGAAATTATCCCATAAAGATGTCATGATCAGTAAGATCTAACATTATCCCCTGTTTCAAACTGGTGGTATTTTCTCTCAACAATGCCTGGTTCCATAAAACTTAAAATACACACAATGCACATTTGAAATTATGCAGCTCAGAGCGCAAACAATAAAGTGTGCAAAATCTTTTTTGGGATGTGTGATCACTGTTAGCCAGTCAAACACGAAGACTTAATAAACATAAGGTGTCGAAATTCTAGAAGGTTTTAAAAATATTTTTTCCTTGTGTGGAGGTACCAACATGTCTGCAGATTGTGGATGCAAACGTAACTTCTGAGTTTGTTTCTGAGAAAAGAAATCTCACAGTTCAAAAGTAGGATATGCTATATATATAAAATGGAAGCTATAAAGCAAACATCTAATGAATTTCTTTGCTAGCAAAAAAGAGTCTAGATTTACAGTAAATTTACTTTCCTTCATAGCTTGAAAACTGCATTAAATAAAAAAATTAAGTTAGATGGAGAGGAATAAATTTAATCAAAACACTGTTAGATAAAATAACTTGGATTTAGGAGTCTGCAGCAGCTACTGCCAAAACAAAGCTGTAGTTATTTACCAAAGCTAACAGCATTGTTTAAAAATCCAGAGGTACAAGACCAACAAAACTTTGCTGAATTTTCTACAGTATTTAATGTGGCAGACTACTTGATTGCAATGAATTTGTCTAACGGATTTCTTGTCGTTGTATTTCAAACTGTGTTCTTACTGTGTCAGGAAATCCTAAAAAGAAGAGAAAATTACCATGGATACATAAGCAAGAAGAGGTCGTGATGTTAAAGAAAGGGTTCACCCCCACTCTAACTGTATAACATTATGCGTCGTTCTGGAGCAACTTCATTACAGGAGTCAGAGATTTGCATGATTTGGCTTATCAGCTTCAATAGGATTGGAATTTTGGACCATGAACTGCTATTGCAAAGTATCTGGGAAGATCACAGAGTGGAAGAAGATTTCATTTGGGCATTACAATTGATAATTGTAAAAATACAAACATAGAGAATCAAAGATGCTAAAGTTTCTCTCTACATATCCTAAAATTATCACTATTCAAAAAGATCACATTTCAGATCAATTTGATCTGTTTCCTGTAGCATATGGAAGAATAAATAGCAAAGTACTTTAGATGATTTTACAAGTATTAAAAGAGGGAGCTGTGCTAATCAATTCCTTTTATTTTTTCTTTCTCTTGCCTTTATCTTGAACGTAGAAATAGAAAACAAATCACAGTAACTATATTTCTCAGAAGTCAGTATCATTTACCTTCAATAGACTCAGTAACACTGTTTAAACCTTGAAAGCTAATAAACATGGATTTGTAGAATTAAAAATATCGAACAATTGGTGAAATAGCAACTCACAAAATTAAAGTTTTATAGCCCGAAGTTGAACACTGTGTTCCACAGTTTAAATATTTCATATCTGACATTTTCAGACTCTACTACAGTGTGAAGTCTGATTTTGATTTTTCAACCCAATAGAACTTTTTGAGTTTGGTCTTAAAATCTAGACACTACTACCTCAGATTCATCTTTGTTTAAAAGGATATCCAATGTCTACCTAATGATAGTTCCTAAATCCTTTTTAGTCCATCACACGAGAAAATATGCAGCTTAGAAAAAAATACAATGGTCCTGTGATGTTCACAGTTTTTGATATGATTAACACAAGCTTCCTGTATGACATGGAAACGAATTCGAAAATACACTGTGCTATTACAGCATAAAGTCTGCAGACATGACTGCCTAAAAATAAAACCAGTATAGTGTCTGGATAGCAGCCCTGCAACACAAGTCAGCTAATATTTGAGTCATCTTCTCTTCCACAGCTATAGGGTGCCAGAAGGTTGTTTTCTGATTATTATTAGAATTCATGCTTTGTATTCATACTCAAGGTAGGAGTCAGTCTTTACATCTGCAAGCGAAGGTTTTTATCCAATTAAGGCCAACGTATGTTGCTGGGGCTATCAGAAGGAGCAATTATGAGGACATCTATGACCAGGAGCGGTTTATATTAAAATACATCAACTGATTAAGCTGTAGCAGTAATTGCAGAGAAGTAAATTCACATCTGAAACTTGTCATTTGACTTAACACATTCTTTTAGTGTTACGGGTGGATTTAACTGCCCTAACTTCATAATTAGACCTGGTGATTTCAAAAGGTCCTCAGCCAAACCCACAACTGACTCCACACCTTTAAAACCAAGGGGGCTATGCTGATTTATGCAAGTATATACATTGCATCTAGAATCACAGACTATTAAAACATAAGGATATTAGAATACAAGGATATCAGTCCCATCAGTGAAGATAAAATGAACCCAAGCAGCTTGCACAGCAAATACTTTCATAAGTAGTTGAGAAACGGTGACTCAAAATCCATGACTATTAACTGTAAGACAGAAATACTGTAGGGAACTCTCCTGCGCTGGCAGGGGGATAGATAAGTTGACCTAATGGTTCTTTTCCATTTCTAATTTCTCTGATTCTATTAAGTCTTGGTATTTTCAGAAGAATGCAACTGCTTTCCAGGGCCCCTGAGACATGAGGATTTAGGCAATTCCTTGCTGTAAATAACACTGCTTTTCAAACAGTAAAAATACAGGCTAGGAGGGGACATTAAGCCCAGTTTAATAACTTCTAAGCTCTGGCAGAGCAGAAACTCTTTTTTCCTCTACACTTTTCCTACTGGAGTTTAATTAAGATTGACAAAGCACTAACTCTAAATCAGCAAGGAGATCCTTAGATCCATTTTGTTGTCAAATATACTTTCCCTGCAAATGGCAGGAGTAACACATATCATTTCACAGATAATGTTTTAATATCCTGCATTGAATAAAACTTTTTTTTAATCAAGTTGCAATGGTAGCACTAAACTACACAAGGGGCTTGGGGGTTGCAGATGGCTGCATTACTCTAAATGTTCAAGCTTGACTGACCCATTTCATCAGCACTGTCAGAGCCTTGCACTGATACATGTTGACAACATTTAATCTTAAAAAATTGAAAGAAATGAATTAATATGCAAATTTCATCAGCTTTGTAATAAAAATGTCCTTGAAAAAAAACAGAGAACATGACCCCCAAGGAATAGTGTGAATTATCCCAGCTCAATTCTTTAAGTTAGTCAGAGGTATGTGGGTCCACAAGGAAATCAGCGCAGATTTGACTTGGAAATAATTATGATGAAGAACAAAACACAAGCAGGTTGAATAAATGTAACAACTTGGGAAAAAGTCTTAGTCCTGTTTGTTATTCACTTTGAATTAACAGGATTAGGTTTGGTTTTTGAAAATAAAGGAATACCACCATGTAATTTTAACACCTAAGTAATGTGAAAACAATTTTTTTCTTGCTATCAATTTTAGTAGGTATTAGAAACAGCTCTTGGAAAATCAGATTTTTTTCAATACACTATAGCTTTTGGTACTGAGTAACTTAAGCCGTGATATTACGTCTGCTGTGTGCAAGTCAGGTGAATACTGTCATTCCTTCAAAAAGAGAAGAGATGTCTGTGTGTAAATCAGGAAGATGAATAGACATTTCCCTGGACATCACTGGGGACCCTGCAAGATAGGAAACAAGTATCTCTAGAAAGACGAAGTAAAAATACAGGAGCTTTTTCTCATGAGATAAATGCCAACAGTAATAAATAAATAAATTAATAAACAGTTTCCATTTTGCAATCTAGCATACATAATTTAGAATCACAAAACAGTTCACAGCAACAAGCAACCTTTTTATTTAGATTGTCGTTATTTGAAGCAGACTTCAATCTTTGAAAGATTTGGTAAGCATGTGAATAGGATATAGCTTTTTCTTACTGCTAGTGATTTGAATTCAGGTGTGTAGGAATCAAATTCCAAACATCCAATGTATAGTTCAAGTCAAGTGAAGTTCTGAGAACTCAGCACGGTTCTAGATAATATTTAAATGGTCAATTTATAATCATTTACCTGCCAGGCCCTTACTTTATACTTCTAGTGTCAGTCATACTATTTCAGCCTCTGTCTACAGCAATCCAAAATCCATAGCTAGTACTCTGCTCAGCTTCTCTGGCAGGTAGTAACATCATAGTTATCCACTTTCTTCTTGTTTAGTGTACAGCAGTTTTTGAATGTAAGGTTTGCAGGAATTAAACCAGTGTTGTACTTAGAATCCTTGGAAAAGAGGTAGTCCAGGTCAACATGTCAAAACGCTTGTTTTCAAAATCAAAACCCCACTACAAATGAGCAACTTCACATGAAAAGTAAAAATAACTACTGCAATAGCCTGGAAAACTCAACACAATCTTTCAGAGCCTCTAAAATAAGCTGTCTCATTTTATAGTTCCATGGAAAACAGACACACTGAAATACAGACTATGATCAACCACATTAATCTACTCTGTAAGCTTTTGTCGTTTTCTACAAAAGTCTTTTAAGTTTCTTCTTTCTCTTCTAATCTACGATCAGTAAAATCCTACTTTTATAGTGCCCTTTGCACCTGTATGCATAAAATGAATAACCTTGCAGTTTAATTATGCAGTATCTATCAGTTTTGAAATGATATAAAGTTGCAGATAGAAAAAGAATAAAACCTCTTTAAGAATCCAAAATTAATATATGTCAAACTCAGGCTAAATCTTAATCTTCTTGCAACATTTCTCTAAAATAGATGTTCTTTTATCACCTGGCATATCAAGACCCACTGGAAAAAAAAAAAAAAGCATTTGGTTAACATGCTGCGGAACAGCACTCTCTTTTCCACCTCACTTCAGGCTATTCTTGAAAGATCTGAACAGTTGTATAATAATGAAAAATGTGCAATACTTGTGGGGCATTGCTTGTGCACACATACCTCCGCCCACACATTCATCATTCCGCAGGTATTGTCAGTGAAAGTTTAATTGCATAAACACTCTGTAACTGTCCTGTCATATTTCTTGTCAGTCTGGATTCCCTCTCCAGGCTCACTATCTCACAAAACTATAATTGAATTGCTACCAAATCACAAGAGGGCCCCAAAAAATAAAATCTTTATGAATAGAATTTGTTTCCTATCAGCAGATTTGACAAATTGTGGCAGAGGAAGGGCCTTAGCGATAATTTCTGAGTTTATTCTAAATCCAGTTATTTGCTGTTTGCTCTTATCTCTTCTTTAGAATTTTAAAGCCCCAGTGAGAAAGAATCCCAAAGAGCCCAACAGTAGTATTTTTCCAGGTCCTAAAGAGGCTAGTCATGGAAAAAAAAAAAAAAAAGCTGTATTAGCCACAGTTATGGCTAAGTATTGCTTAAACTAAAGAGAATCTGCATTAAATCTGAATTATAGTGAATATCAGCCACTAAAAGTCTTTCACATCCCCTCACAGTCACTTTATTTATTTATTCAGGTCAAATGACAGCTTCTGCAAAATATCTTTCTTTGAATGTGTAACCTATATGTATATTACTCATTTTTTCCTGTCCGATGCTTCCTGTACACTGGAGTCCTGAGCACATAATGAAGGTAATGACCAAATAAACTTAACACAAAGGTGTGACACATACTTTGTTAGTGGTACCGTGAAACTGGAATGCAAATTAAAATATAACTTATGTTAATATTTTCAGAAAAATGCATCTCATTAGGCTAGAAGTTAGTAATTTTCAGCTGAAGTTTATATTTCCCTGATATGCATTTTGATTTTATTCTTAGTGAGTCCTAGTGAATGGCAGAAAATTATAACTCTAACAGAAACCTGAAAACATTGATCATTCCACTTTAAAATTTTATTAGCAGCAGGTGCATTAGGAACATATCCTAATGAATAACTTTTAAATGGGACAGAACTTCAACTGGATTGACAACTGTCTGATTGTTTATGTTTTTTAAATGTGCTTATCAAAATCACATAGGATTGATGGGTGTTTTTAGATGAAGTTATGTTTTGCAAGAGACTTAATTTAGGACTAAGGTTAAGGCTGAGGATAAATGAGTGCATTAGATGATTAAAGAACATTTGTCTTGTGGGACACTTAAGTCATTTGTTTATGACACTTTCAAAACAAGCTGTAAAATAATAATAAAAAGCACAGGTTTTAACCAACCTCTCTCAAACATAAACCTTAAACTAAAATTAATTGTTTTTATGCAGAATTACAAAATTTATCAACTTATTAAAAACATGATTCTAGGATTCATAGTTTAAGTACATTTGATGAAAATGTTCAAGATATTATTTTCTATCTTTTTTTCTTTCTTTTTTTTTTTTTTCTTTTCCTGGTTGAAACCTCTCTGACAATGTTTATTCTTGGCTGAAGGGGGTGGGGCTGCAGAGTGGGAGAATGAGAGTTCTCACCCCTTTTCAAAGAATCTTATTAAAGAGATTATTTTACTTTGATATTTTAATTTTTGTTTTGGCTTTTTAAATAGTACTATCATTATTCTGATGTTCTTTCTAGGAGGAAAACCGTTATTATACGAAAATAGATGCCTCAGGAGAAATACAATAAGAAACACGAAACTAAAGCCTTTGATATTTTGTGAGTAGATCACTGATTAAAATTTGATTTAGGTAAGCAGTTAATTAGTATTATCATTTGGTGGCCTATTTGGACTGGGCTGGGGGACCAACACATTTCCTATGCCAAAAAAGTTCATGAATGTGGATGCTAATTGGCACTGCTACAGACATTCACAGGAAAGCACCTGGAGTTTGGGCAGGGCATGGACTGTGAACTGCCTTGCCACCTCTATAGATTGTCACTGGAGGGCAAGGCTGGAGAACAGCAATGAAACAGCATGGGAAAGAGTACACTGCTGCTGCCCATGCTGTACGTGTTCTGTGGATAAACAAACAATTTCATTCCCCAGGGCTGTCTCCATCTGGCACCTATCACCAGAATGAAATTCACTTAAAACAAACAAACAAAAAAAAAAAACAAGAAAAAAGGAAGCTCAATGTTACTGATGATAACACAACCACATCCTTTCATTCAATGTTCTACAAAACCTTTAAGGGTAATGCACTTTGATAAACTACAGTTAATGAAATAATTAGTCCTAATCACCTATGCTGGACTGGATTAGTGCTGTGTTTCCCTCCTGCCACATTGTCACCCATTAAGTGTCCAGTCCTGGGAGGGAGTAGCAGGCACGGATGCATTCCCACAGACAGCTTATGGACCTGCGTAATAGCCTGACTGTAAAAAGCCTTGTCTGTCTGACTGGTGTACATGAGTATCACCATCACCATTACAGGTGGCACTGTCGAGCCCCTGGGCTAAACCTCACCGTGCTAGGTGGAAGGTGGAAACATCAGGATTCAGAGGCACAGTGGACTCACGGAACATACGAGGGAGTAGATATTTTAATTGTCCTGCAGCTAGTTGAGAAATTTACCCCGGTTAAAAAATGTAAAATGTAACAAAATCAGAAAGACACCATATCTGCTTTACCTGGTAACAAACAAATTGAGATGATAAAGTGAAGATAAATTAGGCAAGTTATTCAGAGGTCATATAGTATTCACAGCTGAAAAGCAAGGAGTACCTGAGACAAACTGCCTGGGAAAAGCCCCAAGAGCGGGAAGCAGCAAACCTTTCACACAGATGCAATATTTTCAGGCTTTTCCCAGCGTGACCATGAGTAAAATTGTTCACTGGAGGCCGGTATTCCTTTTGGCCAGTTTTGCCTTTTCTGATCTCTGCCCCCCGCGGAGCTGAATCGATACCAAGTAATATCATCCTTTATCTCTGCTGTTTTGTGTATATAAAGAAGATAGAATTGTGTAATTTTGACAAGAACAAGGTTTTAGTCTGTAGCATGATGAATTAAACATAACTGACTTACAACAAGCCAAGAGCTTTAAGCAGCCAGGTCTGATCTGCTAGAAATCTCAGATTATTAAGTGCCAGTACTGTTCTACTCTAATATGCAAAAGAAACATCCCATCCAGCTGCAATTAGAAGCAAAATATTTGAAAGTCAAGTTAATATCACCATAAACTGGTGAAATAAAGGCTGTAATTTTATGTTATGAATGTAATTTTGTGTTACACAGGAACACAAAAAAATCTTAACTCTATTTGTTTAAATACAATTTCTGGTTTTATGACTCAAAATTTAAAAAGAAAGAATAAACAAAATTTGTAGATCACAAAATTTGTGATCTATAATTAATTTAAAGAGGCCATCAATGAGTTTGTCAAATAAAAAAAAAAAGATTCTCTATACTTAGAAAATAAAGACTAGCTGAAGGGTAATTAATTTGGAAAGATATACAATGACGCACAGCAAAATTTAGGAGGAAGGAATCACAGGAGGTTGGAAATACAAGAAGACAGGTGGGGGCAACAGTCAATGGGATGTGAATTTGTAACAACAGGATGGAGGAAAAAAGCCAAGGTGATTTAAGACTACATAGGTGAGTACGGTGACAGACTAAAATGATTCCTCTGTTTAGGAAAATGTGGCCTTCACCTGAAACTGAGCGACAAAATTGAAATAGATGAGAGAAGGGCAAAAAATAAAAAGTGTGGAAGATTTCAGAAGAAATCACTTCTGAGGGAAGGCTGAAATGAACTTTATGGCTGTCTACAAAAATGAATGGAATGTACTCTAAATGCACTAACAAGTAAAATTACTCAAATGAGCAAATAAAATGAAGAAAAACATGCAGTCTGAACATCACAAGCAACTGTATGAAATTATCTCCTGTGAGAAGCTGCAAACACAATTATTGTAATTCTTCCAGGCTAAGCTGTATGACTGAGAACAATCCTAGGTAAGACTGGGGATATTCAGGAATACAAGTTAGCCTTATTTCTCACAACCCTTTAGCTGACATAGGAACACACTACATTAGCACTGCTACAGACATGTGATCAACAAAACAAAAATCTTGACCTCAGAAGCAGATCGAATAGATCTGAAGAAAGCAGCTGGGGAAATCAATAGAGGCAAGCAGAGATTCTCCAGCCCACTTCACCTATGTCTTTCTCTTTAAGAAGGGAAGGAGTACAGTAGAAGATCCACTCTCTGACCCTCCAGCCATAGTTTTAGTTTCTTCATGCCTGTCCCCAAAGAACTTACAGGACCACACTGAACACTGGCCTGTCCAGAGTGCAACAGTCAATAGAATTTGTACATAAAAATCAATTCTGTTTAAGTATGTGTTTATCACAGTACATGGGGATCATACAAAAGCAAAGGTAGCTTTTCCTCCTATTTATAATGATTTGGAATGCCCGTTTTTAAATGTAATGAATACATGTGCGATAGCTATTTTCACAACTTGCCGTATATGTCTTGTATGTTCATACATACTTACATATATATACACACACACTTATATACATGCACTGGTTTTAGGCATTTGCATGTGTCTATATTCCTCTATAATGGACCTACTTCATGGCACAGTTGTGGTAGAGACAAATTTCATATTCAGTCCAGCAGATGGTTGTTGCACTTTATCTACTGGATTTATCTGTATTTACCTCGTACATACATGGAAAGGAATATGCTTTTTCAATATACGTACAACATAAGTTCTACATTTTACTTTCATTTATTGATCACTGGCTAAAGATGACAGAGGCTCCCCTTGTATAGACTGCCATGAGACTGAAAGATTTGGTTGAAGGAAGAAAACACGCACTTATTCTAAGAACCAATTTCTATTTTAGAACAAAGCACCACAAAGGAACCTAGAAGAATATAAACTTAGAGCCAAATTTAGGTCTGTGGTAAACAGAGGCAGCTGAGCCATAATTATTACAATTAGGAAAAAAATAGCCTCCTGCAATAGCAGTTATACTCATCCCAGGTTAGCAGACAGATGAAATGACAATGTTTTTAGGAAGAGTCAAATCCAGACATCTCAACATCACCAGTAAATGGTCTCAGAATAAATAAAATTTCCTTTCATGTGAATATTTGTATTAATGCTGTTGCCATCACTGCTGTACCTTTTAAAGTTGACTCGTGGCTGGAATGAAATCAAGGTTTAACATCAGCATGCATACAGGTCACCCTGATAATATCCAACCACATAATGATCCCAAAAATCTCACCAAGATTAATGATGATCACATAATTCCAGAAAGTCAGCACTATATATGTAGAAATATATTGGCAATAAAAACCAGTCACTGTTGTGCCTTTCCCCAGTTGGGGATCTCTCACTTTTCTTTGATTTCTAAAGGCTTCAGATCAATAACTGGAGTGACATTATTAACAGCTCCCTCAACACCTTGGCCAGCACTAATATTAAATCCATTATACCTTCTGTTTGACATTTGCAGTACAGCAGAAAGTGCTGTAGATACAGTCAAACTGCCTTGGGAATGGGGTTGGATGCAGGGTTAGTGAGATGGCTTCCCTTGCCTGACTCTAAATTCATCTCATTGATAGAAAACTTCAGCTATTCAGAAAACTACACCAGGCAGTAAATAATTCACCTGTCAAAGTGGGGGGAAAAAAAAATCACTTTTGTGCTGTTTTTGAAATACATTAAGAAAGGGTCTTCAAAAAATATTTGACATTCCTTATTGTCATCACGTTTACAGAATTTAATAAGTATCACAACACACATCACAGTGTTTCCAAATGAACGCTTTACAAGCGAATGATGTTGGAAACAAGACAGTACACAGTTGTTTGGGTTGTAGTTTTCACTTTCATGGTAAGTTTTTTAAGGCATTTCTTGTGCATTGTAGGCACCATGCAATCATATAGACCGAACAATAATTGTGGATCAAATTATCTGGCAGTTCTCAGGGTGTTAACACTGCATAACTCGTATCTATGTTTAATTCCTCAGCGTGTATTTCATATCCACTTACTACGGACCTCCCTGGATTCTAGCTCTGATGTTCTGGCTGAGCTGCATTCGGGACAGAATGTGACGTGGGAAGCTATGTCTTGGACACCTTTAGGTTCCCTATTCATGAGTATTTAGCAGCAGTTTACAGCAGCTCACCGAACAGTGCTATTTTAACGTGACTCCCCTCTCCTGGCTGTACCTCTAACACCAGGAGCTGTGAATCTGAGATGTTCAGGGATGACTGTTCTAGGAACCAGAAAGAAATTGAAAATTCTGCTTTTAGACTGTCATTGCTGGTACACACGAACGGACAGAAAATATATGAAGTGGCTGTGGGCTGATGTGCTTTTACCTCAGATTCAGTCAGCACTGAGACACTTGGACACTATAATTCCAGTAGCCAGTTTGCATTTGCTGTACGTAATTCTCCTAACTACACTTCCAGTATCTGTGCAACTGAAAGCTGCAGACAGAAGGAAACTAAGCTCTGCAAATGCAAATGAAAGAAGCAGAAGCTGGTGGCACTACCTGGAGGTTGCCAAATGGGAGAACAGCAGCTCAGCAGAATGCTATTTGGCCTCATGGCAGCTTTAAACACCAACTTTAAGAAAGAACTTTGCTTAATAGGAGAAAATAAGACAGCAGGAACAACAGGTTACATATCATGTTCTCACCCGCTGTGCCTTCACAAGAAGTGAAGCTCTTGTGAGAGCACTTCTGACAAAATCTTGCTGTCATGGGGTGCAGCCATACTTGTGATGAGACTAACACTAACGTATAGCAAGGTTGCAGCTTCATTTCTCTTTTGCATAGCATGGGGTTTGCCTTCCCTGTTGCTTTCACAGATAGTGGACTCTGACCCAAAATCTCTGATGATTCCTGCTGAGATGATTTGAAAGGTGTCTGCTTGCTCGGTCTCTGCCATCTTTCTGCCTGAGGTTGCCAAGCATGGTGTGTCTGCTTCTCAGCAGCTGCAATTCACAGTTTGGCTTAACCACTATTGAAACCACCACTGATTTCGCCTTATATTTATATCCTGGCTGTGAATGTGACAACTGACAAGTGAACAAGCTGTCCATGCTCTTCCCTCACCTTTGGTGGCATTAATCTGTGGCAGACGTCACAGTGTGTAAGTGGGGCAGTAACCTCTTAGGCGACTTTAACGAAGTCCAGAATCATAGTCCTAATAAACCATTCTTGCCTGAATGTGTGATGAAAGAAAAATGTAAAATAAAAAAAAGGTGGATGTCTCCAAGGTTGTGGGCCCTATCCTACTCTTTTGGGTTTGTGGGCACACATGAAGATTCAGGAAAAGTCAAAAAACCACAACCTTCCAGCAAATGTATTAATTCCAGCTACAGAGTGAACTGTTCATGTTTTATGACTTGAATAGAGTGACATAAACAATGAGAAAATACTTAAAAAAAAAAGATTTCCATTCCTGTATACTTCTGCTGAGGGCCACTAAGAATGCCAAATGAGTGAATTTGGAACTCTCGTACCTTAACTGAAGGTGGGTGGGGTTTAAAACTTTATAAGAAATATGATTTCCCACAGCCTAGCTCTGTTTGAGGGCAGCACTGCAAGGAAGTTCAATGTTCAGTGAGGTGTTAATGCAATTTTATGTTTTTAATTTCCTTGGTTTTGAAATGACCCAAAGAAACAATTTAATTGCTATGTATGCTATCGTTTGGATACTTCCAACTGGGCTTTTTAAAGTCACACTTTACTGAAATGGACAGTGTAGGAAAGGAGTGACTTGACTCTACAGTTTGCTTGCAGTATTTGACTGGTAACAGCATCATTTTACTGGCCATTTACTTAGTCCTTTTAGGGACTCTTACCATTTCTGTGTCATTTCAATAGGAAAAAGAGATTTTCAAAGTGTAAATCTAGAAATCTAGATTTAACAGAGTATTACAGACTCCAAAATCACTCTTCAATTCTGCCTGAGACATTTCTTGGTGTTTTCTTCATTGTTTTTTTGTCCTCTGACATTTTTTCACAGGATGTGTTATAATGAAGTTATAGTCTTCCTCACACAAACCCAGCATTAGCCTATGGGCAGATGTCCTCGTGTCTGATGTCAATCCATGCACAGCAAATGCAGTTACTAAAAGTACATTCTGCTAAGACCTGAGCAAATACACTCGCAGTGACAGACCTTTCAGATGCTAATCTCTTCCACCCAAAGTACAGGTATTCATCTCTATCAAGACTTTCCCTAAGAAAGCCTTTTAGTCTTTTTATTATTGCTTACTTCGGACTAAAAGAAAGGTACCTCTTCTACTAAGTAGTAACTCAGAAAAAAAGTGTAAATTTTCTTTACATTTGAGCAACTTTACTTAACTGAGCAATTCTTTACTTGCTCATGTCTAACCTGACGTCAGATGTGAAAAATTACAGTCAAAGAGATTTTGGATAAGAGATGTGAGGATGAGAACTTTAAGGGAAATGGATATGCAACCTTTACTATACTGGATACTTCCAGTCCCCTGCTAGAATAACATCCTCCTTTTCAACTAAGAGTTTAAGTGAAATGCTATAGACTGTACTTCAGACACTCCATGGGTTAACTTGCTGTTGTAGTTATTCTTTGACCAAAGTTCTGTCTGATATATTTTGCTAAGTTGTCTAAATCCTGCTGTAGTATTGATTTCTCCCTTTAAAAGCTCTCACCCATTCAGTAAGCTCCAAGGACCCCTTGTCCCAGCTCAACTCATTCTAAAGTGCAGCTGGGATATGTTATTCCTGACACCAGTCTTACACTTACTAACTGATGTTAGAGATATAAGATGGTTTTAGGAACAGAAAGGGAAATGTTTCTTTACCACAGAGAGATATACGGTAGTTCTTATAACCTTTGGATAACTGTTTT